>NC_137962.1:2915000-3515000 GCF_963924665.1 Micromys minutus | reverse complement strand
CTTGTGCTCTAAGACCAACAAATCAGACTTAATGAGATTGCAAAGTTTCTGTAGGGCTAGAGACACTCTCAAGAAAACAAAACGGCAGCCAATAGAGTGGGAGAAGATCTTTACCAACCCCACATCTAATAAATGGCCTAATATCCAAAGTATACAAAGAACTCAAGAAGTTAGACACCAGAGAATCAAACAATCCTATTAAAAATTGGGGTACAGAGATAAACAAGAAGCTCTCAATTGAAGAATATTGAATAGCTGAGAAGCATCTAAGAAAGTGCTGGACATCCCTAGTCATCATGGAAATGCAAATAAAAACAACCCTGAGATTCTACCTCACACCAGTCAGAATGGCTAAGATTAAAAATTCAGATGACAGCAGATGCTGCTGAGGATGTGAAGATAGAGGAACACTTCTCCACTATTGGTGGGGTTGTAAACTGTTACAACCACTCTGGAAATCAGTTTGGTGGTTTTCAGGAAATTGGATATAGTACTACCTGAAGAACCAGTTAGTCCACATCTGGGCATATACCCCAGAGAAGCTCCAAAATACAATAAAGACCCATGCACCACAATGTTCATAGTAGCCCTATTTATAATAGCCAGAAGCTGGAAAGAACCCAGATGTCCTTCAGTAGATGAATGGATACAAAAATTGTGGCATATTTACACAATGGAGTACTACTCAGCTATCAGAAACAATGACTTAACCAAATTCTTAAGAAAATATTTGCATCTAGAGAATATCATCCTGAGTGAGGTAACCCAGTCACAGAAGAACAGACATAATATGCAGTCACTGATAATTGGATATTAACCCCAGAATGCTCTGAACACCCCAGAAATAACTCACAGTTTATTTGAAGCTCAAAAAAAACAAAGGTCAAAAAATAAAAGCCTCAGTCCTTCTTAGGAAAAAAATACATGTATAGCACCCTCTCAGAGTGTGTTACACCTAGACCTTAAATCATTAATAATCCAAGAGCTAAGATAATTGCCTTGTGGCAATTTTTGGAATTCACAGATCATTTTGCTTAATCTCAACAAGAAATCTGTTTTCATGTTACGTTCTGCGCTACATGTACTTCATGCTTATGGTAACTAGTGGGATTTCAATTCATGCTATCAAACCTCTAAAAGAATTAAGTACTGACAAAAATATTCATATAATGTTATGCCAAATGCCTTTAAAAATCTGTATATATATCCCTCTCTTTTTAAAAATAAAGTTGTAAGAAAAAAAAAATAATAAAATTCTCATCAAACAAAATTCATCACAATGTAGTTAACAATAAATTGTTGTGTATTTATGAAAACCTAGTAAAAAGAAGCTTGAAGGCTCCTAAGAAAAAAATAGAAATAAGAAAAAATAATAGGAAAATGCTAATTTCCCTGATTGGCCCAGTGCATGTTTTCTGCGTTGTTATTAATAAATTATCACACTGAATCTCTCATTTGTACATGCTAATTAAAAACTATAATAAAAACAGTACATCCTCAGGCCTTATGAAACCTGGAATGAAGCAGAGACAGAAGTGAGTATTGGATTCCAGAGTCAAACTAATGAGGATTTAAAGCCTAAGGGAATGTCAAATTATGTTACCTCAGTCCAATAGTCTATGTCATATAGAAATCATTGTTATCATGTAAAATGAAAAAGTAGCTGCCATGTAGTAACATGAAGATAAGCAATCAGTTACAACAACACTATCTGGCATATAATGGTTATTTAATTATCTAATCATCAAAACAACTATTTACATTATTTTCTGTTTCCTATATATAATTCTGTCAATGGAATCTTGTTCTTTAAAAGATTATTTAAACATACTCCCCATTCCAAGTTGAACAAATGTTTGCTCATCTTTAAATCATTGTTAATGAGTATAATTCTCTTATTTTTCTTCTGGAGAATGAGAGCATGCAAGTGGTGACAAGAATGAAATCACATTTAGTGAAATTTTTCTTTTGATTCATCTGCTAATTATTACCAATTAGACTTTGCAGAGACAGGTGAATGATGTGTTTATATAAATATCTGAATGTGACAAAGCCGTTCAGCCTTACAGAGAAGGTTTTTGTTTTGTTTTTTCTTGGTAAGCCAGATACCAGTGAGATATTTGCTACTTAGGAGGATTCACTGTGAACTGTTGCAGGCATGCACTTTGCATAATGTGGAGAGCAGAAGTACAGCACAGCATGGGGCAGATGGAGAGCTGAGATGAGTGGTCAGGAAGCAGCAGTCATAGAGTAGGAATCTGGCATTCTTTATTATGGATCTACAAGCAATATAGCCAAGATCCTATCATTAAATGAGCTTTATCCAGAACTTTACTTTCAAAAAGAATCCGTCCTGGTTTAACATGTATTTCTTTAATTTCTTCCATGTTCCATACACAGGAAGCACACAAAACAGACCAGATGCAATCTGCCCTTTCATGTACCACACAACCTGAAGTTTAAACCACATAAAACACAATTAGTTGGTGGTCTATTCTGTGATAACTATCATCCTGGACATAATTACCGAGAACTATAAGAGAATGACAATCAATGAACTCAGTATATTCACTCTGCTAATGAAAGGAAACAGTGACAGGTCTGAAGGTAAAGATAAATGTTAAATTAATCAAATTTTTTAAAATCCTACATTAGTTCAAGAGACAAAGAGAAAAAGGAGATTGAAAGCAAGCTGGTTATGTTAGGACACTTAGCTTAGTATGACCTGTGCTGTTTATACAATGCAAAGAGAAAGTCCTGTGCTTACTTCAGCTGCAGCTGCATTAAGGTTGGTAAGAGACCAAAGGTTGATGGATACTATAATAACTCACATCCTATGAAGCACTGAATTCATACTGTGTGTGCTGCAAGGGCATAATGGATAACAAATCAGGAGAGGGAACTAGAGAGGGTCTTAGAGACATGCTATCAGCTGTCACAGAGCTTCCATTCCAAGGGTCAAAACAGCAGCTAAACAACCAGGAAGAACATGGGAGAGGATTCTGTAGATGACATTGACATAAAACACTGATAACGATCAAAGCAGAGGATATTTCTACAGACACACAAGAGAAAGGAAAAGAATTCGGTGTGAGAAAATGTGGGGCACACTAAAGAATCTGAACAAAAACAAATGAAGAGAAGGTGATATGAAAATTGTGTAGATGGGAAGAAACCAGATCAAATAAGATTAGCAAGCTGTGGGGAGGCATTTGGGATTAATCCCAAAAGGAAGGAAATACCATTGAACCATATCAAACATGTTAGTAGAATTCTCTGTGCTAGGATTTAAAGAGAATTCACATGAATCTATGGAAACCCCAACACAGTTAAGAAAAAAGTGAGTTTTTCTCCCCAAGATTTAATAAATTAACCCTCAAACGTAATTTAATGGCTATATCTAGACATAATCTTCTTCTACATATTACTCACTAATAGTTTATCTAGATCAAAGAACTGTGATAGAATCCACAGCACATACTATGTGTGACATCTCTGGTTTCTGAGACTTTGTCATACATTTTATCTGCTAGACAGCTTGACATCTACTACCTGATGTCAGCAGTATAGGGGCTTCATGAGAAAATAAGAGACATGGTGGGTGATATAAATAACTTGCATGAATTACTAAAAAACCAATAGCTCATGCATTATATGTCTTAGTTATATATGGTCACCCCTCTATATGGGACCACGGGGCTATAATAAATGTCACAAATAGATGAGTGATGATAAATTTCAAAGCCAGAGCTTCAGAAAGTCAAACTCAGTAGGTGGAAGCTCAAACTGCAGTGTGACAGAGAGCAGCCCTTGTCTACACTGTGAACTTGTCACACATCTTCATCTCATGTCCTACCTAAGTACCCTGCACTGACTGCTAGTACACTCACAGCTCATCCTTCCTTCGGTTTAAGATGCCCCTTGCCTAAAGTACTCCCTTCTTTTCATCAGGACAAGAGCCCTTTAGATCATTTTCTGTCCCATCAAGGTGAGTTGTTTTCCTGTGATTTTCTAATTTCATGAACATACTTTGTAGCTGCCCCTACACTTCCCTTATTCATGTATATAAAGTCATGTCTACTCTGTTGCATTTCAATTCTGTTAACCCATCTTTTTCCTCCTTCTGAATACTTTACTAAAGAGAGCTGGCAAATGTTAGGTTCTACAGGATCCCTGAATCCCACTGCCGAAGTGTCTGATTCATGCATGGTGAGGTCTGGGAATTTGGTTGGTTAACAAGTCTCCATATGGTGCTGCTGCTGCTGCAGTGAAGACAAATTTTAGGAATCATTGTAACATACTATAGCAGAGTGTCACTAAAATGTTTCTTCTGTATAAATGGTTAGAATTATAGTTTATGAATTCACCAGAATCTAGGTTTAAACCAGAGGACCTTGTCCATGTGTATTAAGTTTTTAAAGCTTCAGTTTCCTTATATAAAAATGTGGGTATATGGATTGATAGATAGATAGATAGATAGATAGATATATAGATAGATAGATGATAAATAGATAGATACAGAGATACAAAGATAGATACACAGATAAATACATAGATAGATACATAGATAGATACATAGATGGATGGACAGACAGACGGACAGACATACACAGGCAGATAGATAGATAGATAGATAGATAGATAGATAGATAGATAGATAGATAGATAGTGATATAAACAAATATCAAGAACTAAAGCTCTTGCCATTGGACTCTATGTGTATTTGGAGCTGATGGTAAAGTATAGGAGAGAAAGTGAAAGTGGGGGAAATGGTACAGTCCAACAATCACCAGAAATTTCTTAGCATCACAGATGAAGGGCACTACGGACTATAATTAAATATTGCACACAGTTACTAACTGAACAATCCTATTTCCTTAACATAAACAAATAAGACAGCAGTGATATATGACAGCCCCCAGAATGCTCAAAAACATTTATTTTGAGTTTTTTTTATACCAATTAAATGATTCATATACAGCACCAACCACTTCAATGATGTCTTGAGAGATGGAGTCTTGTGGATTTTCTATCAGACCCCACTCCTCAAACCTTCCCTTTAGTAGGTGGTTATCTTCTACCAACCTACTACTTACCTGTGTTTTAGAGCACTTGGTCCCTGATGAAAACAGATTCCTGTTATTTCTTTTTCCCATGAACCTTATTATGAAGTTGTGTGCCCTGGGTGCACATTTAGTAATAGTTTTCTAAAGAAACAAAACCTTTTCTAACCTAGGTATGTTTGAAAGTTTCCATGCCTGGTTAGAAAGTATCTTCATCAATAATTGGATTGTAGGCTTGGTTGGAAGTCATAGATTAGACATGACTCCCAGTTTTTCCGAAGTGAACAGAAATTTTAAGCCTGTACTTCTTAATAGTTGAACTCTTTATGGTGCAATGTCAGTGATTTGTCTCCAATATTCATCTTGTTTTCTTTGGAATCTCTGAAAACTCGAAGATATATCTATCAAACAACTCAAATTTACAACTTAGAAACAGGCTCAACGGGGTTAAATATCTTGCCTGAACTGGACAAGTGATAAGAAGGGAATGACTCAGACACTAGTTTTAGTGTCTAAAACCTGTAATCCGAAGCCATTCACTCTGAAGATTGATAAGCCTGGGGATCACCTGGTGATCTCTTACAATAAGGGCTAGGATTGAAGGAGTCTGAGATAAGGTTAACATTCTGAATGTCTCACAAGTCCCAAATAAAGGTTATGATTCAGACTAAAGAGTGTCTCTGGAAACCATGTGCACACTTCATAGATAAAGGTAATTTTATTGGAATCAGGCCATTTACCTCCATCTTTGTTTCTTGATCACAAAATCTTCCAAATTGACTTTCCTATTGCCTTTTAACATTGATTTGATAAACATCGTTAAATATTTCTGACTTTCATATATTTGAGAAGTTCCGTTCTAAACTCTGACTGGGAGAAGAACACAAATCTTTAAAACAAGATAAAGCAGTGTCTACTTTTGTTGTACAGAAGGAACACCCATCATAGTGTGTACACAGTATGTCATAATATGTACTCAGTATGTCATAGCATGTATTCCGTGATCCTCAGTATAATGCAGCATGTACCAGGCTGTGAGGATTAGCTTGTCTCTGCATTCTGTCTCAGCTGTATATGTCAGTGCAATGAAGTTGGACCAAAGTGAGTCACAGGAAGATGCACAGGAGTGTACACTGACATGGGTCCTTCATGAGTCTTCAGTGAGCCCATAAGACATAGTAATGTGTGATGTGGCCACTAGGATTCTGCTCAGTAGGGTCTTGTACCTAAGTCATGTAAGTGTTACTTCAGACCAGAGCAATGATTCTCAACTTGAACAACTTTTTACAAATGGAATAATGTGGAAATGCTTAGAGTCATTTGAGTTGTCACAACATGAGGAAACCCCACCCAAATACAATGGAGAAGCCAGAGTTATTTCTACCTGACATTGCAGACCCTTCCTCCATGACCCATGTATCTCTCCTCATATAGAGCTGAGAAAGAGCATAACTTGTGGTTATAAATGAAATGACCAGTGTCTACAATAGCTGTGGTTTGTCATCTACACCCATTTGAAAATATTTCACAGACTACAGTGGGACAAGGATAGACTCAGAATATGATTTTCTGGGGCATTTCCTAGCCTTCCTGTGGCTTCTCTAGACAAAGCTGAGGAATAAGACCTACAGGTTCTATGTGGAGCTTAAACCCAAATGTTAGAAGTCAGGCAGGGGTATGGGAGGCAAATGTGAGGGACCGGTTTTTAAAGTCAGATCCCAAAAGGTGAAAGATACTTGTGCGCATGGGAAAAGTACCCCAAGCATAGTTAGGATCTATAAAAACTAAAGCTTAATGTCACTGGATGGGAGAAGGGTGACGACAAATAAGATCTGAGGACCAGTTGGGAAACTTCTCATTGCCTTGTAAAGACAGTGGATCTTATGCTCAGACGAAGAAGAAATTGAAAGCAAACTAGAGGTTATCCAAACATCATTCTCTGCAAGCATACCTAGAGAATTGCCTTCCTTCTAGAAATGAGTCCAACCTTGCATCACTGGTTCCTTCCTCCCCAGAACTTCAAGTCAATATGAGGCTCTACCCAAACTCCATCTAAGACTGTTAACTGCCTAGATTCAAAGGTGTTGTTTGCCCTCAGATCTTAAGGCTGTGCTCCCATTTGTTTTCTTAAATATTCTCTTGGCCATTTGTGTGTGTCACTAGACATTGTTTCCTCTGTCTTGGATGAACCTAACTTATCCACACCATCTCCAGAGATATCTCTCCCTCTCTATCCAAACTTAGACCCCCCTTACGTACCATACTACATGAAGTCTCCCTAAGAGACATTCTGCTTTTACTAAAACCAGGAGATTCAGGTGAAGTTGGAGTGCCCATTTTAAATTAGATTTATGACAAACCAGGATGTCTGGTCATTCCCCTGTCCATCAGTTTGCAGTGAGTCAAATCCATGTACTCTGCAGATAGGACTCAGGTTCTGCTTCGTAGGAGATTGATCTGATGCTGCTTGTATTGAAATGCTAAACACTACCCCTGATACTTGGTTGTCCTTTATGAGAAGATCATCAAGGACAAGGAGATCCTTATGTACACCAAGTGATGCTATGTAATCTTTCTCCTGGAGTTAACTGGTCAACAGAAGGTTAAAGCCTATGATTGGGCAATACCTAGAGGCAAGCAGGTTTTCAGTTACCTAGATGGACGCTGCAAGTAGAGAAAGGAAGAAGGGAAGACGTGGATGTGAAAGGGGTGTCACCATGAGAGGAGATGAACCACGAGCACGTGGTCAGACAAAACAGCAAGGAATAAGGAACATTATAGCTGGGAAATGGAATCGTTCTGAAGCTACCCAATCTAAGTTTATGGCTTGTAAATAAAATACCTGGATTGAGGCTCTCTTTTGCAGGCTAGCTAGAATGCTTAATTCCTCACACCCCTTCCAGTTCATCTACTTCTGCAACGTTCAGTTGAAACCATTTCAAGTTTCAATAGCTTTTCATCATCTTTTGCCCTGATTGCCAGCCTCTGCTCCATCTCTGGTTCGGATGAGGGGATACAAGACAAAGGTTTAATTAATTAGCCACCAAAGCAATGTGAGAACAGTCATGGACAGTTTTAAAGGTAGCCTGGGGAAACCACTGTGAGTGTGCAGAAGCCTGCATGGTGGTGCTCAGAACAGGACAGCATTTCCTTGAATGCTTTTCTGAAATAGTATTTACATCTCCCTCGCCCTCCCTTTTAACTTAGAAAGTCCAGGGAGGGCATGCTTTTCCAATGTTGGGGAATGCTGAGACAATGGGGTGGAGAGGGTGATTGGAGCCAGTGCACCTTACTGAAGACAAGTGGAAGGGGAAGGAAATAACATTTCAAATGTAAATACAGAGAGTACCTAATAAAAAAAGAAAAGAAAAGAAAGAATGTGGGTCTCGGCCTCACTTCCAGCTTTCCATTGTTCCAAAGCCTGACACTGTTTGTATTCCAACTGCTCCATCACAGCTAAACTTTACATAGTTTACATAGTTCGTTTTTTTTTTTGTTTGTTTGTTTTTTTGTTTTGTTTTGTTTTTTGTTTGTTTTTTTCACTTGAGTCAACCTAAGGCAAATTTGTTCTCTTCCCCAAATTCTCAGCCCTATCTTCTGCAACTTTTTGGGTACAATGGAGCCAGCCCCAGCAACCGCGAACAAGAAAATGTACACCTAGAAAACATAGAGAGTGACAAACCTCACTCCAGCTTTGTAATAGCATGAAGATATTTTGCTAACATTTTTGCAATGTACTGAAGCAACACATTTGAAAATATCCATTCTACTCCTGACCTCTTCTGCCAGGAATCTTCTCACTGGACCTATAACTTGGAAAACAAGCTCATTTCGAACTTATATGAAAAATGGAGCCTTATCATTCATATGCAAAAGTGGCAGTATCTTTGGCCAGTGTACTGTTAGCAGATGTTTTCCAAGAGAATTAATGGCAACTGAGGACCTTCACAATCTGGCCACAATCTGTTTTTCCAGATGCACCATCCTCCACCCCCATACATGTTAGGCACAGCCTTATGAAATGCCTCTCCAAAACCCTCTGTGCCTTTTCATGCCTCCTTCCCCACGCATGTGGTATTTCCATAGCCTGGAACGTCTAGTACATCACTCTGTTCTTCTTTGCCTGCTAATCACCAACTGAGCCATTTATTGGCTTGCGTGGGTTGGGGTGGATTCTGGTTCCAATGCCCTCTCTCCAGCTTTTCTGGAATCAATCAAGCAATTATTCATACCTTGATTCCTCAGCAGGCTTGGCATGTCTATGTATATCAGGGTCCCGCAGGGCCTTAGGCTCTAGAGATTATACCATTCTGGGAACATCTGGCAGGCCTTAGAAGCAATAGTGTGTGAATAAAATAAAACATTACCACAGAGAACAGAAAGTTCCACATGGAATGCAAGTCTTGCTATGTTGGGATTGACAGCCACTCCACACCTAAGCTTCCTCAGAAGGTGGACTTTGGTGTTGTTTTGTTTTGTTTTCCTTTTAACCCTGTGGTCAGTTTTATTATTGGTCACATTTTGTGTCTTTCCACCTCTTTTGCCCAGTTTCTCCTAGTAGCTGTAGATGTCTCTCATCAGTAGGCACATGCAGAAAAGCTTGCCCAATCACAGAACCCCTTTCCCTGCCAGAAAGACATTAACCTGGGTTAGAGGAAGATGGAATAATCCATTATTGGGATGGCAGTCATGAGTAGAGGGAGAACTTGGGTTCTGAGTATGAAAAGGAAAACTCAAAGCATACTCTGGTACTGATGGAATTAAGAGCTGTGGCCATGGTAACAGAGACACAGAGCAGACAAAGAGGAGCAAGTTTATTTCCCCAAAATTTCTTTCTTTTTCTCTCTACACTAGCCCCCATGCTAGAGGAACCTAACAGAGCCAGTTGGCAAGGAGTCATTTAATTTGCAGAGTTCCAGCTCAGCTTCACAGTGTGACTAATGAAAGACTGGATTCAAATTGAGATATGAGAACCTAGACACAGTGACTGCATTGTTTTCTCTCTAGTTTCCTGGATATATATACATGCATGCATACATATATACATATACACACACATACATATAGACATATATTGTATACATACAGGTATGTATGTGTGTATGCATATATAGATGTTCTGTAGTATCTGGATATATAAGTATATATGTCAATAAAGTAACTTTGGAAGCAGTATGCTGGGAAGGACTGAGGAGGCAACATGTAGAATTATTCCATGCTCAATTCCCAACTTTTTTCTCTACTTTTCGTTTTCCTCACTAGTAGGTCGATGATCAGATATGCCTAGCAACACAGCTGCTAGCAGTTTGGGCAATGTTTCCTGCTATCTATCCTAATTCCAATACGTGTGAAACAATCTCGCCATCTGTTTGCCTTTTCCCTATGACATTGTGCTTCTGTATTCCCTTCCCCCACAAGAATATGACCATCGAACATCTCACCTTGAGATGCTCTGTCTTGTTTTTATTTGTGCTGTGTTTGATGTCTAAATTCACTAAGCATTCATTCATGATAAAATGTTTACCGAGCACATTTTGTATGTCATATCCACAATACCAAGTCAGGCAGAAAAAAAAAAAAATAATCGCAGTTGCTACCCTCAAGACACTCATAGTCTGATAGCAGAAATACATGATAAAATGTCCATAGTCTATAGGTGCTAGGTGTAGTAGGAACACAGATAGATGGGCAGAGGATCCTGGAAAGGCACTACTGGGTTACAAAGGAGCAGAATGAGGATTGCTAATGTAACTTGTTTTAGAGACTAGGGGACCTTCCTTAAAGCTGCCAGTGGAATGAAGACAGAAAGGCTTCTTGGATTTCAAACATAGCTGCATAAGAGTTCACCCAGCTGCTCATGAAAATGTAAACACATAGTTATCTTCTAAAACCTGTGCCATAACACTGTCTTGAGGTCGAATCAGAGACATTAGCATTTTTCTAGTGTCCCAGCTATTCCAGTGTACAGTCTGTAGATGGCTCGCTGTTAAAGTACCTGTCACTTAAGCATGAGGACCTGAATTTTGATCCCCAGCAGATGAAAGAAAAGCCAGGCATAGTAGCATATGCCTGTGATCTTAACAGTTTGGAGGCAAAAATGGGTGGATCTCTGGGGCAGCTAGTCTTAAGTTGCCAGTCACAGTGAGTGAACAGTGGAGAGCAGTGAGTAATGAATCTTGATGCCACACTGTTTTTCTCCTTAATTTTCAATCCAGGATCCCAGCCTGTGAATGTTATTAACATTCAGGATTGGACTTTCTTCCATGTAAATCTCTTTGCAATTATGCAGAGGTTTATCTCCTAGGTAATTCCAAACTTAGTCAAGTTGATAATGGTGATTAATCATTATGACAGGAGAGAAAGTTTAGGATTAGCCTCTAATTTCTGGATTTCATAAGCCCAGAAACAATGAGACAAATTTCCATACTAGCATTATACACTTTCATTTAAAATGTATTATATAAGCACCAGTTATTCATAATTGTTATAGGATGAAAACCAACACTGATGTCATGCCTGCTCAGAGAGTAAGATAGTAAGGCATGCTTTAGATAGATACTTCTACCACAAAATGCTTCCTGAAGGTTTGACAGAAAATTGGTCATGGTGGCTATATGCCAGGAATCTCCTAGACAGAGAATTTATGGAGACTTGAGATAGATCTTTAGAAGCAGTTTTCACCCACACCTATTTCTTACTTCTATAGTGCTTTGAAATCCTGACTTGAAATCATTAATAGATTCTGCTCTTGTAGCTTCTTTCATCTCCATGTTCACATTATGCAGATATTTAACTATATTTCCAGTTCCCTCAGAGGAAAAACTAGGTCTTTATAAGTTACTTATCTCCCCATAGGTGACAGTTTCCTAATCTGTTCAACGGGGTCTTAAAAACTACCTCTCAGGTTTATAGGGAAGTTAAGAGGATATGCCCAGAATATTAGCCAAGGAGTGCAAAATACACTCCCAAACTTACGATTTCCTTTTCTTTCCTTCATACGTGAAGTACTTGAATGAATATTTATAATGTTGTTAATTCAAAATGTGTAGTTGCACATTGATTACCTACTGTGTGCTAAACCCTGGCTAGATGTTTTAGTTCATCTGAGTGCATGCACATTTATCTCCATTTACAGGCGAGAGCCTTGAGGTTCAATGAGATTAAATGCAATAATTTGTTCAAATATTAAGAACCAGTATGCAAAAGTGTGAAAGCTCCTCAGATGTTACATTCTTTTCCATGAAGTTCTTTACTTCCAGTGTTGTTTAGCTTTACTATCAACTTATAATTTAACTATTGAAGATTATATAAAATCAGTATATTTTCAGATAACAAAGTGATATATTTGAGGGAACAGAAACTTTTGTGTGCACGTATATGTGGCCCTTTACTCACCCATGTCTATGACACTCACCTCTAGTAAATTATTGAATATAAGACTCGTTATTAATGTAACATGCTAGTAGAAAAAAAACAATCCTTTTAAGGTGAATATGCATTTTAAGCTTTATTTTGATTTGGAGAACTAAAGATAAAAGGAGAAAAGAAAATAAGATGGGATTGATGAGATATCTTGATTCAAACGAAACTTGAACCACTCTCTGTATCCATTAGCACACCAGTTCCCAGAGGAATCCTGTCAAGAGTGCCATTAGTCCTTAGTTCACTGGGACAGAAGAGTAACTGAGGAATACCACAAGTCCTACAGGAGTGAGAGGTGGCTCTACCAGATACATAAATGTGGGGCAGTGGACCATGCCAGAGAAATTGGCAAAATCAAGTGAGTTCAGAAATCCCGGAAACCTCATTCCCGAGGAAGGTAGGCATTTCACCTACTCCCAACCAAATTTCTGTCCTGAAACACGTGACCATAGAAACCCAGGAAGAGAACCCTGACAATCAGCCTTGTAGAGGCAGTACCCGAAGCCCTTCCAAATACAAAGGAGGCATTCCTAACATCTCAGACCAAGCCAATGGAAAACATCTGCTTTTAGACCCCAACCCACCCTAAAAAAATATAAGATCCTATCCAAAATTAAGCATGATGTTATTTCATCAGAGATAGACTGAGAACATCTGTCATATAAGAACTGTAACACTTTGGGGGAAGAGAGATCTAGCTTTCCTAAAGCTTTTGCTGCTGGAAGCTGACCTTGGGTCTAGCCACTGTGTCCCTCCGGGTAGCCAAGGCCCATTGCTGGCTCAGTGAGGCCCAGCACCCCACCCAGATCCAGACCCAACTCCCACTCCCTGCTTGTGCCTGCCCACAGTGTAGTGTCTAGCTGTTTCAGAGTAGTAGCAGCAGTAGAAGACTGACTCTCTCTCCCCTTCAGAAAGCACAACTCTTGGGCTGCCCCTGCCCAGCCGGAGCTCCTCAGATCCTTGCAGATAGCAGCAGGTACACCGACCAGCACATACACACTGTCTTTAAGTCTCAGATAAAGTTGGAACCTTTTTTTTCCACATTGATTTGAGATTTCAGAAGTATCTGTCAGTGTCATAAAACATCTTCTTTGAATGCTTTTGGTTTTAAATGAAATATGAAACTATGAGACAATTCTTAGGTTTTTATGGTATAGTGCAAACTCTCTCAGGTCCCCAGGTAAACACCCATGCAAAGCAAATGCAAGGGGTGTGTGTGTCTGTGCCCACCCCTTGCTCCTCAAAGCTGCATCACTCTCCCGAGCGTGCTGCTCTCTCCACGGCTTCTACTTAAAGCCTGGTCACAGTAAGTACAGATCAGTTTCTGACGAGAATCAGGGATATCACTTTCTCCAGCTTCACAAGATAAGAAAAAAAATTCTGGGCTCCTATAGGAAGGAAATAAAAGCTACAGACGATTTGAAAGCAGGATATGTAGTTTTGAAATCCCTAAATGCCAAATATTAATGATATCTAAGGGTTGGTGCTAATAAAATGCTTCTAAACAAGGCAGAGACATTTACAAGTAGGGAACGAATCATCAGCCTCATTATGATCAAAACCTCTTGATGCCATCATTTGTAGCATACTTTTCTACACAGCTCTGAATGAAAGAAAATTCCGTGGATGAAACATGACAGATATTGGGTGATAAGGGTTTTAGACAAAAATACCCACTCTATTGTGCTTAATCATTTAAGTACTAGAAATTAACTATCGAACATCAACCAGGACCCAAGTATGATTTTCTGTGAGACACAAGTCTGTTTATAACGTGTACTAAACCTGACCTCCAGCTGCCTGTCAAATAATGCAATATAAAATATATTGCTATCTAATAGTTATTGATAGCTCTACTGAGGCACACAATAGAAAGTTTCATGGAGAATATGCCCTTTTCTTATTCCACCAAATAGACTAAAATGTACCTTAAGATTTAGTTCATTCAACTAATGCCATTTCTGGCTGTATCCATTGATCGCTTATTGACTTATTTCCACTGCTGTGCACTTTTACTGAATCACCCTTACAGGACACCATTAACCTGCATTGGGGGTTAGCATAGGAAAGAGCTTACAATTTCTATTATCAAATCTACAGAGGGTGTTACTGAACATGTCAATCATACTGTTGGTGTTCAGGGCCACACAAACCATACAAACACTGATCTCAGTTAAGCAATAATAGTTTATTAAACATACGCTTGAAGACTGATTGATCAGAACCTCAAAAACGCTTGGGAGCCTAAAGGTGATGCCAGTCTGTTATCAGAACAGGCATTTTATAAGACAAGGCAGGTTTAAAAGTTGAAAAGACAAGGAGGGAGGGAATACAATATTTTGGCTCACTAAAGGAAGCATCATCAGCCAACATTTAAGCTGATTGGTCCTGACTGAGGTAAGAGAGGTAATGGGCAGGTGAGCAGAGGAATGGCAGGACACTGAGATAGAAAAGCACAAGCAATGCAACTGGAACTTTTGGCTTCTTAGGAGCTCTCTTCATTGTCAGCTATTGATAATTACTTCTGGGAAGTTTGTATGAGAACCTGGACTTAATTTCACCTTGTGAATAAATGGAGACTGGAACAAAATGGCTACAGTCACATTGAAAGGATCAGGCCTCAACAATTGCATCACAAAATGTGCTTTTCTGAAGGATCCTGAACAGAAATTGTTATCTGCTTCCAGTACTAAGAAAGGAATAAATCATTTTTTCTCATAAACACTGTGAGCCCGTGTAGCAGACAGAGATTTTTAAATATCCTATTGGTTACCAACATTTATAAAATATTTTTTGAAATATTCATTGATAATGTGTGTTTATTCTGATTCTTTCTTATTTCTCCTATTCAGATCTTGCATTTCAATTGTAACCTCATTACAGATTGTTCTTGCTTATTCACATTACAATGAATCCCTCTTGCAATAAACTTTGACGTTCCTAAGTTGATATTATATTGCAGCTAGTGTTATTCTAACAAAACCCATCTCTCCATCAATATTGTTCCTGGAAAATTTTTTACATACATGAAAGAGCTTCTATATACATTAAGTGAGAAAGTATTAAGCTGTCATCTTCACACCTCTTTCTCTTTTATTTACTTTATCTGATGGTTACTCATGTGTGTTTCTAATGTAAAAGTACATAAAAGGAAAGATAATAGAAAAATATCATGATGATTATTTTTTAACATCAACTTGATTGAGTTAGGAAATATACTTCTTATATACTAAAGAAGCATTTGCATGGTTATGTTAACATGGGCATATTTTGGGATCGTTAGGTGAGGAATGTGACCTGTCTTGAGTTCCAAAATGTGAGTAACTTCATTTCATGGGATAGAGGACAAAACTGAGAAAAGAAAAGGATAAGAAGAAAGCCACTCTAACACCTGGATCTTCTTTCTTTTGTTCTAAGGAACAACCAGCAACTATGCCTAGCCATCCTGAAGGACTGCATCTTTTCAAAACATGAGCAAAAATAATTCTTCCTCCATACTCAATTATACAAAGAGAGACTGTGGAGGCTTTATTTAACAAGGTTGAAGGAAAATTTGAGAAGGGAAATAGAGGCCAATATGATCATAGCCCCTTTGTATGAAAATCTCAGAAAATAAATTACACAAAAGAACTCACCGCAAAAATCCACTGAATTTTGATAATGATTAGCTTGGTATTTGAAACAAATCATAAGGGGACTCACTAAGGAGTCCATGAATAATAACCAAATCATAGAAATTCATACTTACTTAACTCACACTACATTAATGATTTTAAGGTATAATTGGCTGGGTTGATCCACATCTGGAAAGAACACTTTGTTCACACAACACTCTTAGAGGAGTATAATTTTTCTGGAATATGAATAATAGCTATGTTTAAATTATTCCAGATCTCCCACCAGGAACAGCAGAGATCCAAGGACACAGGCCTGGTGAGAAGGCGTTCGAGTATTCAGAGTGGAGAGAGATCTCTGCCGAGCGCTTGGAAAGTGTGCCCCCCATTGCTTGGTTCAAGGAACCATTAACCCAGCATCAGGCTGTTCCCAGCTGGAGGCCTTTGAGTTCAGGAAGGGCGCTCAAACCATCTGCCACCAGGAACAGCAGAGATCCTGGGACACAGGTCATATACAAGGGAGAGGTGATAACCAATCACTGAAAAAAAGACCACATATAATCACAAACAAGAAGATGGCAAGATGAAAGCGAAAGAACATACCCCAAGGAAGCCAAGACAACCTGGCAACACCAGAACCAAGCTCTCACATCACAGCAAAGAAAGAAATGCCAAACACTACAGAAAAAGAAGACTCAGATCTGAAATCATACCTCAAGATGATGATAGAGATCCTTAAACAAGAACGGGAGGAAAAGCATAAAGAATTAGAAGCTTTTAAAGAAGAAATAAGAAAAACACTCAAGGAACTCAAAGAACTAGAGACAAAAAGAACCAAAGAGATGAAGGAATGGAAGAAGGAATTTAAAAACATAAATGGACATAATAAAGAAAACACTAAAAGAGACAAACCTAGAGGTAAAAAACCCAAAAAAGAAATCAGGATTCACAGATGCAAGCATTTCCAATAAACTACAAGAGATGGAAGACAAAATCTTGGGTGCCAAAGACCACAAAGAAAACATAGACAAAACAGTCAAAGAAGATGCAAAAACCAAAAAGCTCCTAAACCAAAATGTGCAGGAGATCCAGGACAAAATGAGAAGACCAAACCTAAGGATAATAGGAATAGAAGAGGGCGAAGAATATCAACTAAGAGGCACAGTAAATATCTTCAACAAAATTGTAGAAGAAAACTTCCCTACCCTTCAGAATGAGATGATGATGAGCATAAAAGAAGGCTAGAGAACTCCATATAGGTTGGAGAAAAAGAAATTTCTCCCAACACATAATAGTCAAAATGCCAAGCACCCAAAGCAAAGAAAAAATACTAAAAGAAATAAGGGAAAAGCTCATGTAACATATAAAGGCAGACCAATCAAAATCACACATGAATTCTCAACAGAGACTATGAAAGCAAGAAGAGCCTGGACAGATATCATGCAGATTCTAAGAGAGCACAGGTGCCAGCCCAAGTTGCTATACCCAGCAAAACTATCAATCACCTTAGATGGAGAAACTAAGATATTCGAAGACAAAACTAAATTTACACAATATCTGACCACAAACCCAGCACTACAATGAATTATAGGTGGAAAACTCAATACAACGAGGGGAACTACATCCTAGTCAAAACAGGAAAACTACTAAGCAAGAAAAACAACAGAAGAAAGACTTACAGCACAATTTTACCTCTAAAAGCAAAAAGAGCAGGAAACAGCAGTCACAATTCCTTGATATCTGTCAATATAAATAGACACAATTCCCCAATAAAAAGATATAGGCTATCGCACTGGATACATAAAAAAAAAAAAAAAAAAAAAAAAAAAACCAGCATTTTGCTTCATACAGGAAACTCATCTCAGAGAAAAAGACAAACACTATCTCAGAGTAAAAAGATGGGAAAAAAAACTTCCAAGCAAATGGCCCCAAGAAGCAAGCTGGAGTGGCTATTCTAATATTGAATAAAATAGATTTTTCAACCAAAAGTAATCAAAAAAGATAAGGAAGGACAGTTTTATTCATTAAAGGGAAAATTTGGCAGGAGGAACTCTCAATCTTTACCATATATGCTCCAAATACAAAAGTACTCATATTCATAAAAGAAACTCTACTAAAGCTTAAAAAAATACATTGCACCTCACATAATAACAGTGGAAGACCTCAATACCCCACTCTCACCAATGGACAGATCATGGATACAAAAACTGGACAAGGACACTGTAAAACTAGCAGAGGTTATGAACCAACTGGGATTAATAGATATCTACAGCACATATCATCCTAAAACAAAAGAATGCACCTTCTTCTCAGAACCTCATGGCAACTTCTTGAAAATTGACCACATAATTGGACACAGAACGAGGCTCAATCGATATAAGAAGATTGAAATACTCCCATGTATCCTTTCAGATCACCATGGTCTAGGCTGGTCTTTAATAACAACAAAGACAACAAAAAGCCCATATACACATGGAAACTAACCAATGCTCTACTAAACGATAGCAGGGTCAAAGAAGAAATAAAGAAAAAAATTAAGGATTTTCTAGAATTGAATGAAAACAGAAACACAACATACCCAAACCTATGGGATGCGATGAAAGCAGTACTGAGAGGAAATTTCATAGCTTTGAGTATTTCCAAAAAGAAAGTGGAGAGAGCATACATCAGCAACTTGGCAGCACAGTTGAAACCTCTAGAACAAAAGGAAGCAGATACACCCAAGAGGAGTAGGCAACAAGAAATAATCAAACTCAAAGCAATAATTGACCAAATAGAAACAAAAAGAACCAATCCAAGAATCAATAAAACCAAGAGCTGGTTCTTTGAGAAAATTAACAAGATTGATAAACCCTCAGTCAGACTAACTAGAGAGAAAAGAGAGAGTATCCAAATTAACAAAATCAGAAAGAAAATTGGAGACATAACAACTGAAACTGAGGAAATTCAAGAAATCATCAGATCCTACTAAAAAAGCCTATACTCAACAAAGCTGGAAAATCTGGAAGAAATGGATGAATTCCTAGACACATACCAGATACTAAAGTTAAACCAGGACCAGGTAAACCATCTAAATAATCCCGTAATACCTAAAGAAATAGAAGCACTCATCAAAAGCCTCCCAACAAAAAAAGCCCAGGTCCAGATGGATTCAGTGCAGAATTTTATCAGACATTAATTGACGACCTAATACCATTACTCTCAGAATTATGCACAAAATAGAATCACAAGAAACACTACCTAACTCATTTTTGAGGCTAAAATAACCCTTGTTCCTAAACCACACAAAGACCCTACAAGGAAAGAGAACTTCAGACCAATCTCACTTATGAACATTGATACACAAATACTCAACAAAATCCTTGGAAACCAAATCCAAGAACACATGAAAACGATAATTCACCATGATCAAGTAGGCTTCATTCCTTTAATGCAGGGATGGTTTAATATAAGAAAATCCATCAATGTAATACAACATATAAACAAAGTCAAAGAAAAAACAACATGGTCATCTACTAGATGCTAAAAAAGCATTTGACAAAATTCACCACCCCTTCATGTTAAAAGTCTTGGAAAGAACAGGAATCCAAGGCCCATACCTAAACATAATAAAAGCAATATACAGCAAACCAACAGCCAACATCAAACTAAATGGTGGGAAACTTGAAGCAATCACACTAAAATCAGGGACTTGAAAAGGCTGCCTACTCTCCCCCTACCTATTCAACATAGTACTGGAAGTTTTGGCCAGAGCAATTAGACAGCAAAAGGAGATCAAGGGGATACAAATAGGAAAGGAAGAAGAAAACAATCACTATTTGCAGATGACATGATAGTGTACTTAAGCGACCACAAAAATTGCACCAAATAATTCCTACATCTGATAAAGAACTTCAGCAAAGTGGCTGGATATAAAATTAACTCAAACAAATCAGGAGCCTTCCTCTACTCAAAGGACAAACATGTGGAGAAAGAAATTAAGGAAAAGATATCCTTCACAATAGTCAAAAAATTTGAAATACCTTGGTGTGACTCTAACTAAGCAAGTGAAGGACCTGTATGACAAGAACTTCAAACCTCTAAAGAAGGAAATCGATGAAGATCTCAGAAAATGGAAAGATCTCCCATGCTCATGGATTGGAAGGATCAACATTGTAAAAATGGCCATTTTACCAAAAGCAACCTACAGATTCAATGCAATCCCCAACAAAACTCCAAACCAATTCTTCATAGAGTTGGAAAGATCAATGTGCAATTTCATCTGGAATAACAAAAGACCAAGAATAGCGAAATCCATCTTCAACAACAAGAAAACATCTGCGGGAATCACTATCCCTGACCTCAAGCTATATTACAAGGCAATTGTGATGAAAACTGCATGGTACTGGTAAAGAAATAGGCATGTGGATAATGGAATAGAATAGAAGATCCAGAAATGAACTCTCACATATATGGTCACCTGATTTTTGACAAAGGAGCTATAAACATTCAATGAAAAAAGGACAGCCTATTCAACAAATGGTGTTGGTCCAACTGGTACTCAGCATGCAGAAGAATAAAAATAGACCCTTTCTTATCTCCTTGTACAAAGCTCAAGTGCAAGTAGATCAGAGATCAAAACATTAAACCTGGTACACTGAAACTATTAGATGAGAAAGTAGGGAAAACCTTAGAACTCATAGGCACAGGAGAAAATTTTCTGAACAGAACACCAATGGCTTGTGCTCTAAGGTCAAAGATTGACAAATGGGACTTAATGAGATTGCAAAGTTTCTGTAAGGCTAAGGACACTGTCAAGAAAACAAAACGGCAGCCAACAGAGTGGAAGAAGATCTTTAATAACCCCAAATCAGATAGAGGCCTAATGTCCAAGGTATACAAAGAACTCAAGAAGCTAGTCACCAGAGAATCAAACAACCCTGTTAAAAAATGAGGTACAGAGTTAAACAAAAAGTTCTCAATTTAGGAATGTAGATTGACTGAGAAGCATAAGGAAGTGCTTGACATCATTAGCCATCAGGGAAATGCTAATCAAAACAACCCTGAGATTCCACCTCACACCAGTCAGATTGGCCAAGATCAAAAATTCAAATGTCAGAAGATGCTGGCAAGGACGTGGAGAAAGAGGAACACTTCTCCACTGTTGGTGGGGTTGTAAACTAGTACAACCACTCTGGAAATCAGTCTGGGAATTTCTCAGAAAATTGGACATAGTACTACCTGAAGAACCAGTCATTCGACTTCTGGGCATATACCCCAGAGATGCTCAAACATACAGTAAAGACACATGGACCACAATGTTCATAGCAGCTCTATTTATAATAGCCAGAAGCTGGAAAGAACCCAGATGTACTTCAGTAGGTGAATGGATACAGAAATTTTGGTACATTTACACAATGGAGTACTACTCAGCTATCAGAAACAATGACCTAGTGAAATTCTTAAGAAAATGGATGCATCTAGACAATATCATTCTGAATGAGATAACCCAGTCACAAAAGAAAAGACATAATATGCATTCACTGATAATTGGATATTAACCCCAGAAAGCTCTGAACACCACAGAAACAACTCACAGACTGTGTGAAGGTCAAGAAAAGAAAAAAAAAAAAAAGAAAAAACCACTATATTTACTCCTTACACACCATGAAAACTTTGACTAATTCCAGGTCACATTCTGTTTTACGTGTACTTTATCCTCAGTGCAACTAGTAATGCACATTATCAAACCTTAAAAAAAAAGCCAAGCAATGACAAAAATGTATTCATATACTTTTATGCAAAAATGCTTAAAATTTGAACATTTATCTTTGTTTATTAAAATAACGTTTTTAATAAAAAATAAAAATTATTGCAAATTATGAGTTTGTAGAACCCATCATGTTAGAACATAGCAAATCAGAAAAACAGATTATTTTCAGACCTGCCTATGCTTGAAAAATGTTATCACCTACTAGCAACTTATGTTAAGGCTCTTCTAAGTAAATGAATCTTCTTGCTGATGAGAATTTCTTAATTATGCTACTTGTTCTTTAATAAGGAAAAAAACCCCAGAAGACATGGAGATCCATATATGATCCTAAAAGATAAGAAAAGAAAAATGGCTATATACATAGAAACTAAAACTAGACCTTAAAATTATAATAGGCAGATCATATTAAACTCCATTCATGTGGAAATAAAATCAGAACACATAGAATAATTTCATTAAAGTTTTATCTCAAAGTGTTATAATATTCAATACATCATAAAATTCACAATTTTTATCAACTTGATCAAAAATTACAAAATTAAATTCACAAAAGGTGAGAAACAAGAGCTTGATTATCATAGGAGTTTCAAAATTAATCCCTGTAAACATGGTGGAAAAGAAATTTAGTTTTTATCTGTATGGACTGTTTGTCTCCAGGCAAGAGAAACAATAGTCAGCTTTACTGTCTTCAAATGGAAATTTAGCAGTTTCTTCCTACCTAGTTCACAGGATTGAAGTACCGCATGGAATCATATTTATAAAGTGTTTTAAAAACTATAATATTCTGTAAAGCTTTTACTTTCATTACAATAGTTATGATCAATGAGGGAATTGCCAGATGATGAGTGGAATAGTGAGGGCTACAGACACATCTCAAGCATCCCTTTTAGAAGAAAATGACAAATGTGATAAACATGGGATGAGAGATGGCTGCTAAGACTGGTATGTTTCCAATCTTTGGTATTTATTTTAAGAATTCCTTCTGTAGGTGATGCTGTATTTATTTGGATAAATTGGATATGAGATAACTGACAGGTAAAGTCAATTGATTAGAAAAGGGTGTTTCATTTGCCTTGTAAAAATACACATCCTGTTGACTATGTGTCTCTTCCTTTAATGATAATGCAGAATGAAATTTATAATTTCATATTTAGCTATAATAATTTGATACATACCTTATAGGGGAAAATAATAGATGGGGAGAGTATAAGGAAAAAAAACCTGAAGTCATGGTGAGATCAAAAAGTGATTTTTAACAGCTGAATCATTTGAAAACACCCTTATTTACCAATGATACTCATTCTTCAACCCTCAGAATGTCTAACCTGTCATGTTAAATAGCAAAGGAGGCTCAAGGTTGCAAAGGGAATGAAGGTTGATAGTTAAGTGATCCAGAAGGGAATAAGGATTATTTTGGATTACCTAGGTAGATCAAAAGGAATCACAAGGGTCCTTTACACAAGTAGGATGAAACAGAATGAAATGTAAAGCCTTAATTTCCCTAGCAGCTTCAAAGGTAAAGGAAGGAGCCATGAACACAGAGGCTCATGTGCACAGTGTATTGCTGTACCTGGAAACTGGACACTTGGCTATACAATAAATAGAAAGAAATTGAGTCAAACACTCAAAGAAAAAGAAAATAAATTCCCTCCTAGAACATATACACTGCAATCAGTTCCCAGAACCTTTTTCATTTAAGTGGATCAAGACCTTGTAACAAATTTCTTGCCTACAGGGGTAGAAGGTTATGCATTTCTGTAATTCTAAGTCATTATTATTATTATTATTATTATTATTATTATTATTATTATTAACTTGCTATGTCAGCAATACAAAACAAATGCTTGGATTTTAGAGAATAATATGAGTCATTCGGAATAAAGTACATTAAGAAATAAAATATTATTATTGTTTGATTTTCCTGGCAAACAATTATTTTAAAGGAGAATTAATTACTTGTAGTCCAGGAAGTGACTGGAACGTGCATGATATTTATTCCAGAGTACGATAGTGAAGGATGAAGGACCCAAGGAGGATCATCAGAAGAGCACTCTCTAAAAGAACAGTTGACACAGAGAAGTGAATGGAAGGCAGAAAAAAGGAAACTACTGTGGAAAAATAGGTTAAAAGCAGAAAGGTAACTATGAGGCAACATAAATGGTGTGAGTGAAAAAAATCAAATATATGACAAATAAAGGTTCTCTATTCCTAGACTGAAACATTTGCAGAATATTTTTGTATGAGGAGAATGAAGTTATTGAAGAGAATAAGAACTCATTCATGCACTTTCTACCTAGAAGACCATTGGAAGGCAATTGATCTGATGGGTATTTATCTAAATCGTGTGTGATATTAATAGTGACAAGACAATCTTGAACATCTATTCTCCAAATACAAGGGCACCCACATTTATAAAAGATATCCTACTAAAGTTCAAAGCATATATTATACCACACACAATAGTAGTGGGAGACTTCAATACCCCACTGTCATCAATGGACAGATAAAGGAGACAGAAATTAAATAGAGACAAAGCAAAACTAGCAGAGGTTTTGAAATAACCAGAATTAACAAACAACTACAGTACATTTCATCCAAAACAACAAAAAAAATGTACATTCTTCTCAGCACATCACAGTACCTTCTCCAAAATTGACCATATAGTCTGTCACAAAACAGGCCTCAACAGATATGAGAAGATCAAAATACTCCCATGCATCCTTTCAGATCATCATGGACTAAGGTTACTCTTTAATAACAACAAAAATAACAAAAAGCCCACATACACATGGACGCTAAACAATGTTCTACTCAATGATAGCTTGGTCCAGGAAAAAATAAAGAAGAAACCAAGGATTTTTTAGAATTATCGAAAATGACACCACTACATACCCAAACTTATTGGATGGAATGAAAGCAGTACTGAGAAGAAAACTCATAGCTCTGAGTATCTCCAAAAAAGTAACTGGAGAGAGCACACACTAGCAGCTTGACAGCACAGCCCTAGTATAAAAAGAAGCAGATACACCCAAGAGGAGTAGACAGCAGGAAATAATCAAATGCAGAGCAGAAATCAACCAAAAGAGATAAAAAGAACTATACAAAGAATCAACAAAACTAAGAGCTGTCTTTTTGAGAAAATCAGCAAGATCTATAAACCCTTAGCCAGACTACCTAGAGGGCAACAAGAAAGTATCCAAATTAACAAAAACAGAAATGAAAGAGGGCACATAAAAACAGAAACTGAGGAAATTCAAGAAATCATCAGGTCCTATTACAAAAGCCTATAGACTCAAACAAACTGGAAAATATGGAGAAAATAGATAAATTTCTAGACAGATACCAGATACCAAAGTTAAATGAGGTTCAGATAAACCATCTAAACTCTCCCATAACACCTAAAGAAATAAAAGCAGTCATTAAAGGCCACCCAACCAAAAAAAAGCCCAGGACCAAATGGCTTTAATAGAGAATACTATCAGACTTTAATAGAAGACCTAATAACAATACTTTCCAAACTACTCCACAAAATAGAAACAGAAGGAACACTATCCAACTCATTCTTCAAGGCCACAATTACACTCATACCTAAACCACACAAAGACACTACAAAGAAAAAGAACTTCAAACCAATTTCTCTCATGAATATCAATGTAAAAATACTCAAAAAATACTTGAAAAGGAAATCCAAGAACACATCAAAACAATTATCCACCATGTCCAGGTAGGCTTTATCCCAGAGATCCAAGAAAGGTTCAACATAATTCACCACATAAACAAACTCAAAACAAACAAACAAACAAACAACAACAACAACAAAAACATGATCTTCTCACTAGATGCTGAGAAAGCATTCAACAAAATTCAACACCACTCCATGTTAAAAGTCTTAGAAAAGCAGGAATCCAAGACCCATTGTAAAACATAGTAAACATAGTAAAAGCAATATACAGCAAACCAGTAGCCAACATCAAACTAAAAAATAAGAAATGTGAAGTAATCCCACTACAGTCAGTACTACATAAGGCTGCCCACTGTCTCCCTACATATTCAAAATAGTACTGAATGTCCTGTCCAGAGCAATTTAAGAACAAAAAAAAAAAAAAAAAAAAAAAAAAATCAAAGGGATTCACATTGGAAAGGAAGAAATCAAAATATCACTCTTTGCAGATGATATAATAGTATGCTTAAGTGATCCCAAAAATTCCACCAGAGAACTTTTACAGCTGATAAACAACGTCAGCAAAGTGGCTGGTTATAAAATTAACTTAAACAATCAACCACCTTCCTCTATACAATGGATAGACGGGCTGAGAAACTACTGAATAGACACCCTTCATAATAGCCACAAAGACAATAAAATACTTTGGGGTGACCCTAACCAAGTAAGTGAAGGACCTGTATGTCAAGAACTATAAGACTCTGAAGAAGGAAATTGAAGGAGACCTCAGAAGATAGAAAGATCTCCCATGCTCATGGATTGGCAGGATCAACATTGTAAAAATGGCCATGTCGCCAAAAGCAATCTACAGATTCAATGCAATCCCCATCAAAATTCCAACTCAATTCTTCATAGAGTTGGAAAAAGCAATTTGCAAATTCATCTGGAATAACAAAAAAAAAAAAAAAAAAAAAAAAAACCTAGAATAGGGAATCTATTCTCAAGAATAAAAACACTTCTGGAAAAATCACCATCCCTGATTTCAAGTTATATTACAAAGCAACTGTGATTAAAAACTGCATGGTAGTGTTACAGACATAGGCAGGTAGATCAATGGAACAGAATTGAGGACCCAAAAATGAACCTACACACCTATGGTCACTTGATCTTTGACAAAGGATCTAAAAACATTCAATGGAAAAAGGGCCTGGTGTTGGTTCAACTGGCAGTCAGCATGCAGAAGAATCCAAATCTATCCTTTCCTATCTCCTTGTACAAAACTCAAGTCCAAGTGGACCAAAGATCTCCACATAAAACCAGGTACACTGAAACTCTTAGAAGAAAGAGTGGAGGAAGAGCTTAGAACACATAAGCACAGGGGAAATTTTCCTGAATAGAACACCAATGGCTTATGCTCTAAGATCAAGAATTGACAAATGGGACCTCATGAAAATCCAAAGCTTCTGTAAGGCCAAGTACACTGTCAAAAGGACAAAACGGCAACCACCATATTGAGAAAAGATCTTTGTAAGTCCTACATCTGATATAGCGCTAGTATCCAATATAAACAATGAACTCAAAAAGCTAGACTATAGAGAATTAAATAATCCTAATAAAAATGGGGTGCAGAGCTAAACAAAAATTCTCAGCTGAGGAACATAGAATGGCTGAGAAGCACTTAAAAGGTGCTCAGCATCCCTAGTCGTCAGCGAAATGAAAATCAAAACAACCCTGAGATTCCAACTCACACCAGTTAAACTGGCTAAGATAAAAATAAAACTCAGGTGACAGCAGATGCTGGCAAGGATGTGGAAAAAGAGGAACTCCATTGTTGATGGAGTTGTAAGCTGGTACCACCACTCTGTAAATCATACTAGTGATTTCTCAGAAAATTTACCATAGTACTACCTGAAAACTCAGCTACTTTACTCCTGGGCATATAATCCAAAGATGTCCCAACATATAACAAAGACACATGCCCCACCATGTTTATAGGAGTCTTATTTATAATAGCCAGAAGCTGGAAAGAACCCAGATGTTCATCTACAGATGAATGGATACAGAAAGTAAGGTACATTTACCCAATGGAGTTCTACTTAGCTAATAGAAAAAATGACTTCTTAGGCAAATGGATAGGACTAGAGACTATCATCCTTAGTGAGGTAACCCAGTCACAAAAGAACACATATGGCATGCACTCACTGATCAGCTGATACTACCCCCAGAAAGCTCTGAATACCCAACACCCAAGAAACAATCCACAGACATTATTTTTTTTTTGAGAACAAAAGATAGATGTTTATTCTCAGACATGTAATTTCAAACATGTATTACAATTGTAACTGCTGTTTATTCATTCTAAAATATTGCTTGCAGAAAATTTTAATCCTGATGAATTTAACTATGTCTATTTTATGTTGTTTAAGCTTATGTTGTATATATTAGAAAATTACTGAAAGCAATGTAAGTTAACATTTGTTTGCAAGAATCATAAAATCACATTTTCTTTGTACATTTCAGACTATGAAAAATAGTAAATTCATTTTTTTCTGTATGTTGTGACTCTACGGTCTATACTAACTTAAAGTACATCCATTTTTTTCTATAGCAAATTATTAACAAAATTATTGTTTCTTTCATTAGCTTGTACTAATAGATTCCTAAATTCCTCACTGAGTATTTATTTTAAATATATGCCTTTTTTTTTAAACTTGCTTTCCTTTTTGTTCAGTTATTCTAATGACACTATCGCATATCTCCTATCTGGCAGCTGTATATTTCACTTGACATGAGGTATTAATTCACAGACATTATAAAGCTCAAAAGGAAAGTCAAAATGGGGATGCCTCAGTCCTTCTTAGAAAAGAGATCAAAACTGTCATGGAAGGAAATGCAAGGTCAAATAGAGAAAAAAGACTTGAAGAAAAAAATCACTCAGAAGCCACCTCACATTGGGATTTACCACATATGCAGTCACCAAATCCAAGTACTATAGCTGATCCCAACAAGTACTTACTGGCAGGAACCAGAGATGCCCCCACAGGGACTAATACAGCTGAGCATGCTTGTAGCTAACCATCAGTCTGAACTCCAGGATCCCAATGAGGTAGCTAAAGAAAGGACCTAAGGAGCTGAGAGGGATTGCAACCTCATGGGAAGATAGCATTATCAACCAACCAAACCCTCCAAAACTCCCATGGAGTAAAGCACCAACCTTTGTACACACTTTGAGAGACCTATTGACCCAGTTGCATATGTAGTTGAAGATAGTCATGTCTGGCATCAATGTGAGAAGAGGCTTTTGTTCCAGAGATGGCATGCTTTCCCAAAGTAGGGGAATGCCAAAGCAATGGAGTGGAAGGGGTGTTTAGGAGGGAGTGAACCTTTGTGAAGGCAACTAGAGGGTGATGGGAGCTGGTTGGGGTAAAGGATATCATCTCAAATGTAAACACAGAGTATCTAGTAAGAAAAGTTCTAAAAATTTAAAAAATAGTAACAATACTAAGAACTAATGATAATGAAAATGCTAATTCATCTGTTGAACAGACTGACCTTGAACTCACCGAAACCTACATGCTTCTGCCTCCCAAGGCATGTAGCAGCACAGCCTAGCTGATCTTTTATACTCTTTGAGGTTCCTTGTGTGTGTGTGTGTGTGTGTGCGCGCGCGCGCGCGCATCTGATCCTTTCAACAGTTTTCAGCTGGACAATTTCTATTATTACTAAGGGAGAGATAAATACTCGACACCCAGACCAGAGAATTGCTACAACAAGAAATTGAGTACAGACTCTGATATTCAATAATGCATAGTCTTACCCACTACACATGGCCACCTTCAATATAAATTCTGTCATCTGAATGACATTAGTGTTTAACTAATCCCAAAATATGAACCTAAAAGAGTCTGAGCCATTTCAAGACTTCACCCCAAAAGACAAGAATTTAGGTTTACTTTTCATCTTGATAAGAGTATCTACTAACAGACTTGCATTTTTATGGAAATAACAAACACATTGGGCAAATTAGGAAAGGTATGTGAGATGTGGGGCATTAGGCAGTAATGGCTGTGATGAGACTCCTTAAAACACATGGCAGAATCTCAGTGATTCACAGACAGGTGCGATATTTTGTCAAAGATGTGGAAATTAGAAACAGTCATGTGCTATTTAAGAAATGAAAACAAAGGATTGAAGAGATGGTCATACCAGCAGACCATTGAATGCATTGTTTTGTATAGAAAGAGACTAGGGCTGAGAAACGGTTAACATAAGTCATAAAACATGGGAAAGAACAGCAAAGTTTCAAAAAACAAAAAGGAGTTAATAGGAGCTGAGACCAAGACTCAACAATCTAATGTAAATGCAACATCCTGGTAGAAGAGTAGGTAGGAGGACAGAATAATATTCTGTAAATAAAAATGTGGGGACCTAATATTTTCCAAAAAATGAATAAAAACCATTAAGCCAAAGATTCAAGAGGTTGAGAAGAACCCAGCAGAATGAATAGAGAAATAATAAAGGCACATATGAGGGTTAATAATAAGACTTCTAAAACTGATCATTTAAAAGTCAGAAAGACAGACTTCACATGGAGAAAACCTTGAGTAAAACAGTGGCAGAGGTTTCCTTAGCGACCAAGGGATGCTTCTGGGGAGTAGTAACTTTAATGTTTTGAAAAATGCTGCCAATCTGCATCCTGTGTCAGTGAAATGTCTTTGAAACATGAGTCAGAAATACTCTCTAGATGAATAAAAGCAAAGGGAATTCACTGTCAACATATCTGTGTTACAAGAAATTTTTTAAAATTTCAGGCAGGAAAATAAAATGGAAACTTGGAAGAGTGTTACTAACAGTAAATTTTTAAAAATCCTTAACTATGAAATGACTTGATTTGTAGATTTAATTACGTTCACAATGATCATCTGACACAGCAATAATAATACTATATTGTGGGCTGATCCCACACATAAAATTAAAACTACCATAAAACAGTATTAAACAGTAGAAAAGATTAAAAGAACTAAAGAATAAAATAAAAGAAGGAACTAATATATTTCATATGAGATAAGAATATAAGAACACTTGTAGTTAAGTATGTGTGTGTTCATATATTACTTGAGATGAAAATTCCTGAAACTATGTCAGTTATATATGACATACCATTTATGTTAAAAATAAACAAATCATAATTAAATAATAAATAAATAGCTCAAATAAAAGTAAGAACATTAGTAAAATATTTAAATCATAATTCTAAAAAAAGATATGTGAGTGGACAGTAGCCATATTGAAAATGAGTAATGTCACCATTCAAGCAGTTCAAATTAATGTAGAGGACAATTCTGTAACCCTTCATCACAACTTGGATAGCTAAAATTTAACATACACACAAAGCCATATTAAAAGAAGGAAAAGCATCTAAAACCCTCATGTACTGTCCTTAGGAGTGTAAAATGGTTTAAAAATATTTTTCACAGTCAGATGTATATTCATCCTATGAACCTTATATATCATCTATATGTGTTTACCCATGTGAAATAAATGTATCTATACAAATACTACCACAAAATATCAGTAATAGCTTTATGTGAATTATCCAACAACTGAAGACAGACCCACTGTGCATCTGTGGATGCACAGTAAATTAATGATATGCTCAGAGGTATAAATACCGTGAAAACTGTTAAGAGACAGAAGCCATACAGGAAAGAACACATGCTATTCATTCTTACTACCAACTTATTCAAATTCCAAGAAAAGATAAAAGTGAAAATTAGAAGAGTTGACTCCTCAAAGCAAGAAAGGAAATTTTAAGTTTGATTAAAAGGTGCAGAAAATATTTGAGAAAATATATGTAATAAGCATAGACATAAAAAAATTCTTCAAAATACCTATAGACTGACAGGAAAGCATTAAATAGGTTATGATTATTTTTCCTTTATTCAAAAGATACAAACATAGTTCCTCATATAAAAATTAATACATATAATAATATATGGTGTAAGTGATCATAAAGACTGAAATCACATGATCATCCTCTTGTGTGGTAAAAAGCTTCTGATGTAAAGCATATACCTCAATCTAATAAAGACAATATATGACATTTGAAGATGGAATGGCCCATATTCTCTTAATTTTGTTGCCTGTAAATCTTTCCTCAGTAATAATGCCCAGATTTTAGTAGCCCTGAGCCCATATTAAGTTCCATAGACGACAATACCTGATCCTTGACAAGGCATAAGATGTGCATCAAACATTGCAAAGGTCATAGTGATAGAGCAGGAGGAGCCATGCAGGACTATTCTCATATGGAGAGCACATGAGTCTGAGAACTTACCTAGTGGAAGACCAGATTATGCTTCCTCAAGGAAAGGCTGGGGCCCACAGTAATGAAGAAAATTAATTTTTGTAGATTATAATCATTGTTTTGTGGAAATATCTAAAGCCAGGAAACTACTAAATGTTTGATGTCTGCAGAAACACTCCAGAGAATGGCATCTAGGTGCAAAACTACTATATTACACAGCAGCAAGCATTTTTATACAGCCTTTGATCAATGAGGAATCAACATGAGCTCTGTAATAGTCAACTATCCCACTGGCACTATGGGCAGATGCCAGGCTGCCAGTATCTAACAGGACTTTCATAAAGATGGGGGAAGCAGCCCTTGCCCTGTTCTGGGTCCATTCTGAAGTTTCACTAGTTTGCTATGATCCTCTGTTCTGTGTCATGGAGTGTGCCAGCAAACATGGCCACTTGTACTATTAGAGCTGGATGGAGCCCTCCTTCACCTTCAATCAGGCTCCATGTAGGGGCCACAGAATCCACATCTGCTTTCTGATCTTTTAAAGAAAAGTTGTATCATCATGGATATCGTTGATAGAGTTTAGGGTCATATATTGTGCTATAGCTATGCCTGTTGTGACATCGATTATGATGGAAACTTGTCACAGTACAAACTGGAAGAAGCATGGCAAACATTGTGATGTAGCACAGAGAAAACACAGGGTTCAACACAGGCAACAACTAGGTAAGGAGAGGGCATCAGAACAAGTACATTTGCTCTGATCATTGGTACTGTGTAAGAAGGTTTATGTGCACATTTTTTAGTGCATTTACATTGGATTCAACAATATCTGACTCATTATCATAAAAGCAGCATTTCTTCCCAAGCACAACACAAATTTCCCCATGTTTAGCAGTTAACAGATCTTTTTATTCTGCGATACCTTCTCCAGACATAGAGTTCATCTGGTGCTGGAGCAACTCTAAGTATTGATACCACAGTCTGCTTGGTGCTGTCCCTGATTTCTCCAACCAGGTAATGGCTCTGAATGAGGACTGCTGCTTAAGAACTCCCAAAAGAAAACAAGTCCAGTCCCTACCAGCAAGGGAACAAAGATCTCTCTCTCTCTCTCTCTCTCTCTCTCTCTCTCTCTCTCTCTCTCTCTCTCTCTCTCTCTCCTGTCTCTTTCTTCCTCCCTCCCTCTCTCCCCCACCTCTCTCTTTTGTTGAGATTTTGAGCAAATTGTCATCTCCTCAGGCTCTTTATAGGAAGAACTGTGGAACAATGAGAACTGGGACTCAGTGGGGAGGGGCGAGAAGAAGCATTCATGTAGACATTCACAAGACCTTTGTGAAGTGGAAATTTCTGTTTTCTTTGGTGTCTCAGTTGTGTCATAGGATGTTTCAGGAGAGTAGCAGTATAACCCAAAAGACAGTGGATGATACGATTGTGTTGGTTCTCCAATTTTTTGCTGGTCAACTTTCTTGGGCTTCATTGACTCTGGTTATTGTTTGGCTTCATTCACTGGCTGACTCTGGTATTTACTGATGATGCTCTTGCATTGGTTCACCTTGCTTTCTTCACTGATCTTCATTTGTTGAAACTTTGAAGAAAGAACACACCAAAGAACTTTTGATGTTCTGGCTGTTTCTTGCTGCTTCAGTGGACTGGTGTAGATCAATGGAAACTCCCGGTTGTTTCTGGATAAAGCAGCAGGTACTGATTCAAGTGGACTAGACTGATGACGACAAAGATTGAAAACACCCCAAAGACTGACTTCTAAACAAGTCCACATCCCCTTTGTCCTATTAACAGTCTTCCTCCCCTACCTCTGGTTTGCTGGAATATAAGGGAGATTGAAGTATTTAAGAACCCTTAATAAAGGAGATTTAAAAAAATATAAATAAGCCTACAACCCACAGCAGAGAAGGAAGGGCCAAAACACATGTTTTGTCACTGAGATGTTATCAAGACAATGCCTGTCTATGTTTTTAGCTTCTTTTAAACAGACAGAGGGTACTCCAGCTTAATCAAACAGGAAAAAGTCATGTAACTATAAGCTGGTAACATTTGCTGCTAGGTGAGTTACTGAAGCACTAACTGGAACAGCTGCCAACAGCAGGCGAACATTAAAGGCACAAACAAAGCACTGGGAGGCACTGGGAGTAGTAAAGGGAAAAAAATCAGTCACATATTGGATGTACTGGTTCCAGGAGACCTTGCCAGAATCTGTTTATGCATCTGTTTTTCCTGAGAAAGAACATTATGTTTTATTTGCTCTGGCTGGTTAGCCAGAACCTGGACAAAGTACTGGGCAGAACCCAGCATCAGAATAATGTATGAGTGCCAAGTTCCTTCACCCTGCAAGGCTTCCAGGGAAAGGATCACTTCCTGAGAAATGTTCTGTTGGCCTAATAACTATTTTTCATGATAGTATTGGAAGGATGGCCTCTGGACAGAACAACCCTCATAATGGTCTTCCAGTTTTGCAGAATGTTCAGGTTTGTGGTCATAGACTCATAGATCTCTGTAACAAAGTGAGCATGGAGGACCTTGCTGACCTTTTGTAAAGATTCCATGTTATAGGAACACATCCTGTTAGGGGAGTTTCCCTGGTCTGCCCAGATGAGCAACACTGGGGAATCCTAGGATCCTCTGTTTTGTGCTGTGGGGTATGCCAGCAGACATGGATTCTCGTACTATTAAAGTGCTATAGAAGCCTCCCTCATCATCCACCAGGCTCCACCCAGGGGCCTCCACACCCACAGCTTGCCTCATGGAGACAGAGATCTAGACTTTCTACTGAAAGCCTGCCTATTCAAGGTCAGTTCTGATTTCATAAATTTTCTGTTTAGGACATACTCTAGTATAAAGATTTAAAAACTAACCAGTGCATTTTACATCTATCTATTGAATTTTTATATCTATTATGAAAGTCTTGCTTAAATATATTAAATTCTTCTCTAGTAATATATAGTGTGCAAATGACAGGGTTGGGCATTCTAACATAGTTCATCTTTGATTTTGGGTTGAGGGTTATTTATTTTACGTTGAAGTGACTATTAGTACACTTACCTCTGAGAGGCAGGGAATGTGGCTTGGGAAGCGTAGTATGCTCCCTGCTCAGATTTCCGCTGGTCTTTCTTAGAAATCCTGAGCACACAAACCCAGGTTAAGTCTGCCTTGCTTCTTCTGACTTGCATCTACAGCACTGCTTCTCAACCTGTGGGTCGAGACCCCCTTAAGTATGGAAGGGTCCCCCAAGATAGACGGCATACACAAATGTTTACATTACAATTCATAACTGTAGCAAAATTACAGTTGTGAAATTGCAACAAATATACTTTTATGGTAAGGTCTCTACAATGCGAGGAACTGTATTAAAGGGCAGCAGCCTTAGGGAGGGTTCTACTGCTGATCTATGTATTTCTTCCAATGCTGTCTAAAGACTATTATGACCACTTGGAGTATGTGTGAAGCAAACTGAAACTTCTTCAGAGTTTCTTCTCAATTTACTATACACTCCATGGATGGAGACTGACTCTTGACTCCCTTTCTGGGAATGTAGGGAACCTCTGAGACATAATTTATTCTGTAAAACACTTCTAGTATCAGGCTAGAGATGATTCCTTTGGCCCATATGACACCATGTTAATCCTGTCTTCTTTTTCCGATATCCCTTACTACTATTCTTTATAGAACGAATAGATCATAGAAAGTGATAAATCACTGTTGGAGGAAGATCTTATGTGCAGTGTTTTCAGATGCTGATTTCTGTGCCCTGAGATCTGGTTCCAGAAGATACAAAAGCATTATCATGACTATTGAAGAATCTCCTATACCAATGTGGTGCAAAGAATTCTCCTCAATAATCTCTGATTGGTTAACAAAAAGCTGAACAACCAATGACTGGGCAAAGAAGATAGAAAGGCTAGATGCCCAATCACAACCAGGGATCCCAGGGAAAAGAGATAAGAGGATTTGGCCATGAGGCAGGTGAGGGTCCAGGAGAAGAAGAGCCACAAGGCAGGTGGAGGATGATGGCAACCATGAGGTTGGACATGAGGAGGAGTTAGCAAGGGAGTTTTCCATGAGGACAGACAGCTACTGCAGAGTAAGCCAAGGAAAGACTAAATGCAAGTAACTCAGGGCATGCGGCTGGGAAGTAGCTAGATAGCATAAAGTATTAGGAGTATCTGCTCAGTTCTTATGCTTAAAGCTTGTTTAATAAGTCAGTAGGTCTCTACTGCCTTGGAAACTAGCTGGGTTAGAAAAAAAGTCTTCTTAAAATCTCATCCTATAAATTTTTGATTCATTTACTAGGCTCTACACCTAGTGAACCCTGTCTAAAAGAGGCTAGCAGAGTTTGCCTACTTCAAGGGAAACTCACCACGACTTTCTGACTTATCACTCAGTAAATGCTCTCCACAATATGACAATAATATTCCTTGTTTCTAAAATTTCCACGCCACTTAAGGAGAATCCTCTCATGAGGCCTTTCACCAAAAGGACCTCACTCAAGCTTCAGGAACTTCCCAAAGCATCAATTGATAGGAACAAAAGAAAATCCAGGAAGAAAATACATCTGACAGTGTCTACCTCTGTCACTATAACTGGGATCTAGAACATTCCTACTTCTTTATCTTTTTAAGGACAAAATATTTTATCTCCTGCTCAACTTCACATATTTTATATCAAAATCTATCCTATGGCATAGCTCAAACCCCCTCTTGAACTCACATTTAATTGTAGCATAGAGACAAAGATGGGGTGCATGTTTGTTGAATTTCTACTTTGTACTAAACATTTCTATGAAATATGACTCAATCTGCCTAAATGGCTCTCTTTGTTACCACTTTAAAGATGATTAAAACAATTGACAAAGTTAAGCCAGGACATAGGAAATATTCAGAAGACCTGAGGGATACAAGCTGATTCACATACACATTCACAAGTCAGCACTCCTCCTATAGCCTGCAACAGTCAACCAATCCAAATTCTGAGTCTTATAAAATATGTTATTGAGAAAGTACCCACAAAGAACATATGTGACATGTGACCCAACTAGCAGCAGTGAGGATGTTACATCATTGAGAGACTGTGGGGGGGCAATTCCAGGGTTGGGTCTAACACTTTCACTCCCACCCTATTACCATTTACACCCTCCTACCCCCTACCTCCACCCCTACCTCACCCCTGACAGTGATAATGGGGAACTCAGGGCCTTCATACCTTTCTGCTCTGTCATTTGCCCTTGTTGCAGCTGTCTCTCCTTTAGAATCCAAGTTGTCTTGACAACCTTTCAGTTCAAAAGACACAGTAAAAAATGAAACACGATGAAAAGAAAAAGAGAGGAATATTTTCTTGTGACCATAACTCTTCAATTTCATAAAAGGACATTATTTTTATAATTTATGTGGTGCTACCATCTACCTTTACTGAAAAATTTATCTGAAAAATAAAATCCAAGAGTTAAATGGAACTTTTTTGGTTTTTAGCAATAATGATTTATCTAATTAGACTGAGTGTATGCCTTTCTCAATAAAACATGGCTTTTATAAATTGCAAAAGAGGCATGTAATAGTGGGAAATTACTACGGCAGTTACATGGAGCAAAAATGGATATGAAACTAAGCTTTCTCTCCTTTTTCCCCATTCAGGTCCTGTTCCAGGTCCCTAGAGATAGAAACTTCGGCACCTTGCCCTACACTGAGGCTAAGAGAATTCCCAGGGCAGGAGCTGACTCCAGTCTCTCGTTTTCTGACAGTGGGGCAGTCAGTGCTGAGAGATGACAGGGAATTCACCTCATTTCATTCTGTAGCAGCCAGCAGCCCCCATAACAGAACTCCAAATGCACAGAGTTTGGCCCCATAGACGCTGAGACATTAAATGAGTACAATATTTTTGTAAGAGTAGCAGCCAAGTGCAACTACTCATAGATTTGTTTCAAATGTCAGCCTGGTCCCTAGAAACCCATCTCTCTTCGATGCCACCTGCTCTATCACCAAACATGAACTTGACCTTGGCACCAATGATAGGATAAGAATCTTTCATTTCTAGGGTCCTGTGGCTAGAGGTAGGGAAACTATAGAAAAGGAGATATTGTGAATTTGAAAGATCTAGTTCTAAAAAATAGATAAATACTTTATACTCTGATATTTGTTGCAATGAGAATGTCCAGGAATTATGCAAAAGTGGGCAGACTTAACACTCTCCCAAAAACAGCAATTTTAACAAATTTGAATAGAATTTGTATCCAAAGGCAAAGACCTCAATACCATATCATTAAAATGGTCCCTATTTGATGTGTGTTTATCATAGATAATATGATGTATATCATAAAATTATAGGTAGAGTATTATATGTAAGCCTTTTAGCTTTATTAACTCATTTAATATTTGTAGCTCTTCATAAATAACATTGCTATTGTCCCCATAATACATATGAGAAAACTGATATACAAGAAAGTTAAATAATTACCCAAAATTCACAGAACTGTTGCCCAGTAAGCAGACTTGGTGGTCAATCAAGCAGACTGTGCATGCTTAGTTGTATAGGTAGGTTTCCCCTTTCTATTTAGAATTCCAGATACATTTCTTAATATGCACACAGACCCATATGTGAAAAACAAACATGAAACAAAACAAAAACAGTTTATAGACAAAAGTGTTTGGGAAGGATGCTTAGGCAATTTTGATGGTAAATTTATATAAGTTCTAATTGTCAACTTGGCACAAACCAGAATCATCTAGGAAGAGAGTCTAAATGAGGAATTCTCTAGTTCATGTTGGCCTGTGAAAATGTATGTGAAGAATTTTCTTGGTAGACGACTGTTATAGGAAAACTCTGGCTATCATGGCTAGCACCACTCCCTAGTTTGGACCCTGGATTGTATAACAGTGAGGAATGCTAACAAGCAAGCAAGCAGCATGCTTCTCTCTGCTCTAGATCATGAACATGGTGTAACTGGCTTCTTGAGATCTTGCCTTGACTTTCACTGGTGACCTAATAAGCCCTTCATTCCCTAAGTATATTTCCTTCAGGATATTTTATCATAACAATAGAAATGAAACTAGAACAGAAACATTAATCTCTACCAGTCTAGTGATTCAGTAACTTTTTATTTCCAGAATATATTTGGTGGTTAATATGATATGTAATCTACTTTGAAAAGTGTGATTTTAAATATAATCTATGGTACACCCAAGGTAAGGTAATTTTAAAGGTGAGTGCTTCCACTTTGGTCCTGATAAGAAGATAATAACAAGGTCTATTTCCAGCTGGCGGCCCGTGTGCAGATCAGGCGCTCAGGCCATCTGTCACCAAGAACAGCAGAGATCCAGTGACACAGGCCTGGTGAGACTATGCTCTGAGTAGCCGGGGAACAGAGAGGTCTGTGCTGAGCGCTCAGAAACGGCGACCCGCCCTGATTGGGTCAGGGGAGCAGTAACCCTGATTTAGGGTGTATGTTTCCATGCATGCAGAAAAGGCTCTCAGGCCATCTGCCATCGGGAACAGCAGAAATCCAGGAACACAGGCCTGGTAGGAGGGTGCTCCAAGTAGCCAGGGAGCAGAGAGGTCTGTGACAAGCGCTCATAAAGTATGCATACCCCCTAATTGGTTCAGGGGAGCAGGAACCCTGCCATAGGATTTCTGTTTCCATCAGGCAGCCCATGCATGCGGAACAGGCGCTCAGGCCATCTACTACAAGGAATGCGGAAATCCAAGGACACAGGCTAGGTACAAGGGAGAGAAGAAAACCAATCACTGACAACAAGACCACATAAAATCACAAACAAGATGGCAAGAGGAAAGTGAAAGAATGTACACCAGGGAAACCAAGAAAACATGGCAACACCAGAACCCAGCTTTCACGTAACAGCAAATGGCGGAATGCCAAACACTCCAGAAAAGAAGACTCAGACCTAAAATCATACCTCAAGATGATGATAGAGATCCTTAAACAAGAACGGGGGGGGGGGGACATAAAGAAATAGAAGCTTTTACAGAGGAAACAAGAAAAATGCTCAAAAACTCAAAGAACTAGAGGAAAACAGAAGCAAAGAGATGAAGGAATGGAAGAAGGAATTTAAAACAGAAATGGAAAAAATAAAGAAAACACTAAAACAGACAACCCTAGAGGTAGAAAACCTAAAAAAGAAATCAGGTGTCACAGATGCAGGCATCTCCAACAGACTACAAGAGATGGAAGAGTGAATCTCGGGGGCGGAAGACAACATTGAAAACATATAAAAAACGGTCAGAGAAGATGCAAAAGCCAAACAGCTCCTAACAGAAAATGTCCAGAAGATCAAGGGCACAATGAGAACACCAAACCTAAGAATAATAGGAATAGATAAGGGCAAAGAATATCAACTAAGGGGCACAGTAAATATCTTCAACAAAATCATAGAAGAAAACGTCCCTACCCTTAAAAATGAGATGATGATGAGCATAAAAGCCTACAGAAATCCAAATAGAGTGGACCAAAAAAGAAATTCTTCCCGACACATAATAGTCAAAACGCCAAGTGCCCAAAGCAATGAAAAAATACTAAAAACAGTAAGGGGAAAATGTAATGTAACATATAAAGGCAGACCAATCAGAATCACACCCGATTTCTCAGCAGAGACTATGAAGGCTAGAAGAGCCTACACAGACATCATGCAGACCCTAGAAGAGCAGAAGTGCCAGCCCAAGCTGCTATACCCAGCAAAACTAGCAATCACCATAGATGGAGAGGCCAAGATATTCCAAGACAAAACTAAATTTACACAATATCTGAACACAAATCCAGCACTACAACAAATTATAGGTGAAAAACCCAATACAAGGCAGGAAACTACATCCTAGTAAAAACAAGAAAATACCTAAGAAAGAAAACCAAAAGAAGAAAAACACACAGGAACAATTCTACCTCCAAAAGCAAAAATAGAAAGAAACAGCAACCACTATTCCTTAATATCTGTTAATATAAAGGGACTCAATTCACCAATAAAAAGATATAGGCTTTCAGACTGGATACATAAACAAAACCCAGCATTTGGCTGCATACAGGAAACTCATCTCAGAGACAGAGACAGACACTATCGCAGAGTAAAAGGTTAAGAAAAAACATTCCAAGCAAATAGCCCCAAGAAGCAAGTTGGAGTAGCCATTCTAATATCGAATAAAGTAGATTTTCAACCAAAAGTTATCAAAAAAGATAAGGAAGGACAGTTTTTATTTATTACAAGAAAAATTTGTCAGGAGGAACTCTTAAACCTTAACATATATGCTCCAAATACAAAAGCACCCATATTTATAAATAAAACCATACTAAAGCTCAAGAAATACATTGCACCACACTAAATAATAATGGGAGACTTCAACACACCATTTTCACCAGTAGAAAGATCATGGAAACAAAAACTGAACAAGGACACAGTAAAACTAGCAGGGGTTATAAACCAATTGAAATTAATAGATATCTACAGACTATATCATTATAAAACAAAAGAATACACCTTCTTCTCAGCACCTCGTGGCACCTTCTCCAAAACTGACTATATAATTGGTTACAAAAAGAGCCTCAATAGATATAAGAAGATTGAAATACTCCAATGCATCCTATCAGATCACCATGGTCTAAGGCTGGTCTTTAATAGCAACAAAGACAACAAAAATCCCATATACAAATGGAAACTAAACAAGCTCTATTAAATGATAGCATGGTCAAAAAAGAAATAAAGAAAGAAATTAAGGATTTTCTTGAATTGAATGAAAATGAAAACACAACATACCCAAACCAATGGGATGCAATGAAAGCAGTACTGAGAGGAAAACTCATAGCTCTGAGTGCTTCCAAAAAGAAACTGGAGAGAGCATAGATCAGCAACTTGACAGCACAGTTCAAAGCTCTAGAACAAAAGGAAGCACATACACCCTAGAGGAATAGGCAGCAAAAAATAATCAAACTCAGAACACAAATTGACCAAATAGAAACAAAAAGAACCATCCAAAGAATCATCAAAACAAGACTGACTCTTTGAGAAAATTAACAAAATTGATAAATACTTTGCCAGACTAACTAGAGGGCAAAGAGTTTCCAAATTAACAAAATCAGAAATGAAAGTGGAGACATAATAACTAAAACAGGAATTTCAGGAAATCATCAGATCCTACTAAAAAAGCCTATACTCAACAATGCTGGAAAATCTGGAGGAAATGGATGAATTCCTAGAGAGATACCAGATAGTAAAGTTAAACCAGGACCAGGTAAACCATCTAAATAATCCCATAACCCCTAAAGAAATAGAAGCAGTCATTAAAAGCCTCCCAACCAAAAATAGCCCAGGTTCAGATGGGTTCAGTGCAGAATTTTATCAGACATTAATTGACAACCTAATACCAATGCTCTCTAAACTATTCCACAGAATGGAATCCGATGGTACACTACCTATCTCATTTTCTGAGGCCACAATAACCCTCATTCTTAAACCACACAAAGTCACTACAAGGAAAGAGAACTTCAGACGAATTACATTTATGAACACTGGTGCAAATATACACAACAAAGTCCTTGCTAACTGAATCCAAGAATTCATCAAAATGATCATTCACCATGATCAAGTAGGCTTAATCTCTGGGATGCAGGAATGGTTTAATATATGGAAATCCATCAGCTTAATCCTCCATGTAAACAAACTCAAAGTACAAAACCACATGGTTATCTCACTAGATGCTGATAAAGCATTTGACAAAATTCAACACCCTTTCATTTTAAAAGTCTTGGAAAGAACAGGAACCCAAGGCCCATACCTAAACATAATAAAAGCAATATACAGCAAACAAACATCCAACATCAAACTTAATGGTGGGAAACTTGAAACAATTCCACGAAAATCAGGGACTCGACAAGGCTGCTCACTTCCCCCCTACCTATTTAAGTACTGGAATTCCTGACCGGAGCAATTAGACAGCAAAAAAAAATCAAAGGGATACAAATTCTAAAGTAAGAGGTAAAAATATCACTATTTTCAGATGACATGATAGTCTACTTACTTGACCCCAAAAATTCTACCAAAGAACTTCTACAGCTGATAAACAAGTTCAGCAAGGTGGCTGGATACAAAGTTAATTCAAACAAATCAGTAGCCTTCCTCTACTCAAAGAACAAACATATGGAGAAAAAAATTAGGGAAAAGATACCCTTCTCAATAGTCAGAAACCATATGAAATACCTTAGTGTGACTCTATCTAAGCAAGTGAAGAACCTGTATGACAACAACTTCAAACCGCTAAAGTGGAAAATCATGGAAGATCTTAGAAAATGGAAAGATCTCCCATGCTCATGGATTGGAAGGATCAACATTGTAAAAATGGCCATCTTACCAAAAGCAAACTACAGATTCAATGTAATTTCCATCAAAATTCCAACCCAATTCTTCATAGAGTTGGCTAGAGCAATATGCAATTTCATCTGGAATAAGAAATGATCTAGAATAGCGAAATCCATCCTAAAGAACAAGAAAACATAGGCAGGAATCCCCTGACCTCAAGCTATATTACAAGGCAATTGTGCTAAAAACTGCATGGTACTGGTAGAGAAAGAGGCATGTGGATTAATGGAATAGAATGGAAAATCCAGAAATGAGCCCTTACATATATGGCCACTTAATTTTTGACAAAGGTGTTGTAAATATTCAATGTTAAAATGACAGCCTATTCAACAAATGGTGTGGGTCCAACTGGCACTCAGCATGCAAAAGAATGAAAATAGACCCTTTCTTATCTCCTTATACAAAGCTCAAGTACAAGTGAATCAAAGATCTCCACATTAAACCAGGTACAATAAAATTATTAGAAGAGAAAGTATGGAAAACCTTAGAACACATAGGCACAGGAGAAAATTTCCTGAACAAAACACCAATGGCTTGTGCTCTAAGGTCAAATATGGACAATAGAGACTTAATAAGACTGCAAAATTTCTGTAAGGCTAAGGACACTCTCAGGAAAACAAAATGGCAGCCAATAGCGTAGGAAAAGATCTTTACCAACCCCACATCAGATATAGGCCTATTATCCAAGGTATTTTACAAAGAACTCAAGAAGCTAGACACCAGAGAATCAAACAACCCTATTTAAAAATGGGGCACAGAGCTAAACATAAAGTTCTCAGTTGAGGAATATCGAATGGCTGAGAAGCATCTAAGGAAGTGTTCGACATTATTAGCCATCAAAGAATGCAAACCAAAACAACCCTGAGATTCCAACGTACTCTAGTCGGATTGGCCAAGATCAAAAATTCAGATGACAGCAAATGCTTGCAAGGATGTGGAAAAAGAGAAACACTTCTCCACTGTTGGTGGGGTTGTAAACTGGTACACCTACTCTGGAAATCAGTCTGATTATTCCTCAGAAAATTGGACATAGTACTACCTGAAGACCCAGTTATTCCACTTCTGGGCATATACCCAAGGTTAGCTGTAAGGAAAAGATTACGGGGCACCAATGAAAGGAAAAGTCATGGGGCACCGATATTGTGAAAAGATTACCTCCCGTGTTTAGGCTCCAATGTTAGGGGAAGGATGAATAGAGTGGGGGGGGGCATATGGACCATGGAGGTGCAGCCAGGCCTGAGAGCAAGGGAAATGCCTCTGAGGGACCCATGTTGGGAATCTCTTCCCCCTGAGGGACCAGCCACACAACAGTATAGTAGAGAATAGAGTTTATTCAGGTCATGGGAGAGTTAAAAGTGTGGTAGAGGCAGAGAGAGAGAGAGAGAGAGAGAGAGAGAGAGAGAGAGAGAGAGAAGAGGAGAGGGAGGAGAGAAGTAGAGGAGTAGAGGCTGGCCATGAGCACGTGGGAGAGAGGGGGGAAGGGAAGGGGAAGAGGAGGGGTAGGAGTGGGAGAGCAAGGCTGCAAAAGCACAAGAGCAAGAGAGAGAGGAGGGGTCAAGCAGCTCCTTTTATAGAGTCAGGTCACTGGGCAGAGCATACCTGGCTACTGCTGGATAATTGAGGAGTGGGGTATACCTGGCTGTTGCTAGGTAACTGGGGGTGGGGTTCATAGAATCCCAGCAGTAGCTCCAACATACAACAAAGACACATGCACCACAATGTTCATAGCAGCCCTATTTATAATAGCCAGAAGCTGGAAAGAACACAGATGCCCTTCAGTAGATGAATGGATACAAAATTGTGGTACATATACACAATGGAGTACTATTCAGTTATCAGAAACCATGACTTTATGAAATTCTTAAGAAAATGGGTTCATCTAGAGAACATCATCCTGAGTGAGGTAACCCAGTCACAAAAAAACAGACATAATATTCAGTCACTGATAATTGGATACTAACCCCAAAAACCTCTGAACACCCCAGAAACAACTCACAGACTATATGAAGTTCAAGAAAACAAAGAAAGAAAATGAAAAACCATTATACTTAGTCTTTACACACCAAGAAAACTTTGACTAATTCCAGCTTACATCTTGTTTTACATGTACTTTATGCTCATTGTAACTAATAAGATCTTAACGCACACTATCAAACCTTTAAAAAAACCAAGTACTGACAAAAATGTATTTGTATACTTTTATGCAAAACTGCTTAAAATCTTTACATTTATCTGTTTTTTAAATTAAAGTTGTTCAATAAAAAATATATAAATAAAATATTGATTATGTGAAAAAAGAAGATAATAACAAGTAAACAATAGAAGTTTTAATAATGGTCTTTGTCTGGACATTTTTTTTTGTGCCATCAGTATGTTATTTTAAATGTTTTATAAAATATTAGTTAATTCATTATATAAAATTTATGATATAGGAACCACCATTGTTTTCATTCTATAAAGGAAAAAAAAGAAAGAAGCTAAATAACTTGCTGAGGATCAGAAATAATAAGTGGTGCTAATATTTTAATTTTGTTAGATTGACTTAGTTTAAATTAAAGGTCACTTTTAAGACCCACACAATTACCTGGAGAGTTATAATTCAAACCTTAATACAAGGAGAGGATTAGCTGGGAATGACTAAATCCACAGAGGAGGATTATATGTTCTGTATCTTTTAAATGAGCTAACTTTAAGAGCACTTTCGAAAGCAAATAGCACTGTAGGGTGCTGAGCTGCCCTTTGCTTTTAATTCCATCATCCATGGATTATTTAGTCACATGTTGCTACAGGAAGTATTCTCAGTTTTTTTCTCAATGCTGATGCCATTTTTGTTTTTCTCTTTGTCAACGTTTGCATGTGATTGAGTTAACAGTACTCCTGAGTTCATAGCATACCATCAGCATCATGATTATGAGGACTCACATGAATATCACTTTACATTGTTGTGTTGGATTTTACTGTTGTGTACACTCATCCTCTCCAGCCCTTTCATCATAATGTTTTCATACACTTGCTTGATCTCAGAGGAATGGATGTGCTTGGCTAGTATTTTCCCAGGCCAAGCAAACAGTTCATGTCCCTCCTTTTGATTCCTTGGACTATACATAACCTCTCTTTACAGCAACTCAATTTTTAATGCTGGAGAACTTTCTTCTCTGGGGCACTATGGTCTTGATGAAAAGGCTCTTGCTGTTGTTTCTTACATGTTGTGGCTTTCAGGAAGTTAGGACTAAAGATGCTTTTGCTGTGCTGCTGGTTATCAGTTTCCATCCTGTTCACAGATCTTCTGATCTAAGAATATTTAATGTTTCTAGTTTTAACAGGAATATGATATTTTGAAAGTTGTATTCGTCCTTTCATTTTTTGATAAACTTTATCTATAATTTCCTGAGTATCTTCTTTACAGCCTAAATGCTCTGTGTACCTAGGACATATTTCTCTCCATATTTCTTTAATACGTATTTTAATACACATTTCTTTCATATGTATTAACCTGCCCATGGCTCAATCTGACTTATAGAATGAACAATCTTGTAGACTGAATGAATGAACAAATTAAATGCACACAAGACTCATTGAAAGAAAGTTTTTACTAAAGTAGAATGTGAGCCATTAACCCAGGTGACCCTTTCAAACAGCTGGTGCATAGCCTTGGCTTCCAAGTGTTCTGCCCACTCTAGTGGGAATGGCAGAACTCATGCTCTAACCACCAAATGTTTGTCCTCACAGGCATGCCTGCAAAATCCCTTGTGGCATCAAGATGCAATTTCGGGTTCACATATTATTTTCATTTTAGCACAAAATTTAAATTATGTACAAGAGTACAATTGAGGTTAATCACGTATTTTAGAATTAAAAAACACTAAAACTTGAGATCTGGTATCTGATATGTGAAAATAATACATTTTTCACTTGAAGAACATCTAATTGGCTTACAATTGATACTAAACCATGCAGCGTGTCCTGCTCTTAACATTCTTCTGCAGTCCTGCCCTAATGAGGTCAGCACTAAATCAGTGTGCTGGCTCCCCTGATCTCTTGAGAATTAAACAGTAGTTTTCATCATTAAGACTTTCAGTGAGATAATGAGGAACTTTCCCATGAATATTTGATTGGAATACAAATAAAACAAATGGAACAGAGCAACATTTGCCAGAAATGGGACTGACAAGTTTTGAGTTTTTAGCAATTTTAGTTTCACTAACCCTTATGGGTTGTTGTTATTGTGAATGTGATTGCCTGCCCTGCTCTGAAACTGGATATACAAATTTGGTTATTTACCTGAACAAGCAAACAAACAAAAATTATACCCTAATAAAGACACCATGCTGAGAGTAAGAAATAGAATACCCAGGACATTCACAGCTCTTTAATCCTGCCTATAACAGAACACTACACATATTTTTATTGCTGCAGCTGTGGTAGCTCTACTTCAGAGGTGCTATAATTAACACCATTGTGATAATCAGGGGGGTAGCTGGCATTAACAAAGGGAACATGCAATAATTTGAATGAGTGGTGATTTTTACCTGAGTGATAGGGTGATGATTTAAGCACTTAGAACTTTCTGCTTCCAGATTCTTTGTAATGATTGCTACTGTCACCTGTGAGGTGGGAGGAATGCTAGAGCCTATGTGGGAGCCAGGCACAATTTTTCAGAAGTTACACTATCTAGTACTTAGTTATGACCCATATGATGCCAAGGGAAGTTGAAAAATATAATTTAAGAGCAAGCAAGATGTTTAGGCCATTCCTTTGTACAAATAAGGGCAACAGGGTCCTGGGGATGATGGAATATTTTTCCATTATTTCCTAAGTAATGGTTGAGAAAAGTGGTACTGTGAACTCAGTTTCCACATAATCAGTTAAGCCCTGGTGAATAACTCCATTAAATCTAAGGCCAGTCATTACATCCATGCCTCCCATCCTCCAGCAGCCTCTGAGCTTGCACTCTGTGCCACTGTCTGTCTGAATGTGTACATGTGGTTCCTCCCCTTGTCCTCACCCCAGTCCCATCCTATTGTCTCCAGGCCGTGTGATCACCATCTTTTCATTGTGTGATTTAAGATTTTCTCTGTGATGGTAAAAAGATAGATGTACTTAGTAGTGGTCTTTCTCTGAATCCTGAATTTTGATCTTGGTGTGGACAACTGAGATATGGTCAGATCTCACAGTGATGACTAGGGGAAACAGGATGGCCATCCCTGCCAACCACGTGATCACAAGGAAGAAATGACTGACTATTTCAAGTGCAATGTGTTTTCAGTTACAGATGAAGATTGAGAATGTCAAATATGCTTCCACCAAAGATGATTTTGGTTTGTGGTAGGTTTGTCAGGACATCTCTAGCTAACTTAAGCAACATTTGTGCTCTTCTTTAATTCTCATAGAGGATTAAAAACAGCCACAAATCCTCAACGAAAACCTTTCCCTTGGATTTTTTCTGCTTAACTTGACTGCCCTTTCTTAAAAGTTTTAAGTAGCTTAAGCCCTTTCCAGTGGAAGATCCTTACTGCTCTCCCACATTTTAAGGTACTCAAAGAGCACATTTTCTGCCTCTTACCATTGTTTCCAAATAATTGCACATTGTTACTAAAGATTCACTCAGGAATACTTCTCCCTTTCCTGCTTACTGTCCGCTCCCTTCCAGCTGTTCCTCATGTTTAGATATGTGACCATGTGCATAAAACAATCATAATCTCAAATATCCTGGTTTCTTCTTACAGCACACTTCAGTTACATATTTCAGCAGTGTTCCTTTGAACACTATTTTGACTTTGATCTGATTGCTTTTGAAATTGTAAATTTACATGTTCCAGTGTCTAACAATACCATCCTTTCCAGATTTCTTATTTATTCTCTGATGGTGCCCACTCTTAGATGCCTCGGTAGCAAAGTCACTAGTGCCCCAGTCTCATTTGTCTGTCTTTTCACTCATTAAAACTGGACTATCATTCTTTGAAGGTTACATTAGTATGCTAAGGCTACAACACTGCACAGTAGCCTAAAAGAGCTGGTAATTATTGTTTAGGAGTTCAGAATGCTAGATCTGAAAATATGTTATCAATAGGGCTACAGGCATATTCTTTCTTGACTTTTATTCCATTCTATTAGTCTGCTGAGAACATTGCCATTGTTTGGCTTGTAGAGGCATATACCTATTTTTATTCCCTTGATGTAGTATTCCCCTTGTGCCTCATCTTAGCATAGCAACCATAATAAAGGAGATCTTACCTTCCTCCAGTAGACCTCATCTTGGTTAACTATAACTGCAATGACTCCCTTTCCAAAAATATGTCTCATTCTTAGATACAAAAATTAGAATTTTAACTTTTCTCTGTTGCTCTGAAGGGGATTACAATTCAGCCTTCACCCACTGTAAATACAACTTGTATTCTGTCAATTAAACTGGAGATGGATTTGACCTTAGGTCCTTATTACTCTACACTGTTGGTACAGTTCATTTGAAAATATTTCTCCAGTTTAGTTTTTAAAAAGTTTAGATTTAAGGTAAAGTATTATTTAAGTTGACATAATGGTATATAAAAATATTGCAAATAATTTTCTGCTGGGTTACCTAGAAACTTGTGTCATCTAAAGAATACACAACATAGTACCTACAGTTTGAACATCCAGTACACACTTATTGGGAGAGTACAAAGTGGGGTTAGATGAAATGTCTGCTAACAGGATAAATAGGGAGTGTTTCAGTATAGGTTCTTTGTATTATTAATGCTTAGATTACCTCACAAGCAATAAACTTAATTGTAACATGTTATACCCAAGTAATATATATTTCTTATTCATCTTGCTCCATTGTTCTCCCCAACCCTTTTCCCACACACACCCATTTTCTGGTCTGTTTCCATCAAATAGTCTCTTTTTCTGTTTTTATATCAAAAAATTATCTACATGTCTAAATTGCAAAATCTTACTACTTATTATTAAGGATTTAAGATTCCTAAAAATAAATAAATAAATAACTCTCTTTAGACTCCAGATTAAGAATCTGACTAGAAAACAAGTCTCATTGAAAAGGAGGCCAGAAAAAAAAAAAAAAAAAAAAAAAAAAAAAACAAACAAACAAAAAAAACAGTGAACCAGACATTTGATCTAAGAACAAATTAACTGGCAACAATGTTTAACAAAAAGTTGGAACAATCTTAAGTTTATGAAAATGATCTTTCTGGGAGTTCAGAAGAACAACAGGAACACTTTCCGTCCTAAGCAGAAAGGTGAGTCGACCTTCTACCAACACTCTACCTCAGGAAAGCTGCATAGAACTCCTGCAGTTCAAACAGCTGAACTGAACTGGGGTGCACACTTCCAGCCCTAGGCCAGACCCAGCTCAGCCGCATCTAGTCGGGCAGCCCGCCAACACACAGGCCCCTGGGAACTTGGAAGAGTGGCAAGAATGCTTTCCATCCTAAGCAAAAGGATCCACAGGAGAGACAGGCTGCACACAGAGACAACAAGGTCACCTATAACAAGATGGCAAGAGGAAAGCAAAAGAAACTAAGCAAAGAAAATCAAGAGAACCTGGAAACATCAGAACCCAACTCTCCCACCACAGCAAGTAGTAGATCCCCAAAAACACCAGAAAAATAATGATGATGATGGAGAATTTGGAGAAGCACATAGATAACTCTCTTAAATAATCACATGAGAACTAGGAGAAATCACTCAAAGAAATACAGGAAAAAACAAACAAACAAACAGATAAAGGAATTGAAAATAAAAATAGAAACAATAAATAAACACAGAAAGAGACAACCCTGGAGATGGAAAAAAAATAATATGACATAGAAGACATAGACAAAACAGTCAGAGAAGATGCAAAACCCAAAAAGCCCCTAACCCAAAATATCCAGGAGATCCAGGACACAATGAGAAGATCAAACCTAAGGATAATAGGTGTAGAAGAGGGTAAAAAATATCAATTAAAAAGCACAGTAAATATCTTCAACAAAATCATAGAAGAAAAATTTCTTGTTCTTAAGAACAAGATGACCATGAACATACAGGAAGCCTACAGAACTCTAAATAAATTGGACCAGAAAAGAAACTTGTCAAGACACATAATAGTCAAACACTGAATATTCAAAACAAAGAAAGAATTCTAAAAGATGTGAAAAAGGACAAGTAACATATAAAGGCAGACCAATCAGAATTACACCAGACTTCTCAACAGAGACTATGAAAGCTAGAAGATCCTGGGCAGACATCATATGACCCTAAGAGAACACAAATGCCAGCCCAGGTTACTATATCCAGCAACATGCTCAATTACCATAGATGGAGAAACCAAGATATTCCAGGACAAAACCAAATTCATACAATATCTGTCCACAAACCCAACCCTACAAAGGATGATAAATGAAAAAAAATACAATACAATGAATGAAACTACACCCAAGAAAAAACAAAAAAATAATCACTCAAAAAAAGAAAACATAAGAAGAAAAGCACACAAACATAAATCTACCTCTACAACAAAAATAATAGGAAACAAAAATCACAATTCCATAATTTCTGTTAACATCAATGGACTCAATTTCCCAATAAAGACATAGACTATCAGACTGGATATTTAAACAGGATCCAGCATTTTGCTGCCTACAGGAAATTCATCACAGAGACAAAGACAGATACTAACTCAGAATAAAAGACGGTTAAAAAAAAAGAAAAAAGAACCTTCCAAGAAAACAGGCCCAGGAAACATGCTTGAGATAGCTATTCTAATAACAAATAAAATAGATTTTCAAACAAATGTTATCTAAAACGATAAGGAAAAGCACCTTTTACTCATCACAGGAAAAATTTATCAAGATGAACTCTCAATCTTGAACATCTATTTTCCAAATACAAAGGCACCCACATTTATAAAAGATATACTACTAAAAATCAAAACATATATTAACAGGGCAAAACTAGTAGAGGTTATGAACCAGCTGGAATTAACAAACATCTACAGGACATTTCACCCAAAACCAAAATATACTTTCTTCTCAGCACCTCACAGTACCTCCTCCAAAATTGTCCATATAGTCAGTCACAAAACAAGTCTGAACAGATATAAGAAGATCTAAAGACTACCATGTATCCTATCAGATAACCATGGACTAAGGCTTGTCTTTAATAACAACAGAAATAACAAAAAGCCCACATACCTAGTCATGGAAGCTGAACAATGTTCTGCTCAATGATAGCTTGGTCAAGGAAGAAATAAAGAAAGAAACCAAGGATTTTTAAGAATTTAATGAGAATGACACTACTACATACCCAGACTTATGGGATACAATGAAAGCAATACTGAGAGAAAAACTCAGAGCACTAAGTGCCTCCAAAGAGAAACTGGAGAGAGCATACATTAGCAGCTTGACAGCACAGCTGAAAGCTCTAGAACAAAAAGAAGAAGATACACCCAACAGTAGTAGATGGCAGGAAATAATCAAACTCAGAGCAGAAATCAACCAAATAGAGACAAAAAGAACTATACAAAGAATCAACAAAATGAGGAGCTGGTTCTTTGAGAAAATCAACAAGATTGATAAGCCCTGAGTCAGACTAACTAGAGGGCAAAAGAAAGTATACAAATAAACAAAATTAGAAATGACGGGGGAGATATAACAACAGAAACTGAGGATTGCAAGAAATCATCAGGTCTTATTACAAAAGCTTATATTCAACGTAACTAGGAAATCTGGAAAAAATTGATAAATTTCTAGACAGATATCAGATACAAAAGTTAATTGAAGATCAGATGAACCACCTGAACAGTTCCTTAAAACCTAAAGAAATAGAAGCAGTCATCAAAAGCCTCCCAACCAAAAAAAAGCCCAGGACCAGATGGGTTTAGTGGAGAATTCTATCAGACTTTAATAGAAGAACTAATAATACCTATACTCTCAAAACTATTCCACAAAACACAAAAACAAAACAAAACAAAACAAAAACAGGAAGGAACACTACCCAACTCTTTCTTCAAAGCCACAATTACTCTTATACTTTAACCACACAAATACACTACAAAGAAAAAGAACTTCAGACCAATTTCTCTCATGCACATTGATGCAAAAATAGTCAATAAAATTCTTGCAAACCAAATGCAAGAACACATAAAAACAATCATCCACCATGATCAATTAGGCATTATCCCAGGAATGAAAGGATGGTTCAACATATGAAAATCCATCAACGTAATCCACCAAATAAACAAACTCAAAAAGAAAAAAAACAAAAAACCACACAATCTTCTCCCTAGATGCTGAGAAATCATTCAACAAACTACAACACCCCTTCATGATAAAATTTACTTGCTGTCTAGTCTTTTCTCCAGAGGTTTGGGGTATCACTGTAAGGTCAAGACTGAAGACTCATTATTAGCCTATGAAGGTTCGTCATCTCATTAGATTATTGTTTAACTGCTCCAAAATTAAATAGACAACTGTTGGAACTACTGGGAACTACTTAGAAAGCCTAGTGAAATTTTCAGGTTGCACACTCCTTATTGGAAAAGTAAGCAACACAGTCAGCTCAATGACCAACACAATTATCACAGGAGCTTCAAAGCTCTGTGTGTGATTTGATAAGGTATTCAAGGTATTATGGTCTGTACATGTTTGAGGTTATGCAGAGGTTCCACATGCAGATGGCAAATCACCCATGTTAGTAGGGTGAGTTGGCAGAACCTTAAGAAGGTATACTCTACAGCCTTATTTATAATAGCCAGAGCTGGAAAGACCCAGATGTCCATCAACAGGTGAATGGATACAGAAAGTGTGGTACATTTACACAATGGAGTACTACTCAGCTATTAGAATGAGTTTATGAAATTTGTAGGCAAATGGATAGAACTAGAGACTATCATCCGGAGTGAGGTAACCCAGTCACAAAAGAACACACATGGTATGCACTCACTGATAATAAGTGGATACTAGCCCCAGAAACCTTGGAATACCCAATACCCAAGAAACAATTCACAGACATTATGAAGCTCAAAATGAAGGAAGGTCAAACTGGGGATGCTTCAGTCCTTCTTGAAAAGAGATCAAAACTGTCATGGAAGGAAATGCAAGGTCAAATAGAGAAACAAGACTTGAAGAAAAGATCACTCAGAAGCTACCTCACCTGGGGATCCAACACATATGCAGTCACCAAATCCAAGTACTGTAGCTGGTCCCAAAAAGTACTCACTGGCAGGAACCAGACAGTGATGCCCCCTCAGGGACTATGCTAGAATTATATAGATACAGATGAACATTTTGCAGCTAAACATTGTTCTGAACTCAGGGATCCCAATGAGGTTGCTAAAGAAAGGACCTAAGGAGCTGAAAGGGGTTGCAACCTCATGGGAAGATAACAATATTATCAACCAACCAAACCCTCCAGAACTCCTATAGAATAAAACACAAACTTCTGTGCACACTTTGAGAGACCAATTGATCCAGTTACATATGTAGCAGAAGATAGCAGTGTCCGGCATCAAGGTGAGAAGAGGCTTTTGTTCCAGAGAGGGCATGTTGTCCCAGTATAGGGGAATGACAAGGCAATGGGGTGGAGAGGTGGATCAGAAGGGAGCACACCTTTGTGAAGACAACTCAAGGGAGAGGAGAGATGGGAGCAGGGCGGGGTAAAGCGATAACACCTCAAATGTAAATATAGAGTATCTAATTTTAAAAAAGAATAAAAGAGAATGCTTTGCTTCTAAATTCTCTTATTAGCATAATAGATTAGAAAGTGAAATAAATATGTAACCACCATTAATAAGAAAAATCTATGTGAGAAATAGCCATCCAACAGTCAATTCCTTTAAAAAATGATCTTAATAAAAAATATAAGAAAATGTATTACATTTTAGCTAAAACTGTAAGAGTTAGTATCATCTGTGCAGAGACCACTACTTTTCCACATCACAGAAGGGCTGTAAACACTCTTGGACAGATTCACTGAAGAGAGTCAGTTTCTTCTCCTAGTCTGAAGCTATTGTCTTGTTGAACAAAAAGAAGCCACTACAAAATTACACTCTCTTCAGCCCCACAAGGTAGGAACTTTAATACATGCACATGCAGCCAAGAGAATATGTTTTCCTTTAATCACCAAGTAAGCTGACAATACCAGGGCTATGAAGTTTCCCAGACCTAAGTTTTCAGTAAAAAATGTCTCCTCACCAGACAGGGCACATAAGGAAGCATACAACTGCCTTTCTCTTCCTACTTGATAGAAAACACAAGTTTTCATCTCCACCTCCAGTGGTGAGGGTCTGCCAGAAAAGGGCAAGCCATGAAAACAAGCAAGCAAATAAACAACAACAAAAAAAAAATACTAGAGCCTGAGGAACATGATATTATTTGAAGACTGACCTGAGAGATTGTGGGGATAAAGATATTGCTGAATTCTCTGGAGCACTTGGTAGGAAACAATTAAAAGAAGGTTGGGAGCTCCAAGATACAAGTGAATTATCTACAGAAAATGTAGAAAAAACAATCAGGAAGAAGTGGTCATGAAAATCTGGCTGGGTCAGTTAAATTTAGAGGTTTAAATAAGACACTTTCACTAGTCTTCAGAAAAATTCAGAAGCAATCAAAGCAGCTTACTGGATAGGTATACTACTGGAAATCCTTCCATTACAGATATATGAACACAAGAGAAAAATGTCTGCTCCATAATGGGCTAAACCTACTTCTGAATAAAGACTGAACTATAAACTTCTCTGATTGAGGTAGGATTTTTCAAAATAGGCTTTAAAATGAAGTCAGTCATCTCTGAGACTTCTGAAGATTATGTTCATACCCAAGGCTACAATCTCAAGGGACCACACATCTAGGGAGGCCTCATGTTCCTACTCCACAAGCAAATATAATTAAAAGTGCATAAACCTTCTAACCTGTGACATGAGCCTTTAAGCCATGTACCGCTCCCAAGGATCAGAATCCAACTGGTTAATGAAACTGAAGCCCATTCTTTGCTCAATAAATAACTATGCTGACCAGAGTAGAACTCCAAGTATTGATAATAAAAGATAACATACAAGGGAGAAAATGTCTGATTGGCATATTTGCTAGAAATATCAGTAGCAATACATAGAGTAGAAGCCCTTCCTCTAATGTAATGTCAGCTAACTCGCTATGGAAACAACAACCAAAAAAGTGGCCTATTCACATTCAGAGTTGCTGTAATGCATCATCTAACAGGAAGTGCTTTTGCCCAGTGTGATAACGTGAAGAGTAGAAAACTGTGATCCAGCAAGAAGGATGATGCATCCTATATTTCCAAAATTTGGGAGCAAAGGAAATAAGGTCTTTGTTATATAGTGAAACTCCATATATAATGTAAATTTAACTGTCAACCTAACGGTTGTGATTTCCTAGAATTATACAGAAAGAATCTCAATGAGGAGTTCTATAGATCAAGTTGGCCAATGGACCTGTTCCAAGGATGTTTCATTGTAGGGTATCATTCCCAAGATTAGGCCCTGAATTCTATAAGAGTAAGGAGGAGCAGCCATTGGGAACATTAGTACATTTATTGCACCCTAACAGTGAATATTGGTGTTATGTGACCTGCTTACATGCCTGCCTTGACTTTCCTGCAATACTGGACTCTCATCTGGTGTTGTCAGCCAAATAAATCATTTCTTCCCCTATGTAGTGTTTTGTTACATGTTTAATCATAGCAAAGGATATGAAGCTAGAATACTCTGTATCAAAACAAAAAATAAAACTACATTATATCACTCCTTGTATCATACCTGAAGAAATCAAAGGTAGCACATTTATTAAGGCATTATTCATAAGCAAGACATGAAATCAGTCTAAATGCTTATTGATGGATGGATAAAGTAAATTGTAGAATATTGTTTAGTGATGGGAAATGAACTTACAGCTATCACTTTGCTAAATAGATGTAATATCAAAATGCCTTATTAACTCATATCTTTATACCTGTAGATTAATATAGTTCTCATCTCAGACATTATCAGAGAACTTTCCTTTTTGTAGAGGACAATGCGTAACACAAGAAATCATAACTGGTCAAAATACAAAGACTAAGTGACTACTTACTATGTAGTACCCAGACACAGATGGGACATCCATATCACCCAACTTCTTTAAGGTCCCGAAACATAATAGAAGAGGAAGTGAAAGACAAGAGGAGCCAAAGGTTGTGGGGAACAGAACCAAAACCATGTGTTCTGGATATGATAGGCACCTACATTTCTGAACTTACAGCACCTGTGTCTGCAAGCATAAGACTTGTACAAGGTCAACACTCCAGCATGAAGTTTGGAGAACCTTTTGAGCTTCCACACTTAGCTGATGAGTTGGAAGAGTTAATGGCTTATTTTTTTTAAAACAACTTTATTTTACAAAACAAAGATAAATGTACAGATTTTAAACATTTTTTGCTTAAAATTACACATTTTTGTCAGTACTGTTTTTTCAGATTTTAAAATAATTTTTACATAAAACTATATGAATATATTTTTTAGTCAGTACTTGATTTTTTCAAAGGCTTGACAGTATGCATTGAAAACCTAATAGTTACAATGAGCGTAAAGTACATGCAAAACAAAACACAACAAAGAAATAGTCAAAGTCTTCTTGTTTTGTAAATATTTTTTTTATCTTGTTTTCTTTATTTCTTGGACTTCATACAGTTTATGAGTTGTTTCTGGAGGAGTGCAAGCCTCTGGAGTTAGCATCTCACTATCAGTGACTGCATATTATGTCTGTGCTTTTGTGACTGGGTTATCTCACTCAGGATGATATTCTCTAGATGCAGCCATTTTCTTAAGAATTTGGTTAAGTCATTGTTTCTGGTGGCTGAGTAGTATTCCATTGTGTAAATGTACCACAATTTTTGTATCCATTCATCTTCTGAAGGACATCTGGGTTCTTTCCAGCTACTGGCTATTATTAATAGAGCTTCTATGAACATTGTGGTGCATGTATCTTTGTAGTGTATTAAAGTGTCTCTGCGGTATATGCCCAGAAGTGGAATAGCTGGCTCTTCAGGTAGTATTATGTCCAATTTTCTGAGGTATAGCCAGACTGATTTCCAGAGTGGTTATATTAGTTTGCAACCCAACCAACAGTGGAGAAGTGTTCCTCTTTCTCCGCAGCCTCGCCAGGATCTGCTGTCATTTGAGTTTTGGATCTTGGCCAATCTGACTGGTGTGATGTAGAATTGCAGGGTTGTTTTGATTTGCATTTCCCTGATGGCTAAGGATGTTGAGCACTTCCTCAGATGTTTCTCAGACATTCGGTGTTCCTCAACTGAGAACGTTTTGTTTAGCTCTGTACCCCACTTTTTAATAGGGTTATTTGATTCTCTGGTGTCTAGCTTTTTGAGTTCCTTGTATACCTTGGATATTAGGCCTCTATCTGATGTGGTGTTGGTAAAGATCTTTTCCCATTCTGTTGGTTGCCGTTTTGTTTTCTTGACAATGTCCTTAGGCTTACAGAAACTTTACAATCACATTAAGTCCCATTTGTTAATCTTTGACCTTAGAGCTTGACAAATTGGTGTTTTGTTCAGGAAATTTTCTCCTGTGCCTATGTGTTCTAAGGTTTTCCCTACTTTCTCATCTAATAGTTTCAGTGTATCTGGTTTAATGTGGAGATCTTTGATCCACTTACACTTGAGCTTTGTACAAGGAGATAAGAAAGGGTCTATTTTCATTCTTTTGCATGCTGAGTGCCAGTTGGACCAGCACCATTTGTTAAATAGGCTGTCCTTTTTCCATTGAATGTTTATGGCTCCTTTGTCAAAAATCAGGTGACCATATACAAAAGGGCTCATTTCTGGATCTTCTATTCTATTCCATTGATCCACATGCCTATTTCTGTAAAAGTACCATGCAGTTTTCAGCACAATTGCCTTGTAATATAGCTTTAGGTCGGGGATAGTGATTCCCTCAGATGTTTTTGGTTGTTGAGGATAGATTTCGCTATTCTAGGTCTTTTGTTATTCCATATGAAATTGCACATTGATCTTTCCAGTTCCTTGAAGAACTGGGTTGGAATTATGATGGGGGTTGCATTAAATCTGTAGATTGGTTTTGGTAGGATGGCCATTTTTCAGATGTTGATCTTTCCAATCCATGAGCATGGGAGATCTTTCCATTTTCTGAGATCCTCCTCAATTTCTTTCTTTAGAGGTTTGAAGTTCTTCTCATACAGGTCCTTCACTTCCTTAGTTAGAGTCACACCAAGGTATTTCATAGTTTTTGTGATGATTGTGAAGGGTACCTTTTCCTTAATTTCTTTCTCCACACGATTGTCCTTTGAGTATAGGAAGGCTACTGATTTGTTTGAGTTAATTTTGTATCCAGCCAATTTGCTGAACTTGTTTATCAGCTGTAGGAGTTCTCTGGTGGAATTTTTGGGGTCACTCAAGTACACTATCATGTCATGGGCAAAGAGTGATGTTTTTATCTCTTTTTTTCCGATTTGTATCCCCTTGATCTCCTTTTGCTGTCTAATTGCTCCAGCCAGGACTTCCTGTACTATGTTGAATAGGTAGGGAGAGAGTGGGCAGCCTTGTCGAGTCCCTGATTTTAGTGGGATTGCTTCAAGTTTCTCGCCATTAAGTTTGATGTTGGCTGTTGGTTTGCTGTATATTGCTTTTATTATGTTTAAGTATGGACATTGGATTCATGTTCTTTCCAGGACTTTTAATATGAAGGGGTGTTGGATTTTGTCAAATGCTTTCTCAGCATTTAGTGAGATGACCGTGTGATTTTGATCTTTGAGTTTGTTTATATGGTGGATTATGTTGTTGGATTTCTTTATATTAAACCATCTCTGCATCCCAGGGATGAAACCTACTTGGTCATGATGAATGATTGTTTTGATGTGTTCTTGGATTCGGTTTGCAAGGATTTTGTTGAGTATTTTTGCATCAATGTTCATAAGTGAGATTGGTCTGAAGTTCTCTTTCCTTGTAGGGTCTTTGTGTGGTTTAGGTACGAGGGTTATTGTAGCCTCAAAAAATTAGTTAGGTAGTATTCCATCTGATTCTATCTTTTGGAATAGTTTGGAGAGTATTGGTGTTATATCCCCAATAAATGTCTGATAAAATTCTGCACTGAACCCGTCTGGACCTGGGCTTTTTTTGGATGGGAGGCTTTTGATGCCTTCTTCTATTTCTTTAGGTGTTATAGGGTTATTAAGATGGTTTATTTGGTCCTGGTTTAACCTTAGGATCTTGTATCTCTCTAGGAATTTGTCCATTTCCTCCAGATTTTCCAATATTGTGGAGTATAAGTTTTTGTAGTAGGATCTGATGATTTCTTGAATTTCCTCAATTTCAGTTGTTATGTCTCCACTTTCCTTTCTGATTTTGTTTATTTGCATACTCTCTCTTTGCCCTCTAGTTAGTCTGGCTAGAGGTTTATCAATCTTGTTGATTTTCTCAAAGAACCAACTCTTGGTTTTGTTGAGTTTTTCAATGGTTCTTTTTGATTCTATTTGGTCTATTTCTGCCCTAATTTTGATTATTTCTTGCCGTCTACTCTTTTTGAGTATATCTTCTTCTTTTTGTTCTAGTGCTTTTAGATGTGCTGTCAGGTTGCTGATGTAAGCTCTCTCCAGTTTCTTTTTGGAAGCACTTAGGGCTATGAGTTTTCATCTCAGTACTGCTTTCATTGCATCCCATAGGTTTGGGTATGTTGTGTTTTCGTTTTCATTGAATTCAAGAAAATTCTTAATTCCTTTTTTTATTTCTTCTTTGACCCTGCTATCGGTTATCAGAGCGTTGTTTAGTTTCCATGTGTATGTGGGCTTTTTGTTGTCTTTGTTGTTGATAAAGACCAGCCGTAGACCATGGTGATCTGAGAGGATGCATGGGAGTATTTCAATCTTCTTATATCGATTGAGGCTAGATCTGTGTCCAATTATGTGGTCAATTTTCGAGAAGGTGCCATGGGGTGGTGAGAAGAAGGTGTCTTCTTTTACTATAGGATAGTATGTTCTGTATATATCTATTAATTCTAGTTGGTTCAAAGTCTCTGCTAGTTTTGCAGTGTCCTTGTTCAGTTTCTGTTTCCATGATCTGTCCATTGGTGAGGATGGAGTATTAAAGTCTCCCACTATGATTGTGTGTGGTAAAATCCCTTACTGCTTTTAGTATTCTTTCTTTGCTTTGGGCACTTGATGTTTTTACTATTATGTGTCGGGAGGTATTTCTTTTCTGGTCCAACCTATTTGGAGTTCTGAAGGCTTCTTTTATGCTCATGGTCATCTCATTCTTGAGGGTAGGGAAGTTTTCTTCTACGATTTTGTTGAAGATATTTACTGTGCATCTTAGTTGATACTCTTCTCCCTCTTCTATTCCTATTATCCTTAGGTTTGGTCTTCTCATTGTGTCTTGGATTTCCTGGACATTTTGGTTTAGGAGCTTTTTGTTTTTTGCATCTTCTCTGGCTGTTTTGTCTATGTTTACAATGTTGTCTTCTGCCCCCTAGATTCTCTCTTCCATTTCTTGTAATCTATTAGAAATGCTTGCTTCTGTGACTCCTGATTTCTTTTTTAGGTGTTCTATCTCTAGGGTTATCTCTTTTAGTGTTTTCTTTATTGTGTCAATTTTCGTTTTAAGTTCTCTCTTCTGTTCCTTCATCTCTTTGGTTGTGTTTTCCTGTAGTTCTTTGAATTTTTTTGTTTCCTCTTTAAAAGCTTCTGAATCTTTTTTCTTTTCCTCCCGTTCTTGTTTAATTTTCTCTATCAGCATCTTGAGGTATGATTTCAGGTCTGTGTCTTCCTTTTCTGGAGTGTTTGGAATTCCGATGTTTGCTGTTATGGGAGAGCTGGGTTCTGGTGTCGCCAGGTTGTCTTGATTTCCTTGGGATATACTCTTTCGCTTTTCTCTTGCCATTTTTTTGTCAATGATATGTTCTTGCTTTTCCCTTGTATCTGGTCTGTGTCCCTGGATCTTCACTGGTCCTTGTGGCAGATGGGTCGAGCCCTGTTCTATGCCTCAGTGTCGCTGGGTGGGAACAGAAGTTTCAAAGTTTTGTTCCTGGTTGCTGGATCAGGCAGGGCAGGGCAGGGCAAGGCAGGGGGTGTACTTTCCGTGTGCACTCCTCAGAGAGCTCTCTGCTCCCTGGCAGCCCAGGTCTCCCACCCACCAGTTGCTCAGCCTCTATGAGCTGCCATTCCGGGTGGCAGATGGGCCAGGCTCTGCTCTGCCTCCTGAAGTCGCCGCCGGGTGGTAACACAAGTTCCAAAGTTCTGTTCCCGGTCACTGGATCAGGCAGGGCAGGGCAGGTCAAGGCAGGGTGTTCACTTTCCGTGTGCACTCCGCAGAGATACCTCCGCTCCCCAGCAGCCTAGGTCTCCCACTCAACGGTTGTTCAGCCTTTACGAGTTGCCGTTCCGGGTGTCAGATAGGCCAGGTTCCGCTCTGCATCCTGAAGTCACCGCCAGGTGGTAACAGAATTTTCAAAGTTCTGTTCCTGGTCGCTGGATCAGGCAGAGCAGGGCAGGGCAAGGCAGGGGGTACACTTTCGGTGTGCACTCCACAGAGATCTCTCTGCTCCCTGGCAGCCCAGGTCTCCCACCCACCAGTTGCTCAGCCTCAGCGTTAATGGCTTCTAAGATGAAGATAGTCAGGTTTCTTTTAATGGTGTGGCTCCTGATGGATCAACTCAACTTCAATAGATGACCTCATACCAAATATTGCAGATAATAGGCTATTAAAGGAAAAGAAACAATAAAGTTGGAAGTTGGGAAGAGAAAGATCTACAAGGAGTTAAGATGGAAAATTTAAATATGATAAACATATTTTTTATAAAATTCTGAAAGAATTAATAGAACTGTTATTTAACGTAAAATAAGATTTGCACAAAAATGGAGACCGTTTGGGTTAAGCAATGGAAAGTAGATTCACAAAGGCAAGCACTAAATGTTTTCTCTTATGTGTAGAATCAAAAAGAAAAAAGGAAATAGTATGTTTGTGGGTCAAATTATGCTGATAGTCACTGCTTTATATGACTTTATATGTAATAAAATTTTAATCCAAGCTTTTCATTTTTCTATGTGCCTATATATATCTATGTTGTAAATATTGTTATACCATTGGGGTATGTATTTCCTTTTCTACAACATGTAAATTTAAATGCTAGAACCTTACTTTGTATGCCTGTTCTAGAACTCCATATGCAGCCCAGGCTGGACTCAAACTTGTAAACCTTCTTTCAGCTTTAGCCTCTTATGTGTAAGGATTACAGACAGATGTCACCTTGCCTAACAAAACATGCATTTTTTAGGTTAAAATATAGTTTTGTCTTTTGCCCATATATGCAATGGCTATTTAATTGGTGAATGATATGGAAATGTAAAAGCCTGCTTATGTAACTAACTCTCTACAGTTAAAATGCATTATGAAGTTGTTTTTACATGAGTCAGACACAATATACTCTTCATAGGATAGAGAAATGATAGTTCAGCATGAAGATATTTCTCAAGAGTAAGTGTAACCTATTTGGGGGTCTGAAGTCCAGCACATATTACCAATAAAAAATGGTCAGTTTTAAGTATAAAAAGTAATATTCTTATTCTAATTTAATAGCATTGGTATCAGAAAGAAAAAAGTAACAGCACTGAGGAGTAGAATGTTTATTAATCTTCCTCAGGGCCCTCTTAATTACTTTTTCAGATAACTGGGGCTCAGCATAACAAACTGAAGACTTTACTTGTCCATCATCAGTAGACATTAAGGTGTAGGTATAGTTTTTGGTTATCTACAGCCCTTTTCAGAGAGATGAGGCCTGTGTGCAGTTAAGAGGAGGAAGGTATTTGGTGGAAAACATCAGCAAGTTTATTGCCTTTCTTACCTTCAGTTGCACCTTAAAGTATTAACATTTCAAAGAGATGTACTTGAAAACACAATAAAACTTTATGACAGTGTGAACACTGTTAATTAACAACAATGGTAGGTTCAAATTCCAGCTTGATTATGCATTAACTACTCTGTATTTCAAATTCTGTATTTTTCTGTAAGCTTCTGCTCATCTATCTAACTCTTCCCTCCTGAGACACATGTGTAAGGGAAGTGCCCAGTATATTACAATTACTTAAGTATGTGATATAATAATTTTTAAGGAAAACTTGTAATGACTAAAGAACATTACTTGTTCCTTAACTGCTCATTACTATTATATCAGACATCTCTTTTTCATGACTACTTTAGGTTTCTAAAAGAAAGGCCAGTATTCAATTCATTATGTTTTCTTTAAGGACTAATATTAAAATTGATCATAAACTAGTTAGAATTTCCCAGAAAAAAGTTTGTAGGTGTTATTTGGATTAATCTTTAGTGGGAAGAAACTAAATTATAAAAAGAAGCCATTTTCTTGAAGTGACATGGCTCTTAATAAAGATATACCAATAGATCTCTCTCAGGGCTCTTGGCATACAATCTGCTTCTAGGCTTTCTCTCTGACAGATGGTTCACTTAAAATTTTTACTTACTTCAAGAGTTTTTATTCTTTTGAACTTCTAATTTTTTTGAACATTTAATATCTTGTTCATTCAAGCCCACACCCCTATTCCCTCCATTTCTCCATACTCAACATGCTTCCCATCTCTCTTCCATCTTCACAAGTGAATAGAAAAAATGCTAAATTCAATAAGCTTTGCTTAGGTTCTCACGAGTGTGGGCTTCTCTCTCTGTCTCAAGTCTTACCATTTCCATGTCCTTTCCACTTCATTTAAAATCCATTAGCACTTTAATTATTATTGCTATACAAACAAACACACACACACACACACACACACACACATTTTGCCCTGTAGCTCTTTATTTAGGAGTTGAGCCCTGTGAGATTTTCCCTAATGATCCATTATTATGTCAACTTATTGTCATTAGCAGGTCTTGTTTAAGTTATTTCTTTTTAAAAATTTCATGGATGTACATACATAGAAGTATTTTCACTTATAGCACACATCTCATATATATCAGACCCCAGTGTGCTCTATTTCTCATGATCTTTATGTTCCCTCTTCCATGGTGCACCCCGAGGTGTAGAAAGTGTATTGCATATGTGTCAGTTGGGGATGGGATTTCATATTCGTGTCCTCTGTGTTTTCACCAACTGTGAATTTCTATAATGGTATTCTCGGTATGGTGTAAAGAGACTTCTTTGATAAGGAATAAGAGTTGCAATTTTCAAGGAATGCAAGAATAGGTACTTAGAATAAGGTGAGACTTTATACTAATTGAAGAAAACTTCAGTATTAACTTATCCTCTAACAGTCATGTTTTCACCAGACTTTCCAGTACCCCAATTAGATAAGCAACAAGCTCCACTATTGCATGCTTAGGGTTATCTTAGATTGCTGTTCACTGTGGTCTTCTATAGGTAGTAGGGCTTGGTATGATTACTGATTATTTTCTCCCTTTGCAGTTTGCATAGTTCAGTTCGGATTCTGAGAACTAGCCTTCAGAGAGGAAACTTCCAAGTCAGTTTCAGGTCAATTCCTACACGTCCTCTATCCAAAATGTGCAGTGGCTTCAGCAATCGAATCTCACCTGTTACCCCATGTTCTGGAGGCAACCAAGAGAAACATCAACATCCTGTGTTTTCTAGAGCATCTCTTGTGCTCCTCAGACCAACAATGTAATGGAAGTTTCCCATGCCCAACCCTTGTATTTTATTACTCTGAGGTTTTGAGAACATTGTCATTATATATGATATAACCTTTTCTAAACTCTCTGTGTGTGTTTGTATGTTCATGAATTCACATGTAGTGTATATGTGTTTTAAGTAAAGATAAATTAATACCTTACCCATTGGTTATTCAAACATCTTCACATCCTTATTGTTATGTATAAACTTTTCTCTTCCCCCCATTGTCAGCTTTTCTCCCCAGTTCCTAGTTGAAATCTTTTTAGCCATTTCCTTTCATGGCATCTGTTTATTTTGCAGTGGCAGGAATTAACTCAGGACTTTGCATATTCTAGAAAGTGCTTTGCCCTGAAATACATCCCCAGCATAAGAGTAATCTATTGAAATTGTCCATTTCCTTAAATAGAAGATAAAGGAGCATAAAATAGAAAATCTTAAATGCAATAAACTTTCCTACTTAAAAAATTTAAAAACTAAAAATTTGATCTAGGACTAAGAAAATAAATCTGAAAAAAACTAAATATATGTTCATTTCAGATCCTGCTTGATTTCTCTGTATACCAAAATTCTCTGTATAATCAAGGTTTGTGTGACAGGAATCACTGGAGCTTCCCTTGTCCAAACACATCTGGCCAGTGACTTCCAGGTGAGCTTGACCAGGTAATGACCTCCATTGCAGACAGCCTTGAATCTCTTCAATGCCCAATAACCTCCTTAACAGGAGTTACTCTCCAACATCAGAGGGTCCTGGATTAGTGACTGGACAGGGAGGAACTTGTGTTTTGCTTGGTAAGGAATGTTGCTTCTATGTCAATGAATATGGGCTGGTTTGACAAGATATACAAATGGTCAAAGAGCTCTGGGGAAACCTCCTGGCATGCTCCCAACACCCCTACCCCTTGATACTCCAACCCCTTTGTAGCTTGGCTCTTCCATTCCTTGACCCCCTTCTAGCCACTGGAGCCTTGCTTCTTTTGGCACCTTGCTTCATTCAGTTCCTAAAGCAGCAGTAAAGTAGGGTTGCAAAGATCACTATCAATCAGGTACTGGTTCAATATCAAACTGTTCCCAGCACAGGAAACAGTTATTCTGAGGCGTTATGGGGAAGTAGAAGAGAAAGTTAAAGCTGGTAAGGATGAGCTTGGTTGGAAACCCTGGGACCCAAAAGGATCGAAGAAGGTTAATGTGCTCCTGACACTAAGCACCTGTCATGTAGCCACAGATTCCCCCAAATGAGAGACTTCTGGCTATCAGTCACATAAGGGCAGCATCCCCAAGCTCCTCTACCTGTAGATGAGGCATCCCTAACATCTTAGACCAAGCCAACAGGAAGTACCTGCTGTCAAACCCCAACCCACCCCAAAACTGTATATAAGTTCCTATCTAGAAGGAATAAAGGTATGAGAATTACTCCATCACCTAAGAGCATCTCTTATTTAAGAGCTATAGCACATCCTGGGAAGATAACACTCTCTTGGAGCTTTCAGAGCTAACTGCTCCCCTGTACCTAGCCAGTCCTTCACTGGTTTCACTCAGCACAGCCAGCACAGAGTCTCAGAACACCAGCCCTGCAGCTGGGACAGCAGACCTCTGTGAATAGCATCCAATACACAAACCAACATTTCAAGATAATCCGAAATCTAAGATTCCTGAAAATGTAACAAATTAGCACAACTTAAATCATCTGTCTCCAGAACTACATGAAAAACCAGAAATGCACTTTCTGATTTTGTTTTCCAAACTGTAGAACACATTCTAGAAGGAATTGTGTTAACAGAATCAGTCTATAGTATTTTTTATTGTCCAGTGTGAAAAATAGAGAAAAACTAGATGTTATACATCTACTCAAGTTACAGATTATGTTACTTCTCACAGTGCTTGAAATTGAACCCATGACCTTGTACATATTAGGCAATTCCTTTACCACTGAATTACATCTCTAACCCCCACATTATATATTACTAAGCAGGATCTCTCTCTTAAAAATCAACAACAAACACTTATTGATTCAGTCTATACAACACTTTATTGGGCTTAATCCAACTTGAATTACAATTTCTGTCACTTGCCATAATTGATAAAATGTCAAGTTTCTTCGCAATGGCAACATGCTATGATTCATTTATGATGTTAAAGTTTTCGTCAATGCAATATTAAATAAGAAGTCTCAGTTCAAACTTAGGAACAACATTCTCTCTTTTCTTTTATCCCACAGTGAGCAGTTAACCTCTTCTAGTTTAGCAGCCCTAGATAAATGAATGTCCTAAATTGACCATGGAGCATTCAGTTTGGCAGATTTAGAAGATGCACATACATGCTTACTGCACTAATAAGAAATGTGTACAGTCAGTCCATCCTTCTTGCAGGATATGCAGGGCCCATGTTGGCACAGAATAGTGGGATTGGCCAACTAAATTCCAGCTTAACTTGAGGCCCATGTCCCATGCAGCCTGTATGTTCAGGATCTAGAAGACTGGATGGGCTCATAGACTTAGAGTAGAACCAAACACAACTGCCAAAATTACATAATTATTATATACATAAATACACATAATCGGTGATATGATTCCTAATTGGGCAAACCATATACACTGCAAATGGAAAGAGTCATGACGTCAGCACAGCTGCTTGGCACAGTTCCAGCAAAGTTGCAATCAAGGTCCTTCTGTCTCTAAATTTTCGGTTTTGGTGTCTGCATGCTATATTCTTGGGGACTTTCTGCATTGTGATTCATTTTATGTATTTCAAGAGAAAATTATGTCTGAGTCCTTTCTGGGAAAATTCTAAACATAGCTTTATCTGGCCACTATTTGGAAGTCTTCTTTATGCTCTGGAGATCATTAAGCACAGACAAGCACATAGCTAGATGATGTCATTGTCCCAGGAATCTTCTTGGGGGAATCTGCCCCTGAGAAAATGAAACATTATAATTGGTTCAGGGTATATGGAGGCAAATGATAAATTCTGACTGCCAAGGAGAACAAGTTACAGATTCAAGTTCTCTTTTTATGATAGGCTTAGAGCTCTCTGATGATATAATTTGAAGATAAGGGAGAGTCTTACTAGATTCACCCCAGGAGGAATAGAACACAGTTATTGAAATAGATTCACCAAAATAAACATTTTTTAACTTTATAGCATAGATAATGAAACATAGCAAAAGGTGTTAGGTATTAATATTTGCTGTTCATGAAAAGACTGGTTCAGATATATTTTGTTTGTCTGAAGTCCTTTAAAACTGTAAACCCTGCTAGCCTAAATGCAGGCTGTCATACAATAAATGTGTTTGCTTTGAAGGAGACTTTCTTTAGATTCTTTACAGTGGAGTTACTGGGCAGATAATAAAAATCTGTTTTTGTTTTTTAATTGTGACTGAACTCATAGCCCTCAACATGTAACAAATAATGAACTATGTTAGGTTTACTTCTTGAAAAATCATTAGTATGTTTTTGTCCTGTAAAACTTGCATAAAGTAGTGCCTGTTTTCTAGTCAGTCAGAGCTGCAGAAGTGCTCTGTGCTTTGAGAGTCCCTTGACCATGGCCTGACTCACTCCTGCCTCTCTTCCTTCTCTTCTCTGCTGGCCACCCTGTTCGCAGCCCACTGCTGGGGAAGCCCCCACACCACACACATTATTTTATTCTTCTGTACTCATAGATCGGTGTCTTGCCCAGTCATCATCAGAGAGGCTTCCTCTGGCAGCAGATAGGAGTGGGTGCAGAGACTCACAGCCAGACATCATTCAGAGAGGGAATCTGAATTAGAGGTCTCCATCAGGTTTCTCCCCTTAAGAGTTTGAGAAGTTCTGTGGAAGTGGTGGAGAAAAGATTCTAGGTGTCAACAGGAGTTGGAGACATCAGGAGAACAAGGCCAACTGAGTCAACTAGTGCGGACTAAGGCCTTGAACAGCAGTGCAGGGCCTGCATGGCTCTGTACCATGTCTTCCGGTGTACAGGTCCTCCAGTGTACAGGTCTTCCGGTGTACAGGTCCTCCGGTGTACAAGTCCTCGGGTGTACAGGTCCTCGGGTGTACAGGTCCTCCGGTGTACAGGTCCTTCGGTGTACAGGCCCTCCATTGTACAGGTCCTCCAGTGTACAGGTCATCCGGTGTCACCTGGTGTACAGGTCCTCCGGTGTACAGGTCTTCCGGTGTACAGGTCCTCTGAAGTACGGGTCCTCCATTGTACAGGTCCTCCGGTGTACAGGTCCTCCGGTGTACAGGTCCTCCGATGTATGGGTCCTCCATTGTACAGGTCCTCCGGTGTACAGGCCCTCCATTGTACAGGTCCTCCAGTGTACAGGTCCTCCGGTGTCACCCGGTGTACAGGTCCTCGGTGTACAGGTCCTCCGGTAATAGCAGTTCTTTTGGGATTCTTATGTGACTCTTACCAGTGGGATTGGGTATATCTCTAACTCTTTTGCCTACTTTTGGTTTGCCTTATCCAGCCTGGTATGAAGGCCTTTGCCTTGTCTTATTGTATCTAGTTTTGGCCTACTTGGCATGTCTTCTTGGAGGCCTGCTCTTTTCTGAAGAGAAACAGGATGAGTAGATCTGGGAGAGAGGGGGAATCTGGAAGTAGTGGAGGAAGGGAAACTATGCATTGTATGAGAGAATAACATTTTTTTAATAATAACAAAAAATGTGTACTGCTATCCAATATGTGAGCATTCAGTAGAATGAACCAAAATATATTGAAAAAGAATCTTTTCCATTGGCTGAGAAATTAATATAAGACTTTCTGGTTAGAGATAAATGATCAGTGTGATGGTTGAATTATAGGGTAAAATGAAGAAGTAGACAATCATTATTTACATACAAATTCCCTATGCTTTCTATATATCCAAATAGTTATATAGCAAAACTTATATAAAGTGCAGAGACTATACAGATGAATTTTACAGTCATTGACAAAGGTCTGTAAGGAAGAAGTTCCCTTAGCTGGGGAAGAACAGATGGCTGGGAAAACATGTTGTAACAAAACTCTAAAGTATTTCTATTGGGGAAGAGTCTCTTCAGGGAGCAGAGCAGAAAGTTACACTGTTGGTTAAATGCACATGGCATTCATCACAGTTTTGTATAATGATTTGTGTGATGACTTACTCGGCACCCATGCCCCACGATAAATATCAGGCTCTACAGAAGCAAATATGTTAAAATAAAAAGATTTTAAAATCTTTCTAATGTCCGAACCCCCAGAATTGACAAAAGTCATAGAATTATTAGTTACTAGCACAACTGGATATAACGAATTTGTAGTCAGGATGACTTTCTAACTTTCCTCATTTTTAAAAATCTATTTTCTAGGAACATGATTCTCAAAACTTAAACTCATACTTTTAAAGTTAGCATCATTACTTTCTAATACGAAGCTAAAGAAGAATCACAGCTGAGCAGGACTATGCTTGGCAGGCTATAGAGACAATATTGCTCAGTGGTTAAAATCCTCTATTGCTCTTGTCTGGGCTCTGTTCTCAGTACCCACATCAGGTGGACCACAACAGCCTGCAACTCTAGAAGAATTCAATAGCTCTGGGATGCACAGATACATGCTTTCACAGGCATGGACTCCACACAGACATACACATAATTGAAATAAGTTTTAAAATGTTATATTCTTGAGTCAATGAATAACTAGTATTATGTGCCACTGCTATGTGTCTGCTATTAAGACAATGGCTTTAAATGTGCTATGTGTCTCAAGCTTTAGCACATAACCATTTTACCCAATGAGCACACTAAGGCCCAGACAGTTTACATTACTTATTAGAACTGTCAGGGCTAAAATATGAACCATGGTTCTTTTAATTTCAAACTGGAGTCATTTTCAATTTGGCTAGACACACCATTTCCTAGAATAGATTGGTCTCTAGGTCCTTTTCCTTCTGATTCGACCACAGAGAAGATTGGTAAGTTCCATTTTGTCTCTGGCCCCAACAGTTTTCAAATATGATTTCTAGCAGTACAATAATTGTCTTCAAAGCTGATTACAACTAAACAATTTGGATAAACCAAGAAGTTGAATCCAGTGGGAGTTTATGTGACCTTTCCTACTGTACAGCTCTCTCTAGAAGACAAGATACACAATACATACAATGGTTGTGCATCTCACACCTCAAGTTTTAGAAAAGATGCTTTATTTTAACTCCAAATCTTTAAAGGCTGCTTTGTGAAGTCATAACAAACACTCCTGGGCTTATTTTGTTTCCAGAGTGGAATGGTAGCCTGTGCTTTTAAAACCATGAGCTCTCTGAGGTTTCTCATCCTTTCCTTATACAGCACAGTGAGAGCTGAACATTTTTTGTATTTAATTTTCCAATGGCAATGACAGTCTAGACAACTTGGATGAAATATGCCTTTGAATTACTCTGTGGTTCCACAGGAGGTAAAGACATATTGTGTTTTGATGCAGACATGCTCTTTAAAAGCAAGATGCAGCAATCTCGCTTTTTGAGCACCTGGTGAGATGGCAGAATGGAATGGTAACTTTTAAGACATTATAATTAAAAGTAAAGGCTGCAGTCATAGGACTTATTCTTTCTCTGCTTTGCTCTGCTTTCTAACTTCTGAGAGACTCATGGGGTTGAATTCCCAGAGCTCTATCAATAATGTGCCTCACTAGCAAATTTGAAGCACTATCTCAGCTGTACCAGAGAACGTTAGCATAACATTTGCACAAGCTTCCAAGGGATCAGAGGAAGTAGAGAGATTTTGTATTAGCATTTTGAAGATTGTGATTAAGGTTTTGTTAAAAAAAAAAATGAGAATACTTATGTGTGAAGCATTTGAAATCTGAATGAGATTTGTATTCAAATATATCGAAACTGGCAAACAACTGCCAAACATATTCCTCTACAGAGGAGCCAGCACAGACACAAAAGAGTGTATAATTTTTATTTACCTGGCTTCAAGTTTGTAGTCTTATGTAGGACCAATGTATGCATGGGGAAAGATAGATTAGATGTAGCACCAGTTTGTGTGATGATTTATTTTGATTGTCAACTTGATTGTTAAGAAATTTCTGGAAGGCGTAGTGGTATATGCCTTTAATCCCAATATATGGGAGACAGATGCAGGTGAATTTCTGTGAGTTTGAGGCCAGCCTGTTCTACAGAGTGAGTTCCAGAACAGTCAGTGCTATACAGAGAAGCTCTGTCTCAAAAACAACCACTATCCCTAAAATTAATAATAATAAAAAGAAAAGGGAAAAAAGAAAGAAATTCCAGGAAGATTAGGGAAAAGACAGACCTCTGTGTATCTGTGGTAGCATTTCCAAGATAACTAGGACTTAAAAGATATTCCCTAATTAATAGATTACTCTCTTCATAGATTCATAATGTCATCATGGGGATGTAAAAGGTAGGAGGCAGAGCTTATTGGTACTAGTTCCTTTTTGATACTGCCATTCACTTCTTTCTGTTTATCATAAAGAGCCTCTATCGGTAAAACACTCATTCTGTTCTCACGGTCTTACTCAAAACAGGCCCAGAAACTTTAAGCCAAGTGAAAAGGGAATAAGGCCTCTGATACAGGAGCCAAATGTTTAGCCTCTCCCTTAGGAGGTTTCAGGTATTCATTTATAGGAACAAAAGGAAATTACCTGTCTTAATTATTGTTCTATTGCAATGAAGAGACACAATGACAAAGGCACCTCTTATTAAAAAAACATGCAACTAGAGGCTTGTTTACAGGTTAAGAGGGATAGTTGATGCTCATCAAAGAAGGAAGCAGTAGTTAAAAGTTTTCTCTTGATTTCTTTGTAGGTAGGAAGAGAGAGGGGAAGGGGAGGAGAGGAGAGGAGAGGAAAAAGTAATAGAGAGAGGGAGAAAGAGAGGAGGGAGAGATTAAGTGAGCCTTGGGTTGGCCTGTGCCTTTGAAACCTCAAAATCCACAGCCAGTGATTTACCTCCTCCAACAAGGCCTCATCTCCTAATCCTTCCCAAACAATTGTATTAACTGTAAATTTAAAGCAAGAAATTTGGGGCAGACTTAGAAATCCCTAACTCTTGACTCTACAGTGCTCTGCTCACAGTTTTCAAAGGACATAGTTGTGTCTCCATATTGAGTGACTACTCTCAGTACATATATATAATCACTGTATATGCTGCCTGGCACGAATAAACAAAGACATTAAGGACCTTCTATATTTGCAATTCTCTTACCAAAGAAGCTGAGTCTATACTCTAGTTAGTTACCCCATAATAGAATCATGAACTGTCTAACTCACAGCTTTGAAAGTGTAGGGAGGTGGGAAGGACTTTGAGGGAGTTGAGAGAGGGGGATATATGATAGCAAAGTAGTGTGTGTGTGTGTGTGTGTGTGTGTGTGTGTGTGTGTGTGTGTGTGTGTGTTAAAAGAAACTGCTCTATTTACTATATTCCTTAACTAGGAAAGAATTCATGTCTGAAGACCAGGTTTTAATGGTGAGGAATCTTCATGTGTTTTCTCACTCATTCACACCTAATTTTACTTCAATATTATGAATTAAAATATTTCCTTCCACTGCCAAAAAAATAAGTCATTACTTTTTGAAGAACTTGTAAAGTAACCAGCCTTGTTGTGTTTTTCCTCTTCAACTATATTGCTTTTGAACTAACTATTTCAGTACAAAACTGAATGTGATGTTTTTATGGCTGATAGTTCTTCTAATTATTATCTTCTGTGTATGTGTGTTTTGCCTGCATGGCTAGCTGTTTAATATATCCATGTCTGGTCCCATCAGGGGCCAGAAGAACTAATGATTTAATAGCTAAACTTTGTTTTGAATTACCTATTTTAACTTGATGATTAAATTGAAATTCTCTCATGGTTTTGTTTGGGTAAAACCTGCATCATTAACTTTCAACCCAGAAACAGATTGCCAAGGATATGGCACAAAGCACAGTGCATGAGCCTCCATCCCTACAGAAGCTCTTGAGCTTTATATTCTATACAAGTAGGTACTTAGTAAGGAGAAAACTGGTAGTTAAGGGTTTCGATTGAGAGTTTTAATTTCTTTACATGGCTACATAAGCACAGATTTTAGATTTATTACTGATGTTAGAGGAGGTAAAATGGCCTATAACAATTTTAACATGGCTCCTTAGATAGTCCACCTGGAGCAAATTGGAAATGGCCAACCTCTACTGTTTTAAAATATAAAGGAATGGTTTAAAGGTTTAGGAGACATAAATCTGTGTCAATTAAGGAACATTTATCCATGATAGGAGAGTCCATAAAGTGAGACTTTCATTAATATTTTAAATAAATACTAGCACCTTTAAAGTTCACAATTCTGTTTTGTACAGACTATATTTACAAGAATAACTATAGCAAGACAATTGGAATTTGCAAACACAATGGAGAATTAGAGATGTGTGTCAGCCTAATAAGTGCTGTAATAGCTTTCTAACTATCAAAGGCAGGGTGGATGAAATTCATGTGGTGTACATAAGAATCAAAATAAAGTCTTAATTGTTTGGTTCACACAGTTCTATCGACACTCTCCATGTAATCATATGTTCCAGATCAGAAACTGGGAAGAAGACTTACTAAATTCTTACCTGAGTACATATGTAGAAAGCTCTTGATGAGGCAAAAGAAAAGGCCAATTTAAATTACAGATCAGAATTAAGAACCCTTATAAATTCCAAACTTGAGCCAGTTTTCAAGTCAGTAACCTCTTAAATGAAGGGGAGCTTTGGTAAATAAACGGAAGTTTTATTATCTGGGTACATAATATAAATGCACTTTCTTTTAGCATTTTTTCATAGGAGTCCACAGCCTTTTCCTGGGGTAAGTGTGCATTTTAGGAAAGGCATTAATGAGAACTTTGAGACTTACTGGATATTGATTTTGATTCAAAATGTCACTGTGGTCTTCCTGTCAGAATAGATGCTTATGGTAGAGCCATAGCTCAGATCTAACTCACAAAGAATGCAGGTCCTTAAACTCATCCTGTGATTATATTCCAAGTTTCCAAATAGATAACTTGAATAGACATATCAAGCATCTAGCAGATTCTACAATCATTGGTGTTCTGACCTGCCACAGGAGAATACTATCATGAAAAATGCCAAATGCACATCACCTAGGAAAATATAAATCAAGAACAATATCATGTCCGTGGAGAGACAGAAGGAGTTGGTGCCATCATAAAGACATAAAGAGTAGAGATTTCTGTCACATTCTCACATAACTCTTGTATTTGTTTTATTCAGAAAACAGGAATTTCACAGAAACTGATTATCATAAAGTTAGACAGCAATGCCTTTAACTTCAGTTGTTTTGCTAAGTATTGAAGGTCTACAAGACTATATTCACTTGAGTGCTTTGGTTGAATAAGATCAACTTGTCCTAGTGACAGTTCTTTGAGATAAATATTAAAATACTCACATTTTACAATGTGGGCTCTGATGTTCAGCAAGTTTGAGTAAATCTTTCTCTCTGCTTTAACTATAATCAATCAAGAAACTTAGGTAAATTTTCGGCTATGCTGGGCATCTGTGATTTTAAACTCTACACTGACTCATTCTTCTCACTAAATACAAGTCAATATAGTATGTTGTACTTTTATTTGAGAATCGATGTTATTATTTTATGTATAGCATTATAATACAGAAATTAAATATTGTCCAAAATCCGTCTTGTTTTCTACAATGCATGAGATATATATTTCATTATACTTAGTATGCATTCAAAAATATTACTCACAGGTGAAATGCAGAGATCACAATTGGCAGCACATACAATTTTACACAGTAGCTACAATACCTATGGCTCCTATTGGAAGGGCCAAGCCTGATTTCACCAACTAAAATGAGGCGTTGCCTTCATTTAGGCAAACTGATCATTTTTCTGAGTCCTTTATTACACATTTTATGCTGGGACAACTTCAGATGTATTTGTTTATAAGAAAAAACCAGAGAATTTCATGCACTTCTCCTCATTCATTTAATTACCCAGTTTAAAATATCAGACTTAAATGTATGGCTGTCATTCACATCCATCCCAACGAACGCAGATGGAAAAGACCAATTAAAATTACTTTTTCCTAGGCACCAGTAAGCTCTTACTACAAAGGATTCAAAATTTATCAGGGGATAAGAAGAGAAAATTAAAGCAGAAAAAAACCTTTCTGTTCTCTGGCAGAAATTCAAAGGGGAAAATCCCCTTCTTATGCTGAGCTCCTTCCCAAGATCCTTCTTGATTTTATAAAATGGAGTTAAGGGTCCCTTCCAGTTTTTCTTTTTTTCTACCCTAGGAAGCTAAGTGAAATTAAGTAAAGCCTAGAATAAATTTCAAGTGATGTGCAAGACAGAATTAAAAAGAGACTGAAAATAATCAGCTATGTGGCTTGCCACCTCCCTCTTTATCTGGTCCCCTACTACCTGTGTCTAATGCCTATTCTTCCACCCAAAGCTCATGCATTTCTCCAAACTAACAATGCCTTTACTTTCCTTCACCATCCATCCTTCTTGGTCCAAAAGAAATCTCATGTTCCCTTCTACGTTCTTTCATTTCCACCTTACCCAAAGCATCATTCATTATTTCTGAGTCTATGAAGAGGCTCTGTATGCTGTTTTGGTACTTTCCAAATGTTTTCTAATTAGATATTTGTATTTATGTTCTTTGATCTTCCAACCTTCATTTTTCCTCTATAAATAGAACCTGCCTCATATACAGTCCTAGAACCCCCTATAAACCTATAGATTTTGTCCTAGCTGACCTTGAGAAGAAACAATAGATAAAGCAACAGTAATCAACCAAGGTTCTCAAGGAACATTTGATCCTATCTGGATAACTGGAGTGAAACAACTGTTGTTAAAACCTGCAGAACATAAAACAACCTCCACAACCCATCATCCCAAATATCTATAGAGCCAAGGCTGAGCAAGCTTGGTCATGAGTGAACACTTGTTCAGGGTCCCTTCTAATAAACACAGCTGCTATGAAGATCCAGTACATGTAACTGCTGCAGTCAATTTCCTGGGCAAGTGATATCACACAGGTAAAGTGTGTACAACAGCAGCCAGGGGTCACTTATAAGCTGAAGCTCATTGAGCAGTCGACCAACTGCTGTAGCTCTCACAGGAAGATTTTTTTGAGATTCAGAAGAACTAATTCAAACCTCAGACACTGAATTTACTGGATCACAGCACCAACTGCCCTATTTTTTTATGATCACTCCACCTTTTGCTTCCCTCTGGTATTGGTGAATTTAGCTCAGATGGTAGGTGGTCCTAGTCCTCCTTGACCCCTGGGAAGGTTTCTCTTTCAGAGCTCCACATTCCTAAGAGAATTAAAGAAGGTAATTAAGAAGAAAATCCTTATTATTTTAGCACAAAGGTTTTTGCAAATACTTCTCTCCCTTTGTAAGTTGTTAATTCAGTTTCTTTTTATATATAACTAGGTTATTCTCTCTCTCTCTCTCTCTCTCTCTCTCTCTCTCTCTCTCTCTCTCTCTCTCTCTCTGTGTGTGTGTGTGTGTGTGTGTGTGTGTGTTTGGTCTACTTGTATGATCACATATGTATGGGCATGTGCTTGTATATGCAGAATTGGATGTGGAAGCCAGAGGTCATTGATGTCAGATGCCTTCTTCCATCTCTCTCCCCTTTTCTTGATAAGGTAGAGTCTCTCACTAAATTAGGACTTGAAGACTGTCTAGTCTATCCAGCCAGTCTGCTCCAGGAATCCTACCTCTGTCTCCCTCCCAAGAGATGAGGTTGAGGCAAACTGCTATGCCTACTGGCTTTTGTGTACTTTCTGAAATCTGAGCTCTGGTCCTCAGGCCTTCCAAGAAACACTTTACACACTTTGCTGCCTTTCTAGGTTAGTGTTTATTGTCTTCTCAATAGAACAATTTGACATTCAATGTCTAATTTACCCTGTGTTTTTTGTTGTTGTTGTTATTGTTGTTGTTGTTGCCATTCTTTGTGTCTGATAGAAAAAGGCATTGACTAACCCAAGATTATGAAGTTCTACTTTTCTGTTTTCTTTGTGAGTTTTACTAACTTTTAGATCTAAGTTCCAGATCTATTTTGAGATAATTTGAAGTAGGAGTTCTAACTTTATCCTTTACATATGGATAGCCAGTTATCCCAATATCCTTTGCTAAGCAGACAATTTATTTCATGTTAGATTTTTTTTGTTATATTCTTGAACCAACCCTTTTAACTCTTAAGCTGGCTTAAACTGGCCTTTCAATTCTCGTCTTAGACCTGTGTCCATAATGATAGCCATCTGGGTGAATGACATGTGGATTTTGCAATACATTTTAGTATGGAAAATCCAAGTGCTATCATTGCATTTGACTTGAATATTTTTGCTCTATTACTGGAAACCCAAACCAGGGGCTTAATTATAGTGGTAATAACCCATCATGTCTATTTACCTACCAGAAAGATAAAATTATTGATGAAAGTCTAGAAAGGACTTCAATCAGAGCTCATATATATCAGCCTAACTCTAGGGGTACCAACAGAAGCTCAAATTCAAAGATACCAGCATGAGCTTCCAGATAAGGGAAAGCCAGAAGAGAACTGCAGAAAACATATATAGCTTATCAATAATTTTCTTTTATTCTTCTTTCATAACTTGTATCCCAACCACAGTATTCCTCCTTCCACTTTACTCAGCACCCCTCTCACCTTCCCTCTTCCCCAGATCCACTCCTTCCAGGGATATCAGCCCAACAAAGCAGAACAAGTTACAATAAGACTAGGTACAAACAACAAGGCTGGTATGGGACAATTCGGTTGAAGCAAAGGGTCCCTAGAATAAACAAAAGAGCCAGAAAAATCTCCCACCACTGTTGTATATTGTCCTGCAGCCATTTGTATTTTGATGTTAATTCCACTTCGTCAAAAAGAACTGCCTAGTCACATACTCAGGTGACTGCATTAGACGCTTCTTCCCATTTTAATTAGTAAAATAAAGGTGAGAGCTGGTGAAGGCAGGGGAAGGGAAGGTGGAGAGAGAAGGTCTGAGGAGAGGTATAAAGAGGGGGACAGAGAAGGAAATCAAGAGGGAGCTCAAGAAGGTTGAGCTGGATCCAGCAGGACTTAATTAGTGATAAGTAGCTATGAATATTTTAAGGATTTTATAGGTCTATTATCTTATATGGAAGGGAAGTTTGTATATTTGTCTATCAGATGTAATCATTTTGCATAGAGGGTTTGTGGACTGAGAATTGAATATATAAACCTGTATGAAAAGCTATTGGGCCTTAGAGTCATGTTTGTGCTGGGCAGGGCGGTAATTACACCTGGGACAAAGGCAGTCATGCAGATAAAGTGAGACCAAGAGGCCAATAAAGAGATAAGTAATCTACTTTTTAAAATTTAGTGCAACACCACCTCTCTTTTTGGAGTCCCACAAAAACACTTATGTAGCACAACATTTTTGGCTGATCATTGCCTCAGGAGTAGTCAGTCAATGATAAAAGAATCCTTGTTGCAGGAGTAGTGAAAATTATGCTCTTATTGAAAGATGCTCATTTACTACACATATTGTTGAACTCCAAGGATACTGCAGACAAAAGGACTCAGAATGAAGGCAACAGTGCAAGATGAAGGAAGATTCCAGGTTTGTCAATATGAGTGAAGTATAAGTGCTTTTAGCAAATACAGCCACTAAGTTCATTAAGACTGACCCCCCCTTTTTCCCATTGATGGAAACTGTGTACTAATTTTTATCAGTCATCTGTGCCTTGGTATAATTAAATAAAATAATAATGTAAATTACACTGTTCTTCAATATCAAGAGTTTTGCGGGATTTAGAGAAGAAAGTATTCTTAGGATTGGGTGAAGTTTCACTAATCCAAGAACTTAATGAGCCAAAGAGAAGATACACTCATTTTACCTAGGAAGCACTGGTCAGAGGAGAGTAGAAACCATGGGTATGTCAAGATATTCTGGAACCTAGTAGATGAGCAGGTAGTAGGAATGAGGGCAATTGGGACAGATTCCTCTCACCAGGTATAGTAAGTGGTTCTGTTAACCTCTGACTTACTCTGGGGCTTGCTGCTCCAGGATCTTTTTCCATCTTTACATGGATTTTCATGGTCTACATCAACTAGAGAGAAGAAACAACTCTTTTAAGGTAGAAACACATTCTTAGAAATGTCACAAAGCAAGTGGCATTCTGAAGAGCAAGATTAAGCATATACTAGAAACCCTTTAAGACCTGCCACAGGAAAAGCAGGTTATCAACATTTTTCAAATACTGCATCTTTATTAGGTTGTGACCATCAAGGAAATTGTCATTTCTATTCATATTTTTTGGAAGACATTCTAAGCACTTGGGTTTTGTGGTATTTTTGGTACTCTCTAACAAAATTTTAAAACAGCTGAATCTTATTTGAAAAATGCCAATGTGTCATGTTATTTATGCCAGATTGTCTAACATGCCTAACACCAATGTAAATATTACCACAAACTGATGATTTCATATTCCACTGTGCTGAAAAATTAGGTACCATGTAGCACAAGGTGAGTATTTCTTAGTTAATAATTTCCTCAACTCCTTTGTTGTTCTCCCCTGTGTGTGTGTGTGTGTGTGTGTGTGTGTGTGTGTGTGTGTGTGTGTTTGCTTTATGATTAAATATTTATGATAAAAAATATTCTGTGAAAGAACATTTACAATTCTAGGAAGTACTACAAAAACAAATGGAGAATCTCAGATGTGTCAAATCAGTCATTTTAATATCTTCACAATATATTTCTATATGTTTGTTCCCTCCAAGTTGCAATAGAAATTCCTAAAACAATAATTTTGTGAGATAGTTTCTGGTTGCCAAGTGCTTCATTCATTATTGATGGGAAAACAGGATAAGAGACATGATTCCTATATAAATAACAATTTAAGGTAACAATGGGAGACATATATAAGGGCAATAAAAAACTTATTTTTTATAAACATAAAAAAGAACAGCAATAAAGCTATAAAAATTCTGAGAACAGAGTAGTTTGAGCATTCTTAGTCATTTTAGAAGGTTATTTAAAATGGGATAAACTTTCAGGTAAAAACCTACTTTGCTTTTTCTTTCTCTATTATTGTTACAGCATTTTCTAACAAGTTATATTTATAAAAGTGACATTATAGGAATTATTAAGAATTTGTGTTTTATGTTTGTATTTGTGTATGGATTAAGGTTTTCTTTGATATTTATTTTGCTTTATACATTTGAATTTTTGAGGTTATAATTATTTTCCTTTCTCTTTCGTCCCTCACAGCTTTCCCAAAAACCCTTGCTCATTTTCAAATTCATGGCCTGTTTTTCTCATTAACTATAATAACATATATATATATATATATATATATATATATATATATATCACATATATTAAGTATAATAACATATATTTACATGTTTAAAAACAAATATATTAACTATAATAACACACATATATAGTCCAGATTATAACCTGCTCAGTCTATATGTTACTTGTGTATGTGTTTTTACAACTAACTGACTATTTGGTAATGGACAACCAATTTAATTGGTGTGCCTGCTCTACCTAGGTAAAAATTATTTCTCCTGCTCTTAGTTTTCCTTGGCCTCTTGTAATTCTTTTTGTAGGGGTGAGGCCTCATGAGCAAAAAGACCCATTGGTAACCTAGTTATAACCTCAATGTGTTGGGTTTTTTAATGGCAACAATAATACCAAACTTTTTATCCGTTGCAGAAGCTATCATAGATAAAATAATCTGAAAGACCCTTTGTACAATGCTTAGCATAGGACAAGAACCTAGCTTGTTATAAGCTAACTAGGTGCCTTTGATTTTGTGTTTGTGTTTTGAATTAAGTTTCTTATAGCATGTAATATGAAAAAGAAGTTTTAATCAATTATTGCTTTAAAACATTTCACTCTCCTTTAAATAGCCCTAACTATGCTACATGATGCTGTTGATTCCTTCAAGTTCTGGCTTTGGTTTTGTGGCTTTCTTTAACCAATGAGATGGGAGCAATAGTAATGAAAGCTCTTCCATATGGGAAGACACTGCTGTTGATATTATGTCTCCATTATCAAGGTAGTAGCTGATCTAGAGATGCTATAGAATATGTTCCAGGCCACAATGGTCATGGATGGATGAGAAAGATACCAAATGTTTCATTGCAGTCAACATTGTATTTAGGTTCAGTTGATTTAAAATTTAGTTCCTTCCAAAAGAACAGCTTGTGGGAGCATGGTTACAATTCTGGGTCATAAAAGGCAAAATTTATACCTTGGAAAAAACCCAGACCTATACAAGATATTTTCCAGTACGAAATAAACTTTTGTTGTTTAATTAAGACACTGAGATTACCACAGTAAACCTCAAAATATATAACTGCCAGATTCTCATTGGTATTTAGTATCTGTAGTGATTTGAGTAAGAATGGTCCCATAGGCTCATATATTTGAATGTGTAGGCACCAGAAAGTTACACTATTTGAAAAGACCAGATGGATGAGAAGGTGTGGCCTTGTTGGAATGAGGATGGACTCCTTGGAGGAATAGAGTCACTGGGGTTGGCTTTCAGATTTCAAAAGCCCCTGCCAAGCCTAGGTTCTCTCTCATTGTTTGTGGATTACAATGGAGATCTCAGTTATATCTCTAACATCAAGCTTGCTTGAATGCAATGATATTCCCCACCATAATGATAATAGATATATCTTTGGAACTGTAAGCATGTCCCCCAATGAAATTCTTTATCTAATAAGAGTTGCCTTGATCATGGTGTCTCTTCATAGAATATAATGGTGACTAAAAGAGTATTGATATGATTAATAAGATTTGTATAGTATTGGAAAGCTTCATGCTCAAGCTTCACTCAGGAAGACAGATGCTGCTACCTAAAGACTTGTTTCTTTGTCTCTTAAACATAAAGATACAAGAATAAGGGCTCAAATAGAGTCATCTTTGTCCTATAACAAAATTCCAGTTCCAATCCTGATTTCAAAATTTAGGTGATGACACTTCATCGGTGCCAACAATGTCATCTACTTAGAGAAAATTAATTCTCAAGTGCAAATATCATAAAATTTCCATAATAAATTTCTTAGAAACATCTGGTAAATAAGAATCAATCTCAGCCCCAAACTCAAGATTACGAGAAATGTTTCCAGAAAGATTAGATTGTTCAACATCAATGCTGTATATTAGCTGAGGCTTTGTCACATCATTTTTCTCTTTTCTGGGCTTTAATTTCCAAGACATAAAGCAGGAACATTGGATTAATGATGTGCAAGATCTAACATTATATTAACCTATACAATGCACTTTCAAATGAAGAAATAAAATGATAGCCTCTCTGAAGAAGATGTTACTACTTACACTGGAAATGTGAGAATTCAGTGATTAAATGTGAAAATAGTTTTTTACGTGTACTAAAAGTCAAGACATGCAGTGAACTGGCATTGTTGTATAACAAGTAAAAGTGTGCAAACACTTCTTAGCCATGACCACGCAGAAGCCACGTCATTGTCTATTTTCTATGTCTGGCCTTATAGCATGGTGTCAGGCACATAAAAAGGGTACCCCAAACTTGTTTATTGGATTCTTGAGTAAACTGATAAATCCATGGATGGTTAAATAGAATATGCAAATAATGAGACTTCCCTGGCATGCTTTGTCTGCTGAATAAATTTGCTGTATAAAATTTCTCTTTGTGAAGAAAAGCATTGTGAACATAAATTTAAAATGCTTGAGTAATTTATTTCAGATAGCAAACTGAAATAGGAGTCAAAAGATCATAGCTGCAGAAGTGTTAATTAGTGGAGTAACTTTGGTATAACTGCTTCACCCACTGAACCTCAACTTCCTCATCAACAAAATGTCTATTAAATTTTTATCATATTTCATGTGACTTGTTATGAAAACAAAATAGCTTTAAGAATGAGGAATACTAATGAAATGAAACATGCATTGTAATTGTGTGGAGGTTGTTCATTTTTGTTTTGTTTTGCACTTTGTTTTTTTATAGGTACAGGTCTCCAAGGCAATGATCTAAAGCACCTTGCATGGTAATGGAAGTCCTTCTCTGCTGGTAGATGGACCAGGAACCTGCTCTTCACCAGGAATCTTGTGCTTGCAATTCTGCCTCTTGGGAATAAAAGGAAAAGTCTTTCATTATATCCCTGTTCTCAAAGTAGACATGGGTTTTACTTTTTCTGCCACCATTTTTTGCTTTCTCTCTTGAAACACTTTTGTTGAGTTTATTCCCAACTCATACTCTAGATGTCTGTGTGCCTCACATTCTACCTACTGATTTCTTCCAAATAATGATACTTTTGTCACAGGGTGATGCCTTCACACCTACTATTACAGTGTGCTATCATTTTGCACTTAAGTTCTTCTTTTGACAAGATCTCACCTTTCTACATGGAAGGTCAATATTCCTAGTTGTATCTTTCATAAGCATCTTAAGTTCAGCCACTTTCATACTCATCGTTGTCTCATATCTTTTCTCAAGCATTTATAAAGGACAAACTCAAATAACTACAAGCAGAACTTCAGCATCTGTGTTAGTTTGTTTCATGTCAAACTGACATAAGCTAGAGTTATTTGGGAAGAAAGACTATCAGTTAAGGAACTACCTCCATAAGAGTGGCCTATGGGAATGTCTAAAGAGCATTTTCTTGATTAATGACTGATATGAGAGGAACCAACGCACTGTGAGTAGTGCCAACCTAAGAGAGTTGGTCCTGAGTTTTATAAGAAAGCAGGCTGAGCCAGCCATGAAGACTAAACCAGTAATTTGCATTTTTCCTGGTCTCTGCTTCAGTTTTCACAAACATGGAGCTCATTTTGTATTAGCCAACTCCTCTTGCCCATGGAACCTTACCTGGAGTATAGTTGATATGCCCATTGAGATGCCTTTGGAAAAAACTGACTTACCTTTTACCAATAGGTATCAACTGCAAGTAGCTCTTTGTTTATGGGTGTAACTGCAAGTCTACTTACCTCTCTCAGTACTTGGACCACTTCTGACTTTAACCTGTGCGGGTTTTATGTGTGATGTTACAATCTCTAGGAATCCATATGTGCATTAGACCTCTTGTATATGGAAGATACTGTTTCCTTCAAGTCATCTGCCACTTCTGGTTCTCATAATATTCCTACCTTTTTTCACTTATAGTCCCCTGATTCTTAAGGGATGGGGCATGAAGACATCCCACAAAGGACCAAGTGTTCCAAAGTCATTCTCTGCATATTGTTCAGTTGTAGATCACCTTGTTGATTCTTGTCTACTGCAAAACAACTTTCTCTGAGGGTTAACTACTATTTTGGTCTACGACTATAGCTGTGTGTTATTAGGATCACTTTTATTGCTCTGTTCCTTTAGTAGTAGGTTTTCTCCTCTGCTCTTGACCTATCTAGTCTTCAGCCACATTATCAGTGCCAGCTGTTTGTTCCATCTCATGGAGTAGGCTTTAAGTCTATCTAAAAGTGGTTTGACACTTTCATATTTATACAACAATTTTCTCAGAATTCCTGCAGGCAGAATGGTGTTTTCAGCAGTGGGGTTAAGTTATATTGATGATGACCACGCTAATCTAGTATCATGCAAAGTACCTTCCATCACCATGAACAATAGTTATTAGGGCTTAAGCTTCTAGATGGGTGCTAACACTACTTCTTCATACTCAATGAGATAAGTAAATGCTGTTCTTAGCCATGGGGGTGGGACTATCATTATTTTGTGAAGAACAATAGATAGTGTTGAAAACAGTCTGTGATGTTGGGGAAAATTTGGGAACCCCTTTGGCCAAAACTAAGCAAGATGTAGCCTGTTCCTGTCACTGGAGGTAAGAGTTAGTATCATATGATGCTTAGTTCTGGCTTTACCTATCTCATTGTATGGTGCCTCCATTGAATTTGGTTTCGTAGTTGCATGTATCTTAGGAAGCTGCTACAGAAGTAGTTCCACACAGCTTTTCAAACAAGTCTTTAGCATTAGTTGTCTTTCCCTTATTCTCTTTTTTACTCTCTTCTATCCACTTCCCCATTTTATGCTCCTCGTTCCCCAGTCTCTTAATAACACTGTGTACTATTTTGCCTTCCTTTGGAGGTCTCCTCCTCTTCACCAGGAGGTCACCACATTGAGTTTTTCTTTAATATCTATCATCTTTCCAATATCTTCCCTCGGTAGTGCCATTCTCTGATTTTCTCCACTCCACTAATAAATTGGTATCATTTTCATTTTAAGCTTTCTTAAATATATATAATGTAAAGACATCTGGTTTTTATAAAGAAGAATTTAGAAATAAGAACTGAGATCTGTACTACAGAGTCAGAGACACCTTCAGAAGGATGAAGATTAGAGAGTGAGACAGAAGAAGCAAAGGCAATTAACAACTTCTTAGTGGATCAACGAAACTGAGAGATACAGTGTGAAATCTTAGAAATTCAGAATTAGAGAAGCCCTTGTCACTTTGCTTTCTTTTCTAATTTAAACCTTATTGAAAATATCTGCAGATATTAGTTTTGAGATATTTATTGTAAAATGGCTAAATGGAGCTAATCAACATATCTCCAGAACTTTTTATTTTTGTGCTGAAAATATTTAAATCTAGGAAGTTTTGTGACATACTTAATTTGGATTTGGGAAGAACAAGTGATGAGAGAGAAAAGAGAAAAGGACAAAGGCAGGAGATAGAGATAGATAGATTAGATAGATAGATAGATAGATAGATAGATAGATAGATAGATAGATGATAGATAGATAGATAGCAAGAAATTTAAAGAAAACTTAGGAATGAAAAGGAAATAGATCTCATCCACTATCATTGAAAAATAAAGTATGTATATATCTGTGCATGTGGGAGAGAGATTCCTAAATAATACCTAACAAATTTTAAACTACACAGTTGAATATCCATTAAAATCAATATTTTCCACAATTATCAAATGGCTTTATGGTCTGGCAGGAAAATATTAATATGCAAATATAATAATATTTTACATATTTTCTAGCCACAATTAAATATTTCTTCATAGAAAGACTTATAATTTAATTTTTGGATGATTCAAGCTATTTTTTAAACTCTAAATTCACTGCCACTCCATATTTTACTTAAATTCTATATAATGAATAATTTTAAAATGTCAAATGGTAAGATAAACCCAGACATAAGCTAATTTATGGTTTCCTTTCTTTCTGTTTCACAAAACACACAGTGTCCTTCCTTATCTATTTTGATCACTTTTGGTTGAAAATTTATTTTATTCATTATTAGAATGGCTATGGCAACTTGTTTTTAGAACTATTTGCTTGAAAAGTTTTTCTCTGAGGTAGTTTTTGTCTTTGTCACTGATATGAGTTACTTTATGCAGCAAAATGTTGGGTCCTGTTTATGTATCCAGTGTGATAGCCTATGTCTTTTTATTGGGGAACTGAGTCCATTGATGTTAACAAATACTAAGGAATAGAAATTGTTCTTTCCTGTTATTTTTGTTGTTAGAGGTAGACTTATGTTTGTTTGCTTTTCTTCTTTTTGTTTTGTTGCAAGAAGATTATTTTCTTGCTTTTTCTACAGTGTAGTTTTCCTCCTCATGTTGGAGTTTCCCATCTATTATTATCCTATCTATCCCTATGTTTGTGAACAGATATTGTGTAAATTTGATTTTGTCCTAGAATATCTTGGTTTATTTATCTGTGGTAATTGTGAATTTTGCTGGATGTAATAACCTATACTGGTATTTGTGTTCTCTTAGGGTCTGTATGACGTCTGTCCAGGACCTTCTAGCTTTCATGGTCTCTGTTGTGAAATCTGGAGTAATTCTGATCAGTCTGCCTTTATATGTTACTTGTCCTTTTCCCCTTACTACTTTTAGTATTCTTTGTTTGTTTTGAACACCAGAAAAACAAGTCTTAGACTTGAAATTATACTTCATGATAATGATGAAAATCTTGGAGAAGCACATAATTCCCTTAAACAAAGAGACAAAGAAATTGAAAATGGAAATAGAAACAATAAAGATAACACAAAAAGAGACAACCCTGAAGATAAAAAACAAAAAAAAAAAAAAAAAATCAGGAGTCACAAATACAAGCATCACCAAGAGACTTCAAGAGATAAAAGAGAGGATCTCAGGGGCCAAAGACGACATAGGAGACATAGACAGAACAGTCAGAGAAGATGCAAAAACCAAAATGCTCCTAACCCAAAATGTCCAGGAGATTCAGGACACAATGAGAAGACCAAACCAACCTAAGGATAATAGGTGTAGAAGATGGTAAAGAATATCAGCTAAAAGGCACAGTAAATATCTTCAACAAAATCATAGAAAAAAACTTCCCTACCCTTAAGAAGATGATTACTATGAATATACAGGAAGCCTACAAAACTCTAAATAAATTGGACCAGAAAAAACTCTTCCAGACACTTAATAGTAAAACACCGAATATTCAAAACAAAGAAAAAATCCTAAAATCTGTAAGGGAAAAACGACAAATAACATATAAAGTCATACCAATCAGAATTACACTAGATTCTGCAAAATAGATTATGAAAGCTAGGAGATCCTGGAAAGATATCATACAGACCCTAAGATAACACAAATGCCAGGCCAAGTTACTATATCCAACAAAACTCTCAATCACCATAGAGAAACCACGATATTCCAGGACAAAACCAAATTTACACAATATATGTCCACAAATTCAGCCCTACCATGAATGATAAATGGAAAAACCCAACACAATGAAGGAACCTATAACCAAGGGAAAGGAAAAAAATAATCACAAAAGAAAACCGAAAGAAGAAAAACACACAAACATAATTCTGCCTCTAAAAACAAAAATAACAGGAAACAAAAAATCATTATTCCATAATTTCTCTTATAATCAATGGAGTCATTTCCCCAATAAAAAGACATAGACTATCAAACTGGATACATAAACAGGATCTAGCATTTTGCTGCCTACAGAAATCTCATCTCAGAGACAAAGATACTACCTCAGAGTAAAAGACTAGGAAAAAACCTTCTAAGCAAATGGGCCCAGGAAACAAACTGGAGTAGCTATTCTAATATCAAATAAAATCAAATTTCAACCAAAAGTTATCAAAAAAGATGAGGAAGGATACATTTTACTCATCAGAGGAAAAATCTGTCAAGATTAACTCTCAAGCTTGAACATCTATGCTCCAAATACTAGGGTAGGGCACCCACATTTATAAGAAAAAGCCTACTAAAGTTCAAAGCATATATTACACCACACACAATAATAGTGAGAGACTTCAACAGTCCACTCTCATCAATAGACAGATCATAGAGACAGAAACTGAACAGAGACAAGGTGAAGCTAACAGGGGTTATGAACCAAATGGAATTAACAGACATCTACAAGATATCTCATTCAAAACCAAAAGAATATGAGTTCTTCTCGGCACCTCATGGTACCTTCTACAAATTTGACCATATTGTCGGTCATAAAACAGGCCTCAACAGATACAAGAAAATCAAAATATTCCAATTCATTCTATCATATCACCTTGGACTAAGGCTTGTCTTTAATAACAACAAACACAATAAAAAGCCCACATACACATAGAAGCTGCACAATGCTCTGCTCAGTGATAACATGGTCAAAGAAGAAATAAAGAAAAAAATCAATGATTTTTTAGAATTTAACAAAATGACACTACTACATACCCAGACTCATGGGATGCAATGAAAGTAGTACTGAGGGGAAAACTCATAATTCTGAGTGCCTCCAAAAAGAGACTGGAGAGAATATACATTAGCAGCTGGACAGCAGAGCTAAAAGCTCTAGAACAAAAAGGAGCAGATATACCCAAGACGTGTAGACATGGCAGTGAATAATCAAACTCAGAGCAGAAATCAAGAAAATAGACAAAAAGAACCAAACAAAGAATGAAACCAAGAGCTATTTTTTTGAGAAAATTAGCAAGATAGAAAAACCCTTTTCCAGAATAACTAGAGGGTACATAGAAAGTATCCAAATTAACAAAATCAGAAATGAAAGGGCAGACATAAAAACAGAATCTGGAAAATTTCAAGAAATCATCAGATCCTAATAAAAAGCCTATAATCAACAAAACTGAAAAATCTGGAGAAAATAGATGAATTTCTAGGCAAATACCAAATACCAAAGTCAACTCAGAATCAGATAAACCATCTGAACAGTCTAGAAACACCTAAAGAAATAGAAGCAGTCATCAAAATCTTCCCAGGACCAGATGGGTTTAGTGAAGAATGCTATCACACTTTTGTAGAAGACCTAATAAGTATACTTTCCAAACTATTCCACAAAAGAGAAACAGAAGGAACACTACCCAACTCATTCTTCAAAGTCACAGTTATACTTAAACAACACAAAGACATTACAAAGAAAGAGAACTTCAGAACATTTTCTCTCATAAACATCGATGCAAAAATACTCAATAAAATTCTTGTAAAACAAATCCAAGAACATAACAAAACAATCATCCACCATGACCATGTAGACTTTATCCCAGGAATGCAGAGATGGTTCAACTTTTGAAATTATTATCTCAAGCTATATTACATAGAAATTTTGATTTAATACTGTATGTTATTGGTAGAGAGATAGCCAGGAAGAGCAATGGAACAGAATTGAGGACCCAGAAATGAATCTACACACCTACAGTCACTTGGTCTTTGACAAAGGAGCTAAAAACATTCTATGGAAAAAAGACAGCCTCTTCAACAATTAGTACTGGTTCAACTGGCAGTCAGCATGCATAAGAATGAAAATTGATCCTTTCTTATCTCCTTGTACAAAGCTCAAGTCCAAGTGGATCAAAGATCTCCACATAAAACCAGATACACTGAAACTATTCGAAGAGAAAAGTGGGGAGGATTTTAGAACACATAGACACAGGGAAAGATTCCTGAACAGAATACAAATGGCTTATGCTAGACTACAGAGAATTAAATAAACCTATTAAAATGAGGTGCAGAGCTAAGCAAAGAATTCTCAGCTAAGGAACATGGAATGGCTCAGAAGCACCTAAAGAAATGCTCAACATTTAGAATCATCAAGGAAATGCAAATCAAAAATAAACGTGAGATTCCACCTCACACCAGTTAGAATGGCTAAGATATAAAACTCAGGTGACAGCAAATGCTGGTGAGGGTGTGGAGAAAGAGGAACACTCCTCCACTGTTGGTAGGTTTGTTAGCTGGTACAACTACTCTGGGAATCAATTTGGCGGTTCTTCAGGAAACTGAATATAGTACTACCTGAAAACCCAGCTATTCCATTCCTGGGTATATACCCAAAACATGCTCCAATATATAACCAGGACATGCTCCACAATGTTTATTTCTAGTAGGCAGAAGCTGGAAAGAACCCAGATGTCCATCAACAGATAAATGGATACAGAAAGTGTGGTATATTTACATAATGGAGGACTATTCAGCTATTAGAAACAAAGGCTTCATGAAATTCATAGGCAAATAGATGGAACTAAAGACTATCATCCTGAGTGTGGTAACCCAGTCCCAAAAATCACTCATGGTATGCACTCACTGATAAGCAGATACTAGTCCCAGAAAGTTCTTAATACCCAATATTCAAGAAACAATTCACAGACACTATGAAGCTCAAAAAGAAGGAAGGCCAAAATGGGGATGTCTCGGTCCTTCTTAGAAAAAGGAACAAAACTCTCATGGGAGGAAATGCAAGGTCAAATAGAGGAGCAGGGATTGAAGAAAAGATCACCCAGAAGCCGCCTCACCTGGGGATCTACCACATATGCTGTCCCCAAATCCAAGCACTATAGCTGATCTCAAAAAGTACTTACTGGCAAGAACCAGACAGAGATGCCCCTCAGGGACTATGCTAGAGTCATATAGATACAGCTGAGCATGCTTGTAGCTAACCATCTGTCTGAACTCCAGGATCCCAATGAGGTTGCTAAAGAAATGACCTAAGGAGCTGAAAGGGGTTGCAACTTCATGGGAAGATAACAATATTAACCAACCAAATCCTCCAAAACTCCCATGGAGTTAAACACAAACTTTGTATGCACTTTGAGAGACCTATTGATCCAGCTGCGTATGTAGCTGAAGACAGCAGTGTCTGGCATCAATGTGAGAAGAGGCTTTTGTTCCACAGAAGGCATGTTTTCCCAATGTAGGGGAATGCCAAGGCAATGGGGTGGAGAGGGGGATCAGAAGGGAGTGCACCTTTGTGAAGGCAAATGGAGGGAAAGAGGGATGGGAGCAGGGCAGGGTAAAGAAGTAATATCTCACATGTAAATATAAAATGTATCTAATAAAAAAGAGGGGAAAAGGAAAAAAAATGGAATCTCTTTCCCTGCAGCCATCAGTTGCTAATCGCTTCTCTGACAGAGGTGGGGCTTTTTTCTCACCTCCTTTCTCCATTCTGAAATTTGGTCTTGCTTTAGTTTGCACAAATCTTGTACATGTGGACACAATCACTATGACTTCATATATACAACTTCCTTGGTGTATTGAGAAGACACAATTGTGGTCATTCATTGTCTTTGACTTTGATTCCTTCTATTTACTTTTCCATGGTGATTCCTATGGCTTTAAAAAAAAAAGGTGCTCCATTGAAGGTTGAGCATTTCATATTCTCTTATTTCCATTTTGATTATATGTCCTTGGCCTCTTTTAGCCACCTAATACTAGTTCTTAGATGGGGATTGAAATGTGATTTAGTCTATGTGTATAATAACAAGCCATGAAGAATCAGTTTAATCTTATGTCTATTTTTCCAAATAGTAGTAGGTACTTCTCCCCTTGGGACTGTGGTTTTCTACCCACAGGTTCTTGGATTGATAATGTTGGCAGTTACAGGTTCATTCTTAGGGAGTAGACTTAAATCTAATGAGAAAGTAATTGTTTGTTCCCATAATGTCCATGCAGGTGTTCCTTCCTAAAACAATCATTATTGTCTTGCTCAGGGTTCACTTGTAAGATTGATGACTACATTTTTCCCTTGGGAGCATGTACATCACTTTCAGGAACTGTGACATCTGGCAGAAGAGACAAGGCTAACAGGTCAGTACCAACTTACTTACTGCTTTATGACTTAAGTGTGTGGTGTCTTTAGCAACAGAGTCTTACTGCCAACTGTTGGGGGTAACTAAATGGTATTGTAATAGTTGATGTTTGTGGTTTATGGAACTTCCTAGCCAACAACTCAACAAGATGAACCCATTCTCCGCACTGTGATTTTTATTTGTTTTCCTGCAGTCTGTAGTAGGGGCACTGCTACCTGGAAACACCACACACACACACACACACACACACACACACACACACACACACACACACGCTTCTACAATACTATTTCCATATGAGTTTTTCAAATGGTCTTTAGCATTATTTAGCTCCCCATAGACCCCAAGGATGTTAGACTTAAATTTTCCAATATGTGTTGAACTTGGAATTTCCAGAGAGGCCAGGAAATTGGTAAGATGCCATGAAAAGAGGCCTTGTGAGGTGAATGCAGCAGAAAGGCTAAAAGGGAAATAATGAAAAAGGAAGGGTTAAATTGTGGGGAGGAATAGGATAGGATGGAAAAAGTGAAAAACTTAATAACTTTTAAATATATGTTCCTCATTTGTATTTTGCACTGGGCCTTACCTGAAGAATAATATATGCAAATTTATATTAAAGCATGTCTAGAGTCATAAATACTGTGCAATCCTTATGATTTCTGTTAGATACACTTCTGTAAAACAAAGGAAGAAATGATGTTTTTCTCTTGTGGCTGCTATGTATAAGAAGGTAGATACTGATTTATTGACCCATACCTTCACAAAGTATAAGCAATTAGGTTTAGTGAGACTCTCCACTTTTTCTCCTTGTCTTTGACAATATACATGATGTTTCCATATATCCTAGAGTTAATTTTGAACAGAATCTCCTAGGAGGACCTCTTGAGGTCCTGAAGTCAATGTGTGGGATTTTCAGGGATAACTAGAAATTTCTAGGCATTCATTTCCTAACCTAGCCCCATACATTTAGCCAGCTTCTGCTCATTAAATATAGGAACATAAAGAGCCAACCACTATCCCTTAAGTCAGTATAAATACCTTAGAATGTATAACTCATAATTTTCATTGATAAAATGTTATTTTAAATATATTGCAATTGCATATGTGAATATATTTTATTATAAAATATAACGCACAAATAGTCTATAACAGGTAAAAGAGATGAAAAATTTTTGTGAGACTAAGTTAAACTATCTCACAGGAGCTGGTGTTACCGAAGAGACATATCTGTGCATTATTGTGAGGTAATTTTCAGAGAGGGTTAACTGAAAAAGGAAGACTCACCTTTACAGCAAACTATGCCTGCAGTCGGTGGCTTTCCTAGGTACTAACACGTCCAAAGCAAAAGCAATGCTGCCTGACTGCCTTGACTTCTGTCAGACTCCCCCACCTTACCTTCTTCCTCCTCCTTTCCTTCTTCCTTCTCCTCCTCTTCCACTCCACCTCTTCTTTTTCCATTGCTCTTGTTTCTGCAGGTGATGAGATCAGCCTCGTATTAAAGCCCATTTTCTTTGTTATTCCATTTCTAACTTAAAAATGCTGACTCTAAGAATATTCACAGAGAACTATAGGCAGCTGAGGAAAGTGGACTTCCTAAGAGAAGAGTACACCAATTGGCTGCCCAGTGTCAAATGATCAACCCTGCCAATATACATAAAGAAAACATTATATATACTCAAAACTATATACGTATATAAATATACGTATATGTATGCAATAACTGTAAAAGAAAGAGACCATAGATTTGAAGTAGAGTTTAGAGGGGTATATTGAAGGACTTAAAGAAGGGAAAGGAATGGGGTAAATATAATATAATTTGATATTATAATATCAAAAATAAAAATAAGATGAAGCCACACACTAAATCTATAGAATAAGATTAGGACTGCTGAGATATCCAAGTACATGATCTGAGCAGCTGCTGAGTTTCCAGACTGTTTACCCTGTGGACAACTATTCTTGAACTCCTTAGAGAACACTTTACAAGCCAATCTAATAAATTGAATATTAAAATATAAATATGGAAGGCAATTAAAGTTGAAATTTATTATCGTCCCTGAAGTTTATGTTTTCTCCTGTTGAAATGAAAATAGGGGCAGTTGTCGGACGGCTTCTCCCCTTTCTGTGTGCTCCGAGAGCCTCTGCTACTCCCCTTATTATGCAGGTTATTGGCTGCACAAGGTTTTGCTCACATCATAATCTCTCTAGTCCCTATGCCCTGGAGTGGCTTCTTCCTCAGCCAAAGCTTGTCCCTGAGTGTTTTGGATAACAGGGAAAGGGAAATGACAGTGATATCTGTGCTGGTATATGATCTTAAGAGCCTTCAATCTACAGTCAAAGCACCCTGTGAGAAGGATCAGGCTGCAAAGTTGTGTCCTGCTGGACCTGAGCTTCATGCCTCTCGATCCTGCCAGTATCAATCCATAAACCATGGAGGCACCCTGGAGGCACTACAATCCACTGGGCTCAAGAGCTATCAGTCTCCACAATTATCTTCAACGAAGAGGTGGGGTCACTGAATGCCCTACCCATCACAGCCTGAGCTCCTGACACCTGAGCATCCCCTCTACACAGCATTTGGTAATCTCTCATAAGGAGACTAGGCAGAGTCTTCTCCAAACCCCTGACCTGTGATATTCTTCTTCCTCTTGAGTTCCCAAGGTAGTTCTCTCTCTCAATAAATAAATAAATAAATAAATAAATAAACAAACAAATTTATTTACTGTCACCAAATCTCCCAATTGTATTGAAGGTTTGCAAGAAGTGTGTGCCTTTCCTATGGTTAGAATCACCCCAGGCCGTCTTCAACAGGGACACCTGCTTACCTGTGGATAAGGCTTCACATTTAATACCTTATTTTAAAACAGAAATGGGCACTTTCTTTAACATCACTGATTAGAAAGACTCCATCCTAAAATAAAGCTCTTTCTGTGTTGAGTAGGCCTTCATTATGTATGTGACCATACACTTTCAGGCTCCCCTTTGCCCTTCCTTGCCATAGTAATTTATATTTATGCCAATACTTGACAGTATTAACTTGATTAGCATAACTTTGACTCCTAAAATCTTGTACTTTAAGGGCTGTGAGATTGCTCAATGGATAAAGTATTTGCTGCACAAAAGACAATCTAATTTCATATTCCCAGAACCAATGTAAAACTCTGGATGCAATAGTAACCATTTCTATAAATCCAGGAATCTAATACTGAAATATTGAAAGAAAACAAAGACAACAAGAGACTACCATGAACTTTGTGAATCAGCTAGTTTGGAGTGTGTGGAAAAGAGAAAAAGTAACTGTCCAAAGATAAAAGGAGAACAAACACAAGGTTATCTTCTGACTTCTGTATGTGAGTCACAGCATATACATGTGCATGCACGCACAGAGACACACAGACACACACACACACACACACATACACACACACAGCTCAGTTGCTAATATTGTTCTGAAAACTCTTGAGCTCAGCCTTCATAACCAAATTGCTCTCAGAATTATAGTCTGCCAGGTTCTTAATAATATGGCCCTTTATTCACCGTTTATAAGCTTTAACCACTTTTCTAAAGTTCTAAACTTTCTTCCAAAAATCAGAAGTCATATTATTGAGAGCAATAGCTTCTTCTCTGGTACAAGCTTCTATACCACTTACTTTTCTATTGCTATGATAAAAACACCATAACCAAGACAAGATATAAAAGGGAGAGTTAATAGGGCTTATAGTTTCAAAGACATACCATGTCAGAGAGACATGGCACCAGGAGCAGAAACATCAGAGATTACATCAAGAACCAGAGAACTGCAGATTCACACTAGGGAGTCCCTAAAAATACTAAATGGAAAACCAAAATATATATACAGTGCAACTGGTACAGACCCATGCAGGCCCTGTTCTTGCTGCTTCAGTCTCTGTGAGCTGATATGAGCTTTGCTCAATTTATTTAAAGGGATTTGCCTCCTGGTATCCTTCTCCTCTTCTGGTATTTATACACTTTCTGCCTCCTCTTCCAGTTCTGAGGGAAGGATTTGATGGAGATATCTCATTAGGATCTGTGCATTCCAAGGTCTGTGTCTCTCTCTCTCTCTCTCTCTCTGTCTCTGTCTCTCTCTCTCTCTCTCTCTCTCTCTCTCTCTCTCTCTCTCTCTCTCTCTCTCTCTCTCTCTCTCTCATCCCTGATCCCCATTAAGTCTGAACTAAAAATGTCATAAAGCATTAAAACCTTAAATCCAACCTCTAGTGATATATACTCTCAGGAAGGCCACAACTCCTAGAGCTTCCCAAATAGTGCCACCAACTGGGGAGTAAGTTTTTAAAAATACTATGGGCAATAGTTTTTATTGAAAACAGTACAAAGAGTGTCTAAAATATAGTAGACATTGTATGTATATATATTATATTATATGTAAATATAATATATTGTGTTGATTATTAATATATAATATTAATTACAATAATTAATATATATTCATATTATGTTATATATAAATTATATATAATATATAGTAGACATTACATTTATATATAGTAGACACTGTGTTTATATACTATATATGTAAATATATAATATATTAATAGTATATATTAAATATATAATATATTTATATAATATTATTATATATAATGCATATAAAATAATATATAAGTATATATTATATATATATAAATACATATAAGTATTTTTTGGATGAATGGATAGAAGGGTGGTTGGAAAATATCACCAAGACAAGCATGTGTTTGGCAATTCTAGTGTTTTATTGTACAGTTGATGTTAGGTGAATACCTTACTGATCCTTTCTTTTTCTCTGCATTGAAGAAACAAGACTTGAAAAAGTAGCATTTTCCTGCTTAATTACAAAACCCAGTGAATAACAGAGGAAGTACCTTTTCAAGACCCAGAGAAGACAGTCTACTGCCTGCAAGAACAGAAGAGAGACAAATCATAGAAAAGGAGACAGAGAGGGTTTTTATGATTAGTTTGAAGTCTACTGACATTTGGAAGAGGTCAGAATAACATAGCCCAGAGACCTAGTGTAAAAACAAATATTACTGTTCTTTAAAAAATTTTTAAAGCGGTGATAAAACGATTCCTAACGATATTCTGCTATACTCATAGATCAGTGCCTTATTCAGCCATCATCTGAGAAGCTTCCTACAGCAGATAGGAAAAAATAAAGATACCCACAGCCAGACTTTATGGGGTTGGGTAGAGAGAGATGGAGGGAGACCTTGGAACACACTGCTCTTATCTCTATCTTAAACGAGAAGAGGAGGAAAACACCAGGAGACAGGTCCCTTTACAGAAACTGAGCAAAGCTTGTATGAGCTCAGAGAGACTAAAAGAGCAGCAACAACAGGGCCTGCGTGGCTCTGCAGCAGTTTCTCTGTGTGCACATTATAGCCTGTGGGTTAGCATTTTTAGGGACTTCCTACTGTAAACCTGTAGGTCTCTGATTCTTCTGCCTTCTCTTAGGCTCTTTTCTTTCCTTTGGCTTGTCTAGTCAAGCTTTGGTGTGATGCTTTTTATTTTACCTTATTGTGTTTTATTTTTTTATATCTTGTTATCTCTGAGAAATCTGTTCTTTTCTAATGAGAGATAGTAACTGGGTCAGGATGGGACGTGAAGAGGTAGTGGGCAGAACACTGAAACGGTTGAGGATAATGAACTGTAATCAGGATAGATTGTATGAGAAAATAACTTATTTTCTTTCTTTTTCTAAAAAAGATTTATTTTATATATGTGAATACACTGCCTCTGTCTTCAGACACACCAGAAGAGAGCATAGGATCCCATTATGGTTCTGAGCAACATGGTCCTGAAAATTGAACTCAGGATCTCTTAACCACTGAGCCATCTCTCCAGCCCCCAACTAACTTATTTTCAAAGAAAATGGAAAAGCAACAATTAATTTTCTTAGTAGGGCAGCAAATCAAGAGGTGAGCAGTGACACGGGAGCCTGTTCCAACCACTCAGAGGCATCAAAGAGAAGATGTAAGAGAGAAAGACAATCAACTGTGAGCTGCCCTTTCGTTTACATTCTTCCTCATTTGATAAAATAAATTTGCTTCTAAGGTAAATGTTTCAAGTGACTTTGAAGGTATTTCCTATGTACGGTTGTTTGTATTTGATGAACAACTTTGTAGTCATGTGTTGTGCTTTACACATTATCAGAATTTCCAACTGACTGGGGAGATTGTTTTACTATTCAGAGGTTATTCTTTAATCTGGAGATTGAAATTGATTATTATTATTGAAATTGAAATTATTATTCTGGGAATTGAAACGATGGGACAGTAGTGACTTTGATAGAACTTAGAATGCAAATGATCATGAATAAAGCAGCAATGCCCAACCCACAAAGCAAAGACTCACCATTATAACACATGGTTAAAACACAGAAAATGCCTCTCTAACATGGGCTAATTTCCATACGGAAATTTTTAAAAAATTTATTGGATATTTTTTATTTACATTTTGATTTTATTCCCTTTCCCACTTTTCTCTTCATACCCCCCCCATTTCATCCCCTATCTTGCTTCTATGAGAATGTTCACCCACCCACCCCTTTCCACCTTCCTGCCCTGACATTCCCCTACACTAGGGCATCTGGCCTTAGCAGGACTAAGGGCTTCTCCTCTCACTGATGCCCAACAAAGCCACCCTCTGCTACATGTGCAACTGGAGTCATGGGTCTGTTCATGTGTGCTTTTTAGATGGTGGTTTAGTTCCTGGAAGCTCTGGCTGGTTGGTATTGTTGTTCTTGTCGGGTTGCCAACATCAGCTCTATCAATCCTTTCTCTAACTCTTCCATCCGGGACCCCCGCTCTCAGTTCAATGATAGGCTGTTAGCATCCGCCTCTGGATTTGTCATGCTCCAGGAACCCCTCAAGAGACAGCTACAGCAGGTTCCTGTCAGGTGTACTTCTTGGTATCTGCAATATTGTCTGGGTTTGGTGGCTGTATATGGGCTGGATCCCCAGGTGGGACAGTCTCTGGATGGCCTTTCCTTCAGTATCTGCTTTAAACTTTGTCTTTTATTTCCTCCTGTAGTCAGATGCTTCAGTCCTTCTTAGGAGGGAGAACAAAAATATTCACACTAAAATTTTTTAATCTCACAAAACAGGAAATAAATGTATGACTGAATTAGAGACATTCAAAAATACACAGTAAATCATAAATATAAGTATAAAATTTATAATAAGCGAGAATTTAATACCTATTATATTTTATTCTGCTGAAAAGTTGCTGTGCCCTCTTGACTTCTGAAAATGAGGTTTCACTTATTTGATAACTCCAGTTAACATTGTCTGTTCTTATGAGTTTTCAGTGTGATAACTTAGGAAATCTTCATAAAAAGCCAGCAGACTCTAGTAAGATTTTCTACTATTAGGCAGTATGGACCCAAAGTGACAGGACTGTCAGAAACACTAAAGCCCTGTCCTGTTCACTGTTTAAAACCAATCACTTACTTACCAAAAAAAAAAAAAAAATAGCTACTAAAAACTGTGCCTTGACACAGAGGTATAGAGTACAATAAGAGTGCTATATGTCAATAGTGAGAAAGCCTAAGTGCCAATTGAGTCGACATGGCAGGGTTCGTGGTATGTGCAATATCCCTAAGAAGCCCATCATGGGTACATCCAGTTGACAGGCAAGAGAAAAGCATTTCAATAACACAGACTGAATTTCAAGCTATATAGGATGTCCTGACAGCTAAAGACTTGCCATGATTCAAGGGCACACATTGGTAGACATTTACGATTAGTAAAGGCCACTAATTTAATGGACATGTTGGGGAATTTTTATGTAGATCTATTTCAGGCAACTATTTTAGAAAACTAATTAATTTTATGTTGAAACTAGTGAAATATCAATTAAAATAATTATAATAGCCAGTAACTAAAAACAACACAATAGTCAATAAAACGGAACTTATGAATTAATAAAGTTATTTGATAAAGTCTTTTCTAAGTTGCTTATCAACTACTGTAGTATACTCTCTGAGTATACATTTAGAAAATAATAGCTCATATATTTTAATGTATATATAGATGTTGGCAATTACATCAATATCTAACCATTTTGAAGACTGTATCTGAGGATTATTTTTACTTCCTGTTATACACATAAAAATAAGATGCAGAATAAGCCATTAATTAAAAGTCAAAAATGAGTAAATACCAGGGCTGATATCAAAACCTAGTCCAAACTTGCAGTTCATGATCCTAACTGTTCTTCTAGCCTGTCAAAAATATCACCTGACTCTTGTTCTCCCACCATATATTATCCAATATATCCTGTAAATTATTTCACGGTGTGAAATTACCTTTTAGAAGAGGATTAGCACACATTTAAATTTTTGGCTCTGTTGTTTTAAAAAACTGATAAATAACCACATTTATGTTCTCTCATTTTTAAAATTATTTTGGGAATATTTCAGCCTTATATTCAAATCAACCTAAAATCAAAGCAATAATGTATACCTAACACATTTCAGTCTTCTGGCACATTCTCTAAAGGATTGACAAGATTGTGTTTGTGTAAAATGAAAGGCTAAGAGAAATATGCCTCATTTCTTTTCTCAGAGCCTTTTTAGAGCTGCCTATACTACACCACGCCATACTCTTGATGGTGTATGTGTCTGAAGACTGTGGCACCTAAACCCCGATTAGGCCAGGCTGAGGCCACTTCAGTCACACTGTTCTCTATTTCAGCTGCAAGACTGACATTTCTTCTTTTACCCTTTTCATGGTTTATTTTTGTGCTTCTTCCTTTAAGTAATTTTCCATAAACACTAATTTAAATTCCTGTTTGAAAAGCATTGTATGCCTTGTTTTCCAATTACATGCATGGGCACTACTAATTTCTAAAGAGAACGTCTTAACTTCAAGTTCATCATCAGTGGGATCATTTGTTTCTAAAATAGGAAATACAGGAGTCAGTACATTTGATTCAATATGTCCATTAGTCCATACCTGACAATAAATTAATAAATAGTGTTTGTAAATGCTATCTGAACTTGTAAATCAACATGAATGATGGTGTAATTTTACATATTATCCTGTTAAGTCTCAGGTTCTTGCAAACAGCAAGAACAACAAGACCCTAATGTGCCATATTGCCTGACTGATGGACTAAAACGTGGACATAACCAATGACTATCCACAGCCAACAAAATTTATTTATACACTGAATTTAGTGTTTATCATTTTCTACATTTAAAAATTATTTGTGTGATAAAATATGCATTTAAAATTTATTCTACATATCTCTATATGTTTTCAGCTTAATGAAAATTGTCTCACAGAATGTTCCATTCTTTATCATTATTGCATTAACAGATACATCCTAATTTAAATTATTAAAATGTAGTACTGTGTAAATTACAGCCAATCTGATCATTTTATATATGAACATTTATGATCTAATGCAGCTGTGAAGACTCTACAGATTTTCTCATAATTATGTATCTGGTCTAAAATCTGCTGCATGGAAGCAAGTAGAAAGCCACCGTTCTGTACACACGTCACCTGAACTAGATACAAGGACATTCTTCTTAGGTAGCAATTGACACTCACGTAAGCAGGTGGAACTTCCAAGACTAATCTCGCCTCTACTATTATGAGGTTATAATATAATTTTTTTATTTTGCCATCACAGTGTAAAATGGGTCTCATTGGGATTCAATTTTTCTTCCTAGGCTAGTGGTAAAATGAACAATTTTTCATTTGTTTGTTGGGCATGAAGGTTTAGCTTGGCTGTGCATTGCCTATTCTTGTTTTTCCTTAGGCTACCTTTCTCTTTTTAAATTTTTATTAATTTATTTGTTTTAAAATATTATTACAGCTCACAAAATTTGTTACATAATAATGTATGATGTATACACAATGTTTTTTTCTTTTTGCTTTTTTTTTCTAAGAAGGGCTGAGGCTGCCACATTTTAGCCTTCCTTCTTTTTGATCTTCATAAGGTCTGTGAGTTGTTTCTTGGGTATTCAGAGCTTTCTGGGGCTAGCATCCAAATATCAGTGACTGCATATCATGTACGTTCTTTGTGACTGGGTTACCTCATTCAGGGTGATATTCTCAAGTTTCTTTCATTTCCCTAGGAATTTCATAAAGCCATTGTTTAAAATAGCTGAGTAGTACTCCATTGTGTAAATGTACCACTCTTTTTGTATCCATTCCTTTGTTGTATCCATCTGGGTTATTTTCAGCATCTGGCTAATATAAATAAGGCTGCTATGAACATGGTGGAGCAGGTGTCTTTATTATATGTTGCAACATCTTTGTAGTATATGCCCAGGAGTGGAATTGCTGGGTTTGCAGGTAGTACGATGTCCAATTTTTTGAGAAACTGCTGGACTGATTTCTAGAGTGGTTGTACCAGCTTACAAACCGACCTACAGTGAAGGATTCTTCCTCTTTCTCCACATTAATGCCAGCATCTTCTGTCACCTGAGTTTTTTATCTTAGCCAATCTGACTGGTGAAGGGTAGAATCCGAGGATTGTTTTGATTTTCATTTCTCTGATGACTAGAAATGTTGAGCATTTCTTTAGGTGCTTTTCAGCCATTCGGTATGCTTCAGGGGAGAATTCTTGTTTAGCTTTGTAGTCAATTTATTAATAGGATTATTTGATTCTCTGGAGTCTAACTTCTTGAGTTCTTTGAATATATTAGATATTAGACCTCTATCACATGCGGGGTTGGTAAAGATACTTTCCCAGTCTGTTGGTTGCCATTTTGTTTTCTTTTTTCTTTTTTTTTCTTTTTTTTTTTTTTAGGAAAAGCCATTTTTAATAAATTATCTTAATTGTAGAGAATTTCCCAAAATTAAACAGACAAAATGGTAGTGAGATTGGTCTGAAGTTCTCTTTCCTTGTAGGGTCTTTGTGTAGTTTAGGTACGAGGGTTATTGTAGCCTCAAAAAATGAGTTGGGTAATATTCCATCTGATTCTATCTTTTGGAATAGTTTGGCGAGTATTGGTGTTATATCCTCAATAAAAGTCTGGTAAAATTCTGCACTGAACCCCTCTGGACCTGGGCTTTTTTTGGTTGGGAGGCTTTTGATGACTTCTTCTATTTCTTTAGGTGTTATAGGGTTATTTAGATGGTTTACTTGGTCCTGGTTTAACTTTGGGACCATGTATCTGTCTAGGAATTCATCCATTTCCTCCAGATTTTCCAATTTTGTGGAGTATAAATTTTTGTAGTAGGATCTGATGATTTCTTGAATTTCCTCAGTTTCAGTTGTTATGTCCCCACTTTCCTTTCTGATTTTGTTAATTTGGATACTCTCTTTTTGCCCTCTAGTTAGTCTGGCTAGGGGTTTATCAATCTTGTTGATTTTCTCAAAGAACCAACTCTTGGTTTTGTTGATTTTTTCAATGGTTCTTTTTGTTTCTATTTGGTCTATTTCTGCCCTAATTTTGATTATTTCTTGCCGTCTACTCTTTTTGGGTATATCTGCTTCCTTTTGTTCTAGGGCTTTTAGCTGTGCTGTCAGGTTGCTGATGTGAGCTCTCTCCAGTTTCTTTTTGGAAGCACTTAGGGCTATGAGTTTTCCTCTCAATACTGCTTTCATTGCATCCCATAGGTTTGGGTATGTTGTGTTTTCATTTTCGTTGAATTCTAGAAAATCCTTAATTTCTTTCTTTATTTCTTCTTTGACCCTGCTATCCTTTAACAGAGCATTGTTTAGTTTCCATGTGTATGTGGGCTTTTTGTTGTCTTTGTTGTTGTTAAAGACCAGCCGTAGACCATGGTGATCTGAGAGGATGCATGGGAGTATTTCAATCTTCTTATATCGATGGAGGCTCATTCTGTGTCCAATTATGTGGTCAATTTTCGAGAAGGTGCCATGGGGTGGTGAGAAGAAGGTGTATTCTTTTACTTTGGGATAGTATGTTCTGTATATATCTATTAATTCTAGTTGGTTCAAAGTCTCTGCTAGTTTTGCAGTGTCCTTGTTCAGTTTGTTTCCCTGATCTGTCCATTGGTGAGAGTGGGGTGTTAAAGTCTCCCACAATTATTGTGTAGGGTGAAATGTATTTTTTGAGCTTTAGTGGGGTTTCTTTTATGATTTTGTTAAAGATATTTACTGTGCCTCTTAGTTGATACTCTTCTCCCTCTTCTATTCCTATTATCCTTAAGTTCGGTCTTCTCATTGTGGCAGGTAGGCCAGGCTCCACTCCGCCATTTTGTTTTCTTGACAGTGTCTTTAGCCTTACAGAAACTTTGCAATTTTATGAGGTCCCGTTTATTGATTCTTGATCATAGAACATAAGCCATTGGTGTTCTGTTCAAGAAACTTTCCCCTGTGCCAATGTGTTCTAAGTTTTTGTCATTTTCTCTTCTAATAGTATCCGTGTACCTGGTTTTATGTTGAGATCTTTGATTCACTTGCACTTGAGCTTTGTACAAGAATATAGGAAAAAAATGATTTGCATTCTTTTGCATGCTGGCTGCCAGTTGAACCAGCATAGTTTCTTGAAGAGACTGTCTTTTTGCCATTGAATGTTTTTAGTTAGCTCCTTTGTCAAAGATCAGTGACCATAGGTGTGAGGGTACATTTCTTTGTCTTCAATTCTGTTACATTGATCTGCCTATCTCTGTACCAATACCATATTTTTTTTTTAACACAATTGCATTGTAATGTAGCTTGAGGTCAGGAATAGTGATTGTTGCAAAAGTTTTCTTGTTGTTGAAAATAAGTTTGCTATTCTAGGTTTTTTTGTTATTCCAGATGACTTTGCAAATTGCTCTTTCCAACTCTATGAAGATTTGAGTTTGAATTTTGATGGGGATTGCATTGAATCTGTAGATTGCTTTTGGTAAGATCCTTTCAATCCATGAACATGGGAGGCCTTTCCATCTTCTGAGATATTCAATTTCCTTCTTCAGAGATTAAAAGTTCTTGTCATACAGATCTTTCACTTGCTGAGTTATGGTCACATCACGGTATTTCATATTGTTTGTGACTATTATGAAAAGTAATTTTCCCTTAATTTCTTTCTTACCCTCTTTATTCTTTGAATAAAGTAATAATAAAATAATAGTAACTCAAATAAATAAAGTAAGCCTACTGATTTATTTGAGTTACTATCATACCCATTTGCTTTGCTCAAGTTGTTTATCGGTTATAAAAATTCCCTGGTGGAATTTTTGGAGTCACTTAAGTATACTATCATGTCATAGGCAAATAGTGATGTTTTGATTTCTTCCTTTCCAATTTGTATCCCTTTGTCTTCCTTTTGTTGTCTAATTGCTATGGCCAGGACTTCCAGTACTATGTTGAATAGGTATGGGGAGAGGGTACAGCCTTGTCTAGTCCCTGATTTTAGTAGGATTGCTTTAAGTTTTGCAGCATTTAGCTTGATCTTGGTTACTGGTTTGTTGTATATTGCTTTTAATATGTTCAGGGATGGGTCTTGGATTCCTGTTCTTTTCAAGACTTTTAACATGAAGAGGTATTGAATCTTTTTAAATGCTTTCTCTGCATCTACTGAAATGACCATGAGTTTTTTTTCTTTGAGTTTATTTATATAATGGTTTATGTTAATGGATTTCCTTACATTAAACCATATCTGCATCCCTAGGAGGAAGCTTGCTTAATCATGGCGAATGATCGTTTTGATGTGTTCTTGGATTCAGTTTGCAAAAATTATATTGAGTATTTTTGCATCAATGTTCATGAGAAAAACTGGTCTGAAGTTTTCTTTGTTTCTAGGGTTCTTGTGTGGTTTAGGTATGCATGTAATTGTTGCTTCGAAGGACAAGTTGGGCTATCTCTATTTTGTGGAATTGTTTGGAGAGTACTGGTTTTAGGGCTTCTGTGAAAATCTGATCGAATTCTGCACTAAACCCATCTGTTCAAGGGCTTTTGTTGTTGTTGTTGTTGTTGTTGTTGTTTCAAAGGCTTTTGATGACTGCTTCTATTACTTTAGGGGTTATGAGACTGTGTAGAAGGTTTATCTGATCCTGATTTAACTTTGATGTCTGGTATCTGTCTAGATATTTGTGCATTTCCTCCAGATTTTCCAGTTTTGTTGAATATAGGCTTTTTTAGTAGGATCTGATGATTTCTTGAATTTCCTCAGTTTCTGTTTTATGTCTCCCAACTCATTCCTAATTTGTTAATTTGGATACTCTGTGCCCTCTAGTTAGTTTGGCTAAGGGTTTATTGATCTTGTTGATTTTTCTCTAAGAACCAACTCCTGGTTTTGTTGATTCTTTGTATAGTTCTTTTTGTTTGTACTTGGTTTATTTTGGCTCTGAGTTTGATTATTTCCTGCTCTCTACTCCTCTTGGGTGTATCTAATCCTTTTTGTTCTAGAGCTTTCAGCTGTGCTGTCAAGCTGCTAGTGTATGCTCTCTCTAATTTCTTTTTGGAGGCACTCAGAGTTATGAGTTTTCCTCTTCTGCTTTCATTGCATCCCATAGGTTTTGGTATGTTGTGCTTTCATTTTCATTAAAATCTAAAAAATCCTTAATTTCTTTCTTAATTTCTTCCTTGACCATGTTATCATTGACTAGCACATTGTTCAATTTCCAGGTGTATGTGGGGTTTCTGTTGTCTTTGTTGTTATTAAAGACAGGCCTTAAAACATGGTGATCTGATTGTATTCATGGGAGTGTTTCAATCTTCTTATATCTGTTGAGGCTTGTTTCATAACCAACTATATTGTCAGTTTTGGAGAGGATACTGTGATGTACTGAGAAGGTATATATATATATATATATATTTTTTTTTTGTTTTAGGATGAAATGTTGTGTAGATGTCTGTTAATTCCAATTGGTTCATAACCTCTGCTAGTTTTGCTGTGTCTCTTTTCAGTTTCTGCTTCCATAATCTGTCCATTGATGAGAATCAGGTGCTGAAGTGTCCCACTATTATTGTGTGTGGTGCAATACATGCTTTGAGCTTTAGTAGGATTTCTTTTATAAATGTGGTGCCCTTGTATTTGGAGAATAGATGTTCAACATTGAGAGTTCATCTGCATAGCTTTTTTCTGTGATGAGTAAAAAGTGTCCTTCCTTGTTTTGTTTGTTTGTTTGTTTGTTTGTTTGTTTGTTTTTTGTTTTTGTTTTTTTGTTTGTTTGTTTTTTTGGATAAATTTTGGTTGAAAATCTGTTTTGTTCCATATTGGAATGGTTACCCCAGCTTGTTTCTTGGGCCCATTTTCTTGGAAGTATACTCTGGAGTATTGCCTGTCTTTCTGAGAGAAGTTTCCTGTATGTAGCAAAATGCTGGATCTGGTTTACACATCCAGTATGACAGTTTCTGTCTCTTTATTAAGGAATAGTGATTGTTGTTTCCTGTTATTTTCATTGTTAAAGGTAGAATTAATTTTGTGTCTTTCTTCTTCTACTTCTCTCTCTCTCTCTCTCTCTCTCTCTCTCTCTCTCTCTCTCTCTCTCTCTCTCTCTCTCTCTCTCTCTGTTTGGCCTAGTTATTTTCTTGCTTTTTCTAGGGTTTATTTTTTCTCCTTATTTTGGATTTTCCATCTTTTCTTCTTTGAAGAGCTGGATTTGTGGTCATATATTGTATTAAATTGGGTTTGTCTTAGAATATCTTGGTCTCTCCATCTATGGCAATTGAAAGTTTTGCTGGATATAGTAATCTGGGCTGGCATTTGTATTCTCTTATTGTCTGTATGGTGTTTGTCCAAGATCTTCTAGCTTTCATAGCCTCTGTTGAAAAGTCTGGTGTAATTCTGATTGGTCTGCCTTTATATGTTATATATCCTTTTTCCCTTACTGCTTTTAGTATTTTTTTTCCTTTTTTGAATATTTGTTTTCTTTGACTATTATGTGTCAGGAAGTATTTCTTTTTTTTTTCTTCTTGTTTCACATTAATTTGTTTGGGCATTATTTTTCTCTTTTTTTATTGTAAAGATATACATAGTTTTTTAATTGTATATGCATGGCATTTTCATACGTATTTACCATTTTACTTTATTTGTTCCTATAACAATATTTCTTTGTGATTAAATAAAACTAGCATGATTTCAATAGAATACTAGTTCTTCTTTTAACAACTTTATTTCACAAAACAAAGATAAATGTACAGATTTTAAATATTTTTTGCTTAAAATTATACATTTTTGTCAGTATTTTTTTCAGATTTTAACATAATTTTTACATAAAACTATATGAATATATTTTTTAGTCAGTACTTGGTTTTTTTCAAGGTTTGATTGTATGCCTTGAAAATGTAATAGTTACAATGAGCATAAAGTACATGTAAAACAAAGTGTAACATGGAAATAGTTAAAGTTTTCTTCTTTTGTAAATAATTTTTTGTTTTGTTTTGTTTTCTTTATTTATTGGACTTCATAGAGTCTGTGAGTTGTTTCTGGGGGAGTGCAAGCCTCTGGGGTTAGCATTCCACTATCAGTGACAGCATATTATGTCTGTTCTTTTGTGACTGGGTTATCTCACTCAGGATGATATTCTCTAGATGCAGCCATTTTCTTAAGAATTTGGTTAAGTCATTGTGTCTGGTGGCTGAGTAGTATTCCATTGTGTATATGTACCACAATTTTTGTATCCATTAATCTTCTGAAGAACATCTGGGTTCCTTCCAGCTTCTGGCTATTATAAATAGAGCCACTATGAACATTGTGGTGCATATATCTTTGTTGTGTATTAAAGTGTCTCTGGGGTATATATCCAGAAGTGGAATAGCTGGGTCTTCAGGTAGTACTATATCCAATTTGCTGAGGTATCGCCAGACTGATTTCCAGAGTGGTTGTATTAGCTTGAAACCCGACCAACAGTGGAGAAGTGTTCCTCTTTATTCTCAGACTCAACAGCATCTGCTGTCATCTGAGTTTTGGATCTTGGCCAATCTGACTGGTGTGAGATGGAATCTCAGGGTTGTTTTGATTTGCATTTCCCTGATGGCTAAGGATGTCGAGCAACTCCTGAGATGCTTCTCGTCCATTTGGTGTTCCTCAACTGAAAACGTTTTGTTTAGCTCTTTACCCCACTTTTTAATAGGGTTATTTGATTCTCTGGTGTCTAGCTTTTTGAGTTCCTTGTATAACTTGGATATTAGGCCTCTATCTGATGTGGTGTTGGTAAAGATCTTTTCCCATTCTGTTGGATGCCGTTTTGTTTTCCTGACAATGTCCTTAGCCTTACAAAAACTTTGCAATCTCATTAAGTCACATTTGTTAATCTTTGACCTTAGAGCTTGAGCCATTGGTGTTTTGTTCAGGAAATTTTCTCCTGTGCCTATGTGTTCTAAGGTTTTCCCTATTTTCTCATCTAATAGTTTCAGTGTATCTTGTTTAATGTGGAGATCTTTCATCCACTTGCACTAGAACTTTGTACAAGGAGATAAGAAAGGGTCTATTTTCATTCTTTTGCATGCTGAGTACCAGTTGGACCAGTACCATTTGTTGAATAGGCTGTCCTTTTCCCATTGAAGGTTTACTGCTCCTTTGTCAATAATCAGATGACCATATACATGAGGGCTCATTTCTGGATCTTCTATTCTATTCCATTGATCCACGTCCCTATTTCTGTACCAGTACCATGCAGTTTTCAGCACAATTGCCTTGTAATATAGCTTGAGGTCAGGGATAGTGATTCCCGCAGATGTTTTTTTGTTGTTGAGGATGGATTTAGCTATTCTAGGTCTTTTGTTATTCCATATGAAATTGCACATTGATCTTTCCACTTCCATAAAGAACTGGGTTGGAATTTTGATGGGGATTGCATTGAATCTGTAGATTGCTTTTGGTAGAATGGCCGTTTTTAACATGTTGATTTTTCCAATCCATAAGCATGGGAGATCTTTCCATTTTATGAGATCCTCCTCAATTTCTTTCTTTAGAGGTCTGAAGTTCTTGTCATACAGGTCCTTCACTTGCTTAGTTAGAGTTACGCCAATGTATTTCATAGTTTTTGTGACGATTGTGAAGGGTACCTTTTCCCTAATTTCTTTCTCCACATGTTTGTCCTTTGAGTACAGGAAGGCTACTGATTTGTTTGAGTTAATTTTGTATCTAGCCACTTTGCTGAACTTGTTTATCAGCTGTAGGAGTTCTCTGGTGGAATTTTTGGGGTCACTCAAGTACACTATCATGTCATCGTCAAAGAGTGATGTTTTTATCTCTTCCTTTCCGATTTGTATCCCCTTGATCTCCTTTTGCTGTCTAATTGCTCCAGCCAGGACTTCCAGTACTATGTTGAATAGGTAGGCGGAGAGTGGGCAGCCTTGTGGAGTCCCTGATTTTAGTGGGATTGCTTCAAGTTTCCTGCCATTAAGTTTGATGTTGGCGGTTGGTTTGCTGTATATTGCTTTTATTATGTTTAAGTATGGACATTCGATTCCTGTTCTTTCCAGGACTTTTAACATGAAGGGCTGTTAGATTTTCTCAAATGCTTTCTCAGTGTCTAGTGAGATGACCATGTGATTTTGATCTTTGAGTTTGTTTATATGGTGGATTACGTTGATGGATTTCCTTATGTTAAACCATCCCTGCATCCCAGGGATGAAACCTACTTGGTCATGATGAATGATTGTTTTGATGTGTTCTTGGATTCGGTTTGCAAGGATTTTGTTGAGTATTTTTTTTTTTCTGGTCAGTTTTTTTATCTTTTTTTTAAAAACTTTATTTTACAAAACAAAGCTAAATGTACAGATTTTAAATATTTTTTTGCTTAAAATTATACATTTTTGTCAGTACTGTTTTTTCAGACATTGAAATAATTTTTACATAAAACCATGTGAATATATTTTTTTTAGTCAGTACTTGATTTTTTTCAAGGGCTTGACAGTATGCATTGAAAACCTAATAGTTATATTAAGCGTAAAGTACATGCAAAACAAAATGCAACATGGAAATAGTCAAAGTCTTCTGGTTTTGTAAATATGTGTATATTTTTTTGTTTTCTTTATTTCTTGGACTTCATACAGTCTGTGAGTTGTTTCTGCGGGAGTGCAAGCCTCTGGAAATAGCATCCCACTATCAGTGACTACATATTATGACTGTTCTTTTGTGACTGGGTTATCTCACTCAGGATGATATTCTCTAGATGCAGCCATTTTCTTAAGAATTTGGTTAAGTCATTGTTTCTGGTGGCTGAGTAGTATTCCATTGTGTATATGTACCACAATTTTTGTATCCATTCATCTTCTGAAGGACATCTGGGTTCCTTCCAGCTTCTGGCTATTATAAATAGAGCTGCTATGAACATTGTGGTGCATATATCTTTGTTGTGTATTAAAGTTTCTCTTGGGTATATGCCGAGAAGTGGAATAGCTGGGTCTTCAGGTAGTACTATATCCAATTTGCTGAGGTATCGCCATACTGATTTCCAGAGTGGTTGTATTAGCTTGCAACCCCACCAACAGTGGAGAAGTGATCCTCTTTCTCCGCAGCCTCGCCAGAATCTGCTGTCATCTGAGTTTTGGATCTTGGCCAATCTGACTGGTGTGATGTGGTATCTCAGGGTTGTTTTGATTTGCATTTCGCTGATGGCTAAAGATGTCGAGCACTTCCTCAGGTGTTTCTCGGCCATTCGGTGTTCCTCAACTGAAAACATTGTGTTTAGCTCTGTACCCCACTTTTTAATAGGGTTATTTGATTCTCTGATGTCTAGCTTTTTGAGTTCCTTGTATACCTTGGATATTAGGCCTCTATCTGATGTGGTGTTGGTAAAGATCTTTTCCCATTCTGTTGGATGCCGTTTTGTTTTCCTGACAATGTCCTTAGCCTTACAAAAACTTTGCAATCTCATTAAGTCACATTTGTTAATCTTTGACCTTAGAGCTTGAGCCATTGTTGTTTTGTTCAGGAAATTTTCTCCTGTACCTATGTGTTCTAAGGTTTTCCCTACTTTCTCATCTAATAGTTTCAGTGTATCTGGTTTAATGTGGAGATCTTTGATCCACTTACACTTGAGCTTTGTACAAGGAGATAAGAAAGGGTCTATTTTCATTCTTTTGCATGCTGAGTGCCAGTTGGACCAGCACCATTTGTGGAATAGGCTTTCCTTTTTCTATTGAATGTTTACTGCTCCTTTGTCAAAAATCAGGTGACCATATACATGAGGGCTCATTTCTGGATCTTCTATTCTATTCCATTGATCCACATGCCTATTTCTGTACCAGTACCGTGCAGTTTTCAGCACAATTGCCTTGTAATATAGCTTGAGGTCAGGGATAGTGATTCCCGCAGATGTTTTTTTGTTGTTGAGGATGGATTTAGCTATTCTAGGTCTTTTGTTATTCCATATGAAATTGCACATTGATCTTTCCAATTCCATGAAGAGCTGGGTTGGAATTTTGATGGGGATTGCATTGAATCTGTAGATTGCATTTGGTAGGATGGCCATTTTTAACATGTTGATTTTTCCAATCCATGAGCATGGGAGATCTTTCCATTTTATGAGATCCTCCTCAATTTCTTTCTTTAGAGGTCTGAAGTTCTTGTCATACAGGGTCCTTCACTTGCTTAGTTTGAGTCATACCAAGGTATTTCATAGTTTTTGTAACGATTGTGAAGGGTACATTTTCCCTAATTTCTTTCTCCACATGTTTGTCCTTTGAGTACAGGAAGGCTACTGATTTGTTTGAATTAATTTTGTATCCAGCCACTTTGCTGAACTTGTTTATCAGCTGTAGGATTTCTCTGGTGGAATTTTTGGGGTCACTCAAGTAAGCTATCATGTCATCGTCAAAGAGTGATGTTTTTATCTCTTCCTTTCCGATTTGTATCCCCTTGATCTCCTTTTGCTGTCTAATTGCTCCAGCCAGGACTTCCAGTACTATGTTGAATAGGTAGGGGGAGAGTGGGCAGCCTTGTCGAGTCCCTGATTTTAGTGGGATTGCTTCAAGTTTCTCGCCATTAAGTTTGATGTTGGCTGTTGGTTTGCTGTATATTGTTTTTATTATGTTTAAGTATGGGCCTTGGATTCCTGTTCTTTCCAGGACTTTTAACATGAAGGGGTATTGGATTTTGTCGAATGCTTTCTCAGTGTCTAGTGAGATGACCATGTGATTTTGGTCTTTGAGTTTGTTTATATGGTGGATTACATTGATGGATTTCCTTATGTTAAACCATCCCTGCATCCCAGGGATGAAGCCTACTTGGTCATGATGAATGATTGTTTTGATGTGTTCTTGGATTCGATTTGCAAGGATTTTGTTGAGTATTTTTGCATCAATGTTCGTAAATGAGATTGGTCTGAAGTTCTCTTTCCTTGTAGGGTCTTTGTGTGGTTTAGGTACGAGGGTTATCGTAGCCTCAAAAATGAGTTGGGTAATATTCCATCTGATTCTATCTTTTGGAATAGTTTGGCGAGTATTGGTGTTATATTCTCAATAAATGTCTGATAAAATTCTGCACTGAACCTGTCTGGACCTGGACTTTTTTTGGTTGGGAGGCTTTTGATGACTTCTTCTATTTCTTTAGGTGTTATAGGGTTATTTAGATGGTTTACTTGGTCTTGGTTTAACTTTGGAATCTTGTATCTGTCTAGGAATTCATCCATTTCCTCCAGATTTTCCAATTTTGTGGAGTATAAGTTTTTGTAGTAGGATCTGATGATTTCTTTAATTTCCTCAGTTTCAGTTGTTCTGTCCCCACTTTCCTTTCTGATTTTGTTAATTTGGATACTCTCTCTTTGCCCTCTAGTTAGTCTGGCTAGGGGTTTATCAATCTTGTTGATTTTCTCAAAGAACCAACTCTTGGTTTTGTTGATTTTTTCAATGGTTCTTTTTGTTTCTATTTGGTCTATTTCTGCCCTAATTTTGATTATTTCTTGCCGTCTACTCTTTTTGGGTATATCTGCTTCCTTTTGTTCTAGGGCTTTTAGCTGTGCTGTCAGGTTGCTGAAGTGAGATCTCTCCAGTTTCTTTTCGAAAGCACTTAGGGCTATGAGTTTTCCTCTCAATACTGCTTTCATTGCATCCCATAGGTTTGGGTATGTTGTGTTTTCATTTTCATTGAATTCTAGAAAATCCTTAATTTCTTTCTTTATTTCTTCTTTGACCCTGCTATCCTTTAACAGGGCATTGTTTAGTTTCCATGTGTATGTGGGCTTTTTGTTGTCTTTGTTGTTGTTAAAGACCAGCCGTAGACCATGGTGATCTGAGAGGATGCATGGGAGTATTTCAATCTTCTTATATCGATGGAGGCTCATTCTGTGTCCAATTATGTGGTCATTTTTTGAGAAGGTGCCATGGGGTGGTGAGAAGAAGGTGTATTCTTTTACTTTAGGATGATATGTTCTGTATATATCTATTAATTCTAGTTGGTTCAAAGTCTCTGCTAGTTTTACAGTGTCCTTGTTCAGTTTCCGTTTCCATGATCTGTCCATTGGTGAGAGTGGGGTATTAAAGTCTCCCACGATTATTGTGTGGGGTGAGATGTATTTTTTTGCGCTTTAGTAGGGTTTCTTTTATGAATGTGGGTACTTTTTTTATTTGGAGCATATATGTTAAGGATTGAGAGTTCCTCCTGACAGATTTCTCCGGTAATGAGTAAAAAGTGTCCTTCCTTATCTTTTATGATAACTTTTGGTTGGAAATTTACTTTATTCGCTATTAGAATAGCCACTCCAGATTGCTTCTTGGAGCTGTTTGCTTGGAAGTTTTATTCCCACCCTTTTACTCTGAGATAGTGTCTGTCTCTGTCTCTGAGATGAGTTTCCTGTATGCAGCAAAAGGCTGGATTTTGTTTATGTATCCAGTCTGATAGTCTATGTCTCTTTATTGGGGAGTTGAGTCCATTTATGTTAATAGATATCAAGGAATAGTTGTTTCTGTTTCCTGCCATTATTGCTTTTTTGGGTTGAGTTGTATCTGTGTTTTTTTCTTTTTTTAGTTTTCTTGTTTAAGAGTTTTCTTGTTTTTACTAGGCTGTATTTTCCCTCATTGTATAGGGTTTTCCACCTATAATTCATTGTAGTGCTGGGTTTGTGGTCAGATATTGTGTGAATTTTGATTTGTCTTGAAATATTTTCGTCTCTCCATCGATGATGATTGATAGTTTTGCTGGGTATAGCAGCTTAGGATGGCACTTGTGCTCTCTTAAGGAGTGCATGATGTCTGTCCAGGCTCTTCTAGCTTTCATAGTCTCTGTTGAGAAATCGGGTGTGAGTCTGATTGGTCTGCCTTTATATGTTACCTGACCTTTTTCCCTTACTGCTTTTAGTATTCTTTCTTTGCTTTGGGCACTTGATGTTTTTACTATTATGTGTCGGGAGGTATTTCTTTTCTGGTCCAACCTATTTGGAGTTCTGAAGGCGCCTTTTATGCTCGTGGTCATTTCATTCTTGAGGGTAGGGAAGTTTTCTTCTATGATATTGTTAAAGATATTTACTGTGCCTCTTAGTTGATACTCTTCTCCCTCTTCTATTCCTATTATCCTTAAGTTCGGTTTTCTCATTGTGTCTTGGATTTTCTGGACATTTTGCGTTAGGAGCTTTTTGTTTTTTGCATCTTGTCTGGCTGTTTTGTCTATATTTCCAATGTTGTCTTCTGCCCCCGAGATTCTCTCTTCGATCTCTTGTAATCTAATGGAAATGCTTGCTTCTCTGACTCCTGATTTCTTTTTTTTTTGGTGTTCTGCCTCTAGGGTTATCTCTTTTAGCATTTTCTTTATTGTGTCAATATCTTTTTTAATTTCCCTCTTTCATTCCTTTATTTCTTTGGTTCTGTTTTCCTCTAGTTCTTTGAGTTCTTTGAGTGTTTTTCTTGTTTCTTCTTTAAAAGCTTCTGAATCTTTTTGCTTTTCCTTCCTTTCTTGTTTAAGTATCTCTATCAGCATCTTGAGGTATGATTTCAGGTCTGCGTCTTCTTTTTCTGGAGTGTTTGGAATTCCGATGTTTGTTGTTATGCGAGAGCTGGGTTCTGGTGTTGCTAGATTGTCTTGGTTTCCTTGGGATATACTCTTTTGCTTTTTTCTGGCCATTTTGTTGTCAGTGATATGTTGTTGCCTTTCTCTTTTATCTGGTCTGTGTCCCTGGATCTCTACTGGTCCAGGTGTCAGATGGGCCGAGCCCTGTTCTATGCCTCAGAGTAGTCGGGTGGGAACAGAAGTTCCAACTTTTGTTCCTGGTCACTGGCTCCGGCAGGGCAGGGCAGGGCAAGGCAGGGGGTGCACTTTCTGTTTGCACTCTGCAGAGATCTCTCTGTTCCCCTGCAGCCTAGGTCTCCCACTCAACTGTTGTTCAGCCTTTATGAGCTGCCGTTCTGGGTAGCAGATCAGGAAGTATTTCTTTTCTATCCAATCTGTTTTGAATTCTGTAGGCTTCTTGTATGTACATGGTCATCTCATTCTTATAAGTATGGAAATTTGCTTTTATGATTTTGTGGAAGATATTTACTGAGCTTTTTAGTTGATATTCTTTACTCTCTTCTACTTCTATTATCCTTATGCTTGGTCTTCTCATTGTGCCCTGGATCTCCTGGACATATTGCATTAGGAGGCTTTTTGTTTTTGCATCTTCTCTGACTGTTTTTCTGTTTTTTTCTAGGTTGTCTTCTGCCCCTGAGATCCTCTCTTCCATTTCTTTTAGTCTGTTCATGATGTTTGTATCTATGACTCCTGATTTCTTTCTTAAGTTTTCTATCTCCATGGTTGTCTTTTTTGGGATTTCTTTATTATATCTATTTCCATTTTCAATTCCTTCACCTGTTTGGTTGTATTTTTCTGTAGTTCTTTGAGTGATTCCTCCTGGTTCTTCTGTAATTGTTTCAGGGAGTTTTTCATGTGCTTCTCGAAGATCTCCATCATCATCATGAAGTATTATTTTAAGTCAAAATCTTTTTTTTTTCTGGAGTTTGGGAAATCCACTACTTGCTGTGGTGGGAGAACTGGGTTCTGATATTGCCAGGTTGTCTTGGTTTTCATCACTTGGGTTCTTGTGCTTTCCTCTTACCATCTTGTTGTTAGTGATTGTAGGTGATCTCTTTGTTTATGACTGATGCTTGTCCCTCCTGTGTGTCTGAAGGCCTGTGGATTCAGGAGGGACATTGCTCCTGAATGTTCAGCTCTTTGTGGGTAAACAGTGAGTTCCTATGGCACTGGCTCAGTTCTGTCTTGTGGGCTCATGTGTGAAAGCTCTTGTGAGGCTGTTCTGGGAGCTCAGCCCACAGATCCTGAGTCCTAATGGTGGAGATCCGTCCCTATCTATCTCTCTTCCAAAAAGCACCATTTTCCAGAGAGTACCATGCTCCCTGTCCTCCAAAAACTTCTGGTGTTCCCTCGAAGACAGTTGGTGGGCCTGAGTGTCAGCCTTACCCTAGATCCATGTGGAAAAGTGCCTGTGCAGATATTCTGGGAGCTCAGCCTTCTACAGGCAGATCTTGAGTCCTGATGAGAGAGACCCAGCCCTCTCTGTGGGCTGGAAAGGACTCTTTTCCAGAGAGTACCATGATCCCTGCTCTCCAAGAACTCCTGGTGTTCCCTCCCCTGGACTTTGTGTCAGGCTTACCCTTGGACCAGGTGGAAGAGTACCTGTGCAGCTGATCTGGGAGCTCAGGCTCTTGGGTGTAATTCCTGATTCCCTGTGGTGGATACCAAGTCTTCTGTATTTTTCTTATAGCTAGAAACTCTTCTAATTTTTTTTCTAATTCTGAATACAAATTCTTTAATTATAAGTACTACTAATTTTTCTAAGAATACTTCTTGCCATTTTTATTACTTTTTCTGCAAACTTATTCTCATGAGATGAGGCTGTGTTTACAATATTTCTTCCTTCCAATGATCATAATACTTTATCCATTTGTTTCTGTTGTATTTTTATGATGAAGTATTACTGCATAGATGAATTTGGCTTTGAAATCTTGATATTCATGCCTCAGTTTAGGAAGTAAATGAGATTAACAATGTTTTTGGTGTCAAATGTTTTTAATCTTAACACAACTTTAAATACCAAGAGTTAAACTTTGTCTATTAAATGAAGTAGCTTGTATTATTTAATATGCAGATAAGAACCACTGAAGCATATGCACATAAACATAATGCATATAGTAACACAATATGTTAATGAATACTATTTTGTCTAATAAATATTATAAATAAAAATTTTAAATTGAAATTAAAATCCAAAATTGGGCATATCTTTTGAACTTGATAACATAAGACTGATTATAGAAATGGAAAATGACTTGATGTTTAGAAATCATTGATCTTGTCTGTCACATTTGTCAGGCTACATAGGAAAATATGTAACAAGGAAAGGATAGATTTTATTAAAAATGTCGTCAAACTCAATGGCTGCAAACAACTTTCTTTTTATGATCCTGGGGAACAGACACCAAAGTGAAAAGACTGGGTTGCAAAGCCAAAGTCTTAAAAAGGATTTTCCCCTTCTAGAAACTCTAAGAGATGACCCAGTCTTTGTCCTCCAGGTTCTTCAAGATGCCCACATCCATTGACAGGTATCTTCTTCCTCCATTGTCAGCATTAACTGGTTAAATAGACTTATTCTTGCTCTCTCTCTCTCTCTCTCTCTTCTCTCTCTCTCTCTCTCTCTCTCTCTCTCACACACACACACACACACACACACACACACACACACACACACACCACACCAAACTTCTAAGAATCATATGGTTACACTAAGTCTACCTGGATAGTCTAGGAAAATCTAGAATAATGTCTGTAATTAAAGTCTACCAAATACCAATTGTAATTCTCTTTGAAATGTTTCCACATAAAATAAAATTTAGAGGTTCCAGAATTAACATATTTGCATGCACAAGTGTTTGTGTTTGTTTGACTGTGTGTGTCTCTGTCATTGTGTGTATATGTGTGTGTGGTGGTGTTCATGTGAACACACATATATATGTTGATGCTAGAGAGAAAGGTCAGGTGTCTTCTTCAATAAACTCCTCCATCTTGCCTTTTGAGACAGTGTCTCACATTGAGCTTGGAGCTCACCAGTTTTGTTTGGCGTCTGGAAAGAAAGCCAGTAGAGCCTATCTCCACCGACAATCCCTACAGTTACACATGCTGCCAAGCCTGAGTTCAAGTCCTCCTCACACCCATATAACAAGCACTTTCACTAAATGAGCTATATCCCCAGCTTAGAATGTTGATGTCTTTTAGGAATCCTTTGTTCTATCTATCATAGAGAAAGTTCTGATTTTCTGAGGAGAGTCCTAAGTTTACAAATCATGAATATGAGACTTTAAGTGCTTGTAAAATGGTTTTCCTAAAAATCACACAGCCATCTCTCATTCCAGCCCCACATTTATTAAAGTTATTCATATGTCTTAGAACTGAGTTTCCTCACATAGAATATTTAACAACTCATACTATAAACCTTATCACTTCTTGGTTAAAAAAATCTTAATACTATATGTACCACATCTAGGATATTGTTTAATGTTTAATGCACAATATAGAAGTTAAACGTTCTTTTTTTAAAAAACGAAAACTGTAGTACATTTTTTAATATTTAAATATAATTAGAAATTAATATGAAAGCAAATCTATGTTACATGATCGAGATTTCAATGAGTATTTCAATGAAACTTGAAAAGTTGTCCATTGATATAAAAGTGGATATTTAAGGGAGAGGGAGGGGAATATAAGGAAGTATGGAGAGTTGAAGGAAGTAAATGGACAAGCTGGTGACCTGGGACAGGGAGTGAGAGGCCCCAGGATTCTATGGAGGTGATTCTAGCTAAGACCCCTATCAGTGGGGGGTATGGAGCCTGAAGATACTACCTTCTGTGACCAGGCAAGACTCATATTGGGGGGACAAGGACAGCAACCCACTGACAAAATCTTTTATCTAAAATGTGCTCTGCCTGCAAGATGTGCAAAGACAACAAGAGAGCATAGACAGAAGGATAACCAACCAATGACTACCCCAAATTGAAACCCACTCATGAGCAAGAACCGATCCCTGACACTATGATATTCTGTTATACTGGCAGACAGGACACTAGCATGACTATCCTCTAAAAAGCTCCAGATAGCAGCTGATGGAAACAGATGCAGAGACCCACAACTAAACATTAGATGGAGGTAGGTTGTGGAAGAATTGGAGGGAGGACTGAGGGACCCGAAAAGATTAGGGACTCCACATAAAGACAAACAGAGTCAACGAACCTGGACACTTGGGGGCTCCCAGAGACTAAACCACCAGCCAAAGACAGAGCATGGGTTGGACATACAATCCCCACACATATGTAGCATATGTGCTGCATGATCTTCCTTTGGGTCCCCCAATAACTGGAGTGGGGGCTGTCACTGAATCTGTTACCTACCTGTGGATCCTATTCCCCTTACTGGGATGCCTTATATGGCCTCAGTGAGAGAGGATGTGCCTAGTCCTGCAGTGACTTATGTGCAAGGGTAGGGTGATACCCAAGCAATGTCTCCCTCTTCTCATAAGAGAAGAGGAGGGGGAATGGGGATAGAACCTTTGTAAGGAAGGACTGGGAGGAGGACTGATATTTGTATATAAATAAATATATTAATGGAAAAAAACACATCATAAACTTTTATGTGTCTAAAGGCACTTCTTTCCACTGTACTAATACTTAGTAGTTGATCTTTAAGCACAAATGTAAGCTGACACACTGCAGTCACAGTACACACACATGCCCTGCTTCTTTTAGTTAATAAATGTCTAAGCGTCTTTCTCTTGGAAAGGTCAGCGTTCTTCACTTTGGAAATGTCGTTAGAGACACTTCTCTCTTTTCAGTTAGGCAACAGGGTGCATGAATTCTCAAAACCACAGAAATAAGAGAGCAAAGGAAACCGAGGTCACCACATCCATCATCATGACACACAGGGACATTCATTTGCTGGGACCTCTTCAGCAATTTATTGCCTTTTGTTTTGACACCAGAATGGAAGGTTCTGTCAGCCTCATTTAGTAGGTCCCTGCACATCTATACATATTAAAAGCTCTTTTCACTCAAAGTTTTTCTCTTCCTATCAAAATTCAGCGCTTCTGGTTATGACCTGTAACATGCTGATTATGAGCTTATACAAATAATTTTAATCCTCAGGAAGAAACTATCAAGTTCTCTGTGAAGCTTGTCAGCCCCTTGAAAGAAAGACAAGATCAGCATAGGAAGGAAACTCAAAGACTAACTCCAGGACTGAGCTTGAGACCTAAGATCTAGAAGAAATTCTTTCCTCCAGAGCAAATCAACTGCTCATATCCAAGGTGGTGTTGATTGAAGTCTTACACCTACATAATTCAGAGATTCTATACATCCATTAGCATAAAAGGAGAGAGATATTTCCCCAGGTGAGTAAAGGAAGGAGATTGAGGACTTTGTGAGGAGCACATGTTCTGTTATGGAAGCAGGCCATTGTGTTCTGTAATTCCAGCACTGGGTAATGGTGGTAGACCTTGAGGGCAATACTGGGAAGTCTGATCTTTGATTCTCTAGTTGAAAAGACGGCGTAGTTTAGTAAAATAAAGAAAGACTTGGTAGCTACATAGCATTGGCCTGAAAATCACTTCAACACTGGCTAAGGGGGTTTGGAAAGATGTTTAACCAATCAGAGAGAAAATTCTGACATAAAAAGTCAAAGATATTGGTGCCCTACTTTAGGTTTACTTTCTGATAAATAAATACTTAGACATTTGGAAAAAACCGAGAAGAAAAGTATGTCATGTTACAGCTTCGATGAATAATGGCAATACGACTGATTCCCTGCTTCCCATCCCTTCATCTTTTTATGTCCCTCCATGACATAATTGTATTGGAGAAGTATTGGAGAAATTAGAATTGTGGTTATGAGAGTCAGTGCTTTTTGGACTGAAAGGAAACTTACTAACCCTGGTAATTTCTGTTCAGTAGTTTTTCTATAAGATACACCACATCTGATTCCAAAACCCAACATCTCATTCCTCATTCTCATAACAAATTTTATTAAAAATACTTCTTACTCAAAATCAAAGCTTTTTAACATGGAATGCAAATCAGCTGAGAGTGTAGTCCTTACCAACTCTTCTATTCAAGATCTAAGACTATTTTTCCTCTTCAACAAATGCCTGTAGGATTCCTGTTCATAGCTGGTGTGAACAAGGTATTTTATTAGTGTGAGGTGACTGAGCTGGAAGATTTGGGGAAGAAAGAAAAATAGATGCTAAAGTTTCAATTTTATGAACTTAAATTTTCATTTTGTCTAGCTTGTTTTCTAAAGTGCATATTCATATTTGTATAATTATTATTATAAACCATTTGGGTCTTTCAATCTATATTGACTAATTAGGACATAAAGCCCAAAATGAGATTAAATAAACATTCCCCTTCCCCCAAAAGAGAGTAAAGATAGTTCAGTCACCAAAGTGCTTGCCATACAAGCATTGAGGACTTAGGTTTCATCTCCAAACCAGGCAAGAATGCCAGGGATGAAAGTATACTCTTGGAATGCCAGCATCAAAAAGAAAGAGAAAATTAGTTTTTAGCCTGTTCAGTGAATTCCAGCCCAATAAGAAGCTGTCTGACCAAACAAGCCTGGAGAATGACTGAATGTGTATGTGCATTTGTGACACAAGTACGAGGACCTGAGATCAAATTCCCAGCACCTGTGTAAAGAGCTGAGCATGGCCAAATGTGTTGTCGATCCTAGTGACATGGGTGGCAGGGAAAGGAGGGTCCCTGGGGCTTAAGGCTGACATTTAGCTTCAGGTTCAGTGAAGGGCCTTGTCTCAAGGAAATAAGAGGGATAATGATAAAGCATGATTCCCTACTGAATCTCCGTATATGATACATATACCTATGCATACATATAGCACATAGGTACACACACACACAAACACACAACCACAAAGAGAGAGACAGGGACATAGAGAAAAAAAGCTCAAGGCAGATGGCTCAGACATATGAAACTCAAGGTTGACATCTGACCTCCATAGGTTGAATTCACACTTATTACAAAACCTAAAGATTTGTGGTTTGAGGTTTTGTTTTCCTTTAGTCACAAAATAAAGAAGTGTTTTGTTTTGTGTTTTTTAAAACTGCATCATCCCTAATGAGCTCTAACAAACACTTTTATGTTTTTAGAACTAGCTTTATTTTAGTAAAAATTAATAAAACATTAGAGGATTAGTTTTCCTGCCCTCCATACCTCAATAAATGAGTTTCTGATTTGGCCAGAAAGCACCAAATGATACAGTTGAACAAAGCAGTTGCTGCCTGGTCATAATTATTCCTTGGCCTAAGGATTTTATCCTTGGGTTGTTCAGAAACATTATTTATACATGACATTTTGAGGTTGGTAACTCTCTTCACGATTGGTCTTTCATTCCCATGTAAAGAAAAAGCAAATCTCTTTGCATCTATTTTCTTCCAACTCAGAAACTCTTAGACATTTAATCAATTTTGACCCATTTGGAAAAATGCTACTTTCCCTGGAAACAAAAAATAGTCCTTGCGACCTTGGACAAAATTGCTCCAGTTTTCTAACTACAAGCCAGGACACACTGAGGGACTTGAGTCTATACCAAAATGTTTCCATTTATTATGATGCCCAAGCTGGATAATAAACCAATTGTTAAAGAATTTGTTTTGTTTGGGGAAGTTCTTGTATTCCAGGACACAGGAAGAATTACCATTCAATTACCAAACAAGGATAAGAATAATAACCAGAAGAATAAAACTATGATCTAACCTAAGCATCATTAACAAAATACAAGAGATGGAAGAGAGAATCATGGGGCAGAAGATGCCATAGTTATCATTGACACAAGTCAGAGAAATGACAAAAATCACAAAGGTTCTAACCCAGAACATCCAGCAAATCCAGGACACAATGAGAAGGTAACAATAATACTTATAAAAGAAAGCAAAGACTCCCAACTAAAAATCACAGGAAATATCTTCAAAAAATTATAGAAAAAAAAAATTCTCTAACCTAAAGAAAGAGATGACCATGAACATACAGGGAGCCCACAGAACCCTAAATAGATTGTACCAGAAAAGACATTCATCCAAACACATAATGTTCCAAACACATTATTCCAAACAACAAATATTGAAAACAAAGTAAGAATACTAAAAGCAGTAAGGGAAAAAGAACAGGTAACATATAGAGACAAACCAATCAGAATTACACCAGACATAAGAAAAAAACATAAAAAACAAACAAACAAACAAAAAACCAAAACCAAAAAAGAATAACACTAGACTTTTCACCAGAGACTATAAAAGTTAGAAGATTTTAGACCGACATCATACAGACCCTAAGAGAACACAAATGCCAGCCCAGGATACTATATCCAGAAAAACACTCAGTTACCATAGAGGGAAAAACCAAGATGTTCCAGGACAAAGGCAAATATACAGTTTATTTGTCCACAAATCCAGCCCTATAAAGGATAAAAGATGTGAAACTATACCAAAAAGAAGGAAACTTTACCCTAAGAAAAGCTAAAAATCAATCTTCTTACAACAAACCCCAAAGAAGAAAATCAAACAACCATAATTCAACCACTAACAACAAAAGTAACAAAAAACAACAATTACTATTCCTTAATATTTCTTAACATCAATGGACTCAGTTCCCAATAAAAAGACATAGACTATCAGACTGGATACATAGACATGATCCAGCATTTTGCTGCATAGGGTTAACTCATCTCAGAGACAAAGACAAACACTACCTCAGAGAAAAAAAATCCATGCAAATGGTCCCAAGAAACAAGCTGGAGTAGGCATCCTAATAATTAATAAAATAGATTTTTCATCCAAAAGTCATCAAAAAAGATGAAGAAGGTCACTTTTTATTCATTATCAGAAAAATCTATCAAGATGAACTCTCAGTCATGAACATCTATACTCCAAATACAAGCACCCACATTCATAAATGAAACTACTAAACTTCAAAGAATATATTGTACCACACACAATAATAGTGGGAAACTTCAATAACGCACTCTCATTAATGGACAGATTGTGGAAGCAGAAACTGAACAGAAACACAGTAAAACTAACAAAAGTCATGAACCAAATGGATTTAGCAGACAGCTATCAAATATTTCATCCTAAAACAAAAGAATATACCTACTTCTCAGCACACATGGCACCTTCTCCAAAACTGATCATATATTCGGTCACAAAACAGGCTTCAGCAGATGCACAAATATCGAAATAATCCCATGCATCCTATCAGATCACCATGGACTAAGGCTGGTCTTCAATAACAAAACAAAAAACAAAAAAACAAACAAAACAAAAACAAAAAGCCACATACACATGGAAGCCAAACAATGATCTACTCAATGATAGCTTGGTCAAGGAAGAAATAAAAGAAGAAATCAAAAACTTTTTAGAATTTAATAAAAACAAAGGCACATCATACCCAAACTGATGAGATACAAATAAAGCAGCACTAAGAGGAAAACTCATAACTCTGAGCACCTCCAAAAGGAACTGGAGAAAGTATACACTAACAGCTTGGCAGCATACCTGAAAGCTCTAGAACAAAAAGAAGCAGATACCAAAAAGAAGTAGATGGCAGCAAATAATCAAACTCAGAGCTGAAATCAACCAAATAGAAACAGAAATAACTATACAAAGAATCAACAAAACCAGGAGCTAGTTCTTAGAGAAAAATCAACAAGATCAATAAACTCTTAACCAGACTAACTAGAGGGCACAGAGACAGTATCCAAATTAACAAAATCAGAAATGAAAGTGGAGACATAACAGCAGAAACTGAGGAAATTCAAGAATTCATTAGATCCTACTACAAAAGCCTATACTCAACAAAATTGGAATATCTAGAGGAAATAGATAATTTTCTAGCCAGATACCAGGTATCAAAGTTAAATCAGGATCAGATCAACTATCTAAACAGTCCCATCACCTCTAAAAAAATAGAAGCAGTCATCAAAATCCTCCCAACCAAAAAATGCCCAGAATCAGATGGGTTCAGTGTAGAAATTTATCAGCCCTTCATAGAAGACCTAATACCAATACTCTTCAAACTACTTTACAAAACAGAAACAGAGAGAATATTACTCAACTCATTCTTTGAAACCAAATTATGCTCATTCCTAAACCACACAAAGACCCTATAAAGAAAGAGAACTTTAGACCATTTTTCCTCATGAACATTGATGCAAAAATACTGAATAAAATTCTTGTAAATGAAGTCTAAGAACACATCAAAATGATCATTCTCCATGATCAAATAGGCTTCATCCCAGGGATGCAAGGATGGTTCAATATACGGAAATCCATCAATGTAATCCACCATATAAACAAACTCAAAGAAAAAAACACATGATCCTCTCTCTAAATGCTGAGAAAGCATTTGACAAAATTCAACACTCCTTCATGTTAAAAGTCTTCGAAAGATCAGGAATTCAAGCCTCATACTTAAACATAGTAAAAGCAATATAGATCAAACCAGTAGCCAAGATTAAGATAAATGGTGAGAAACTTGAAGCAATCCCACTAAAATCAGGGACTAGACAAGCTGCCTACTCTCTTCCTACCTACTCAATATAGTACTGGAAGTACTAACCAGAGCAATCAGACATCAAAAAGAGGTCAGAAGGATACAAATTGAAAAGGAAGAAGTAAAAATATCACTATTTGCAGATGATATGATAGTATACTTAAGTGTCCTTAAAATTCTGCCAGAGAACTTTTACAGCTGATCAACAACTTCAACAAAGTGGCTAGATATAAAATTATCTCGAAAAAATCAGAAGCCTTCCTCTTCTCAAAGGATGAACAGGCTGAGAAAGAAATTAGAGAATTGGGATTGAGAACCATCATGTGGTTCCTTGCTGTTGTAGCTCTGTCATCTAGGCGTGGACCCACTGTAGGAGAGGCAGTCTCTTCTCTCTTTCCTTCTCTTGTCAGAATTTTTTGATTCTCAGCTACATTTTCAGCTTTGTAAAAATCCGTATCATCAAAGGTGATGGCTAACAATGTTACCCACAAGACAGATCCTCGACCCATGAATTCCCATCTATTCGCTGGGAACCTCAACACTCTATTGGTCAAGAAAGCTGATGTGGAGGCCAATGTTTCAAGCATGGCAAAATTGTGGGTTGCTCTGTGCATAAGGGCTTTGCCTTTTTCCAGTACGTTAATGAAAAAAAAAAAAAAATGCCAAAGCCGTTGTCGCTGGAGAGGATGGCAGAATGATCACTGGCCAGGTTTTGATATTAACCTGTCTGTAGAGCCGAAGAGAGCCGCGGAAATGCAGATGTGAAACGATCTGCAGCGAAGATGGATGGTTCCTCATTTGACATGGACTATGACTTTCAACCGGATTATTATGAAAGGATATACAGTTACCCAGCACCTGTTCCTTCCCCTCCTCCTATTGCTCAAGCTGTCATGCCTTCCAAACAGCATCACGTGTCGGGAACACCCCACGAAGGGGCAAAGGTGGATTCAATTCGAAGAGTGGACAATGGGGATCCTCTTCCAAGTCTGGAAACTTGAAATGTGATAGATAACCTTCTGACCTTTGAGAAGCAGCTGACTCAGATAAAACAAGAAGTGGATTCTCTGCTGGAAAGCCTGGAAAAAATTGAAAAGGAACCAAGCAAACATGCAGTCGAGATGAAGAATGAAAAGTCTGAAGAGCAGAGCAGCACCTCTATGAAGAAAGAGGAGAGTGATGTGAAGATGGAGTATGTGGCAGGTGCAGATGACTCTGCTGAGGAGGAAAACCCGCTGGATGATGACGGCGACAATGAAGATGTGAAATGACCAGCCGGAGTTCAAGGATGACGAAAAGGAGCCCAAGGAAGGAGAAGATGACAGAGATAGCGCCAGTGGGGGGGATAACTCTTAAGTACATAGTGGAGCTTATAAATCTTATCCCATTATCCATTTACCTAGGTACTTGTGAGAGATCAAAGTACCACCGGATCATCTCTCCAGAATCTTCTGCACATTCTCACTGTTCTCCCTCCTTATACTTCCTGTGTTCATTAATTCATCATTGCCCTGTGCCTAGTTCCATTTTCCCTTCCTTTGATTCTCTTTAGCAGTTTTGTTAAGTCTTACCCTGCAAGTTTTGCTTTAATTTAGACACCTCTTTGACTTAACAATAAAAAGTTGTATGGTTTTTATCAGCTGTCTCCAAAATAATCTCTTTGTTAGGCGGGGAGTACAGTTCATACCATTCATGATTTCAGTAGTTGCTTCCCTAACTGCAGAGGCATTTCATTTACTTGTAACCCTGAGGGCAGCTTTGCATTAGAGATGTGTGTTTTCCCTCACATGGTGGGACTGTTAGCACATGAATGTAACCCTGTGTTTTTGTGAATGGGGGTTGGCATGTCCAATGCATCTAACAGGAAAATAATGTAACAGTCTTAATATTTGTTTTCTTAAGTTATACCATGGACTACTTTTGTGAACAGCCTGATGTTTGGGATCTTTTTCTCAAAAATAAACAATTCCTTATTAAACCAGGAATTTGGAGGGAAGAAAAATTTTAATTACAATTATTTACTTAATTTTTAATAGAAACCCCCACAAATTGTTAGGTTGTATTAAATGCAATTTTCTTGAGTTATCATGCATACCAATATATAGGAATAAAAATCATTTTGAGACCAATGTTAATTTTAAATATTTTTGACATGTAGTGCTTGATAGTTTCAGTTACTGTACAAAACCCAAGTTCCTTTAGTGGATTTTCAGCCTATGCCTTGAGTTACTCAAAATAGGAAAGCATTTGTCCTTACTGTTTTATATGGCATTTGCCTTCCTAAGAAGTGAGGCTATAGTGAGTTATATTTATTCATGTGACATACCCTTTTCTTAGTGTTTACCCCTTTTCTTCATTAGTTTGAGTCAGCTTGGACCATTTTGTTGCATAAGACCAAACATAAGGTTAAAGGTATAAAAGGGTTTGGGGGTTTGTTTATTTATTTTGTATAGCAGACTATGAAATACCTTTAATTCACAGGCTTTCTATATATACAGATCCTATTCTGTACTAGTATATAGTTCAAGTATGTGCATTGTAGGCAAAAGTCCCATTTATATGTAAGTGATGGTAATACTGAGTAGAGGCTGATCTAGGAACTACCTTTGCCTCTGGTGTGGATAATAAACAAAATAGATTTAATTATGGCCCCTTACAGCACAACACCTCCCCCAAAATTAGAGAATCAACACCGTTCACAATAGTCATAAAAACTATAAAATACTTTGGGGTGACCCTAACCAAGCAAGTTAAGAATCTGTATGACAAGCACTTCAAGTCTCTGAATAAGAAAATTGAAGAAGACCTATCAGAAGATGGAAAGATCTTCCACGTTCATGGATTAGAAGGATCAATATAGTAAAAATGGCCATCTTACCTAAGACAATCTACATATTCAGTAAAATCCCTATCAAAATTCCAACTCAATTATTCTTAGAGTTAGAAAGAGCAATTTGCAAATTTATTTAGAATAATAAACAACGCAGAATAGAAAAAAAAACTTCCTGGGGAATCACTATTCCTGACCTGAAGCTGTATTGCAGATCAATTGTGATTTAAAAAAAAAAAAAAAGTATGGTATTGGTACAGAGATGCGCAGGTAGAACAATGGAATAGAATCAAAGACCCAGAAATGAACCCACACACCTATGGTCGCTTGATCTTTGGCAAAGGAGCTAAACACGTTCAATGGAAAAACGACAGTCTGTTCAACAAATAGTACTGGTTCAAATGGCAGTCAGCATGCAGAGAAATGCAAATCAATCCTTTCTTATCTCCTTGTATAAAGCTCAAGTCCAAGTGGATCAAAGATCTCCACATAAAACCAGGTACACTAAAAATAATAGAACAGAAAGTGGGGAAGAGCTTAGAACACACAGACACAGGGGAAATTTTTCTGAACAAAACACCAATGGCTTATGCTCTAAGATCAAGAATCAACAAATGGAACCTCATGAAATTGCAGTTTCTTTAAGGCAAAGCACACTGCCAAAAGGACAAAATGGCCATCAACAGATTGGAAAAATATGTTTAGCAATCCTCCATCTGATAGAGGCCTAGTATCCAATACATACAAAGAACTCAAGAAGGTAGACTCTAGAGAAACAAATAATCCTATTAACCAAAAACTTCTCAACTAAGGAATATTGAATGGCTGAGAAGCACCCAAAGAAATGTTCAACATCCCAAGTCATCAGGGAAATGAAAATCAAAACAACCCTGAGATTCCACCTCACACCAGTCACAATGACTAAGATCAAAATCTCAGGTGACAGAAAATGCTGGTGAGGATGTGGAGAAAGAGGAACACACCTCCACTGTTGGTGGGTTTGTAAGTTGGTACAACCACTCTGGAAATCAGTCTTGTGGTTCCTCAGAAAACTGGACATTACACTACCCAAGGACCCAGCTATACCACTCCTGGGCATATACCTGAAAGAAGCTCCAACATCTAACAGGGACACATGTTCTACCATGTTCATAGCAGCCTTATTTATAATAGCCAGAAGTGTGAAAGAACCCAGATGTTCTTAACAAAGGAATGGATACAGAAATTGTGGTACATTTATACAATGGAGTACTAGTCAGCTATTAAAAAAAGAAAAAAAAAAAACTTCATGAAATTCCTAGGCAAATGGATGGAACCTGAAACTATCATTGTGAGTGAGGTAACCCAGTAACAAAAGAACACTCATGGTATCTAATCACTTATAAGCAGATACTAGCCCCCAAAGGTCAGAATACCCAAGAAACAATTCACAAAACTTATGAAGCTCAATGAGAAGAAAGGACAGAATGAATGCCTCAATTCTTTTTAGAATGGAGAACAAAACACTCATAGTAGGAAACAAAGTGACAAATAGAGAAGCAAGAATTGGAGAAAAGATCATCCAGTGACTACATCATCTGGGATCCATCCCATATGCAGCCACTATACCCAAGCACTATTGCTGATGCTAAATAGTGCTTACTGGGAGGAACCTGATATGAATGTCTCTTCAGAGGTTTTGTCAGACCCATACTGATACAGAAGAGGATGCTTGCAGCAAACCATTGGACTGAACATGAGGACCCCAATGAAGGAGTTAGAGAAAGGACTGAAGGAGCTGAAAGGGTCTGCAACTCCATGGGAAAAACAAAATTATCAACGAACCAGACCTACCACAGCTCCCAGGGTAACTAAACACTAACCAATGAATTTGCATGGAAAGACCCATGGCCCTAGGTGCATATGCAGCAGAGTATAGCATTTTCTGGCATCAATAGGAGGAGAGAGGCCTTTGGTCCAGAGAAAGCTTATTTTCCAAGTGTAGGAGAATGCCAGGGTCCTGTGGTGGGAGAAGGTGTTTGAGAGAGGGAGCACCTGCATGGAGGCAGTGGGAGGGGGAGGGGTGATGGCAATAGGGGAAGGAGATAACATTTGAAATGTGAATACAGAGAATATCCAATGAAAAAATAAATGGAAAAAGGATGATCTAAAGTGTCTGTGATGATTTACATATGCTTGGCCCAGAGAATGGCACTATTAGAAGCTTTGACCTTATTGGAGGAAGTGTGTTACTCTGTGGGTGGGCTGGGAGACACTCTTTTTATCTACCTGAGGATGCTCAGTCTATTCCTGGCTTTCTTTGGATGAAGATGTAGTACTCTCTTCTCCTTCTGCACCATGCCTGCCTGTATGCTGCCATACTTTCACCTTGAGGATTATGAACTGAACCATTGAGCCTGTAAGCTAGCCCCTATTAAATGTTATCATTTATAAGACTTACCTTGGTCATGGTGTCTGTTCACAGCACTAAAAGCCTATGACAAAAGTTGGTACCAAGGACTGGGGTATTGCTGTGATAGGCCTCAACATGCTTTTTATTGGATAATGTAGATTTTGGAACTTTGTGTTTCAAAAACTGTGGAACGTTTTGAATAGGGTTTAATGCACTATCCTGGTAGGAATATGGTAGACTTTGATACACAAAGTTATTTGAAGTTCACTGACTTGGCCCAAGTGATTTCAGTGGAGAATTTCAGTATGTATGTGGCCTAGAGACTGTTTTTGTAGTAGTTTGGTGAAGAACATGGCTGATTTTTCCTTTGTTCAAAGAGTCTGCCTGAGGTTAAGATGAAGAGATTTTGATTAATTGCTTTGAAAAGAGAAGTCTCAAAACAGCCTGGTGTAAATTATGTTGTGTGGTTACTCTTATAAAGAACATTTTAATGGAAAGAAACAAATTAAGAAAGAAAAAACACAAAATATATAGTTTGAGTACTAAATGGATACCAGGTAGTGAAATGGAGATGAATCCTGTGTTCAAGAATATTAAATTGAATTAAGGGAGTAATGACCTTGTGGCAAGACTCCATCAGCTAAGTTACCTCTGGGCAATTTAATTAAAAACCTATAATCCCAGGAGTCAACAACAAACAGATCTCTGAGTTCGAGGCCAGCCTAGAACAGAGCAAGTTCTAGGTGAAGAAAAGCTTAAATCCAGATGTGGTGGTGTACATCTCTATTCCCAAGAGACGTGCATACAGATCTCCAAATTCAATGTCAATCTACACAGCATGATCCAGGTCAGCCAAGCTTAGGTACTGAAAGAGGAAAAAAAAAAAAAAAAGAAGCAGGTGATAATGTAATACAACAAGGGGGCATATTCCAGCTCCCGCAAGCAGCAGAACTCAGCAGCCTCAGCCATATGTCTTTGGCTTTATATTCAAGAGGAGAAGGAAACTACTGGGACAATTGATGCTGGTTAGTTGGAGCTAAGAAATTAAAAAGAGACCAGCATCACTGAGGTGAAATCTTGTGGTGAATTCTTTCTGAGAGCACAAACATATGTGTGGCAGAGATAGCCAAGGTTGTATCTCATGCTGCAGCTGTACTATGTAATGTGTAAAAACCACTCAGGTGATACTGGTTTTGAAGGGATGAAAGCATTATGAAGAATATCTGAGGCTTGCGGCCGTGAGAGGCCATAGAAGGCCATTGGTGAAAGTACAGCCTCAGTTGTAGTTGGCAATCTAGGACTGAATGGATCATGTAAAAGTTTGAAGACTTGGTACCATGAAGGGAGCCTAGGCTACTGGTGAAGCCTAGTTGCAATGAAAGACCCCAGTGTACTGGAGATGCCAGTACCATGGGATGATAACAAAGAACAATAGCAAAGGTGTAGTGTATCAACCTGATCTTAAAGTGCTACAGAAGGCAGAGCTGGAGAAATGAAGCCAGACATTTGGAAGAGCCCAAAAGATCATGTGTGGATCCCAGACATTGAAATAAAAACATTGGAGCTGCCTTGGAGACCCAAAGATGTTAAAGATGCCAGAGCCATAGATACCTGCTAAGGAAAGCTGATAACAGGGAGTAGAACCAGCTCAGGAGAAAAATGTTTGTTGCAGTCAACAAAGATGAAAAGGGAGTTGAAGTTCTGAAGACCCCTTTGACATCAAACATGAAGATTGCAGAGTTTGGAGTTTGACCATCTGGATGCCTGTCTTAATTCAAGGATTACAGTTAAGTGATTGGATGGATCTCAAAAAAGACTTTGAACTTTGGGCTTTATCATTGTTGATACTGCTATAGACTATAAAGGCTTTGGAGTTTGGAATAAATGTATATTTTTATAATGCTATGTTAAGGTATGGCCCCAATAGACTCATGTGTTTGAACAAGCCTATGGGGGCCAGAGAGTGGAGTTAGTTTGCACACTAAGACAGTGTTTTAAGAAGGCTTTTTTTTTTCTCTAGAAGTTCCTCACATTTAGGGGTTTTGTCTCAGAACTCTACCTATGGGGAAACATATATAATTATCCCCTACAGGTCTCACTGCCTCCACTTTCTTCCTTTGTTGAAAGCATTTCTAAGACAGTGAATGACCCCATTTTGTGTATTCTCTTTGAGGATATGAGGCATCCTGTCAGACTGTGATGCAGCTTTTCAATGGCTATTGTCATAGTGAGGCTAAGCCTTGGATAATAAGTGTCAGGGTGTTCTCCCAGAATGCAGTAGAAAAGAACACTGACTTCTGCAACAGGAGCTTCCACATTCTACACGACCATCTGAGGTCTTAAACTGAGTGAGAGATTCTAGGATAAACTGGCAGTCAGATACTGAGCTGTTGGCAAAGACAAGGACTCACTTTGGTGTTCGTGGCTGAGATGCTTCCTACTGAAAGGTATCAGTCCCAGCAGTGCAGGCCTGATGCATGTTACACTTGCTCTCTTAGACTTCTTTGTGGTATTTTAACCAGGAACAAGTATTTAATAATCATTTGTCTTTCAAGGACTTGACACAGCTTCTAATATAAGGAGTGGCTCTCATGTGTGTCCTGATTATGGATCTATTTTTTTATTTATTTATGTCATTTTGTCCTTTTGCAGCTGAAACAGGAGGAGTCGCAGACTGTTGTAGACTATACTCCTAAATAAGTGAAAATATTCATAAATATCACTGGGGAACACTGACAGTTAGTGCTGTTTGTGTTTGCTTTCAAGCAGGTAAAAGTCTCTATTTTTGGGTTTATAGTAGGCATCTGCATCTCCTGCCAGAGAAACCAAAACATAATCAGACAATAAGTTCCCATTTCTGCGATGCAAGTTCACTATGTCAGTAAACAACTTACAAGTTTTGTTATAAAACTACACCTACGCACACTACAAGAAATAATAATAGCAAAAGAAGCCATGGTTTAATGTAAGTTTCATCCTCTTTGGCTCAGTAAAGCAGCCTTAGGTGGGGTAAGCATGAGCTAATTTATCATGATCATAGCTGGAGGTATGAGGGCTGAAAAGCAGACCACCTTGGGTAGATTATTTCAGGACCATATGACTCAGTATATTGAGTAATGGAAGGACATTATACTCTAGGGGAAGCTGGACTAGAACATGAGCTCTTCTTGATGTCTTCTTTTTTATCTCATTGCTGTACTTCTAGTACATTCTACAATTATTCTTGAAAACTGACAAAAAGGGAGGACAGCCTGCTCTAAGGTTGTAAGACAGACCTATATTAACTCAACTAACTGTAAAGTGAGTTTAAGAATCAGTACTCTCCATGGTAAAGACGTGAAACAAGACTATCAGAACTTGATGAGACTCCCAAGAACCATAAGTTTTAAGCCCTATCAGGCTTTGCTGGTATCGACAAGGATTCAGGTAGGCACTAAGCCTCCTGGCTAACTGCTGCTGCTCAGTGAGACTTGCAGCCAGTCCCCACAGTATCTGAATGTCTTTATTTGTCACTCTGAGAATTTCTTTGCTTATGTGGCTTTTTACACAGATCCATAAATTCCTGTTATCTTTGCTTAAAAAAAAAAAAAAAAAAAAAAAAAAAAAAAAAAAAAAAAAACCTCCTAGACAGCAAGTGCATTCAGCTAAAAGCATTCCTTAGATAAGGTTTATCTTACTTTCAGAACCTACTTTGGGTGATTGACAGAAAGTCCAGCTTTAGAATGTTAAATGGCAGTAGACAAGGTCACTTGTGTTCTTTCATAAGTGGATTTTCCACCTACTTACCACTCCACCACTGAGTTGTTTCCCCCAAAGAATAAGTTAGTTGTAGTCTTGCTTCTAAAAGAAGTTTCTTCTTGCAGTCTGTTTCTTTCCTAGGAAACAGTAAACATGCTTATTCTAGGGAGCCACTTCTGCATCCCACTCTAAGGAAGTGAACTATTGTTAACGTCAGTGGATGTAGAACACTGTTCCTTCAAGCCCTCTACAAAGCGAGCTGTTGGAAATTTGTTTGGCAAAGTCATTGCCTAGAAGGCCCTGGTTATAATTCCCAACATTGCAGAACAGGAGTGATGGCACAAGATTGTAATGTTAGGACTCAGGAGATGGAGGTATGAGAAGGAAGATTTCAAGTCATCTTCGACTCACTAGAATGATCTTATCTCAGGAAAAAGAAAAATTCTCGCAACAGAAATGAGCAATTGAAAAATATCATTCTTCTCCAAAATAGAATGTATTTTTGCATGTTGTTCTGTTTTTCTGTTTTATTCTAAAATATGTTTTGTAAATTGCCTAGTGGCCTGCCCCTGTCACCACACACCGTGCCATGAAATGTGTGAATACTGATTATTAGATTTTCATGTTTTCAAATTAAGGCCTAAGTATTAAGCAAACATCATGTTTCCTTGCAGAAACACTGGTGCAGAGTCTCTGCTTTGGCAACCAATGTGTGTCCCTTCAGAAGAGCTTCCTGGTCCCCTGTGCTGAAGATCCCAGAACTAGCTACAGATATAAAAACAACCAGGAGATTTCTCCAATTAATTAATCATCTCACTAATGAGCATGGATTTTGCCATTGGAAGAATAGGCTGTAATTAAACTCTAGCAGCTTAATGGGACTGAAGGACCCAAGACAGTGAGCAGAGATGGGTTCTGTGGCCCTATCTTCCCCTTTGACTGGGATAGTCCTGCTTTTTCCTGTTGTCACAATGCAGTTTGTAAGAGAGATATTAGATCATTTACTCTAAAATGTTTTGTGAGGGCAGAATACTATTAAAGCTAGATTACTTGATGTATATAGTGAGTAGTAGCAGGCAAGACTCTGAGTTGAACACATTTATATCCTTTTTCAAGATAGAAATGGCATATTATAGAAAATACTATTTGGAGGAAAATCTTTTTAAGTCATAAACAACCACACAAGAGGAAAAAATCAATTGGCAAGGCCCTTATATACAAGGTGGCATTGGGAGATAGAAGCATTAATGGGGAAGAGATGGCCTATTTAACTGGAGGCTCTGTCTTAAATAGCTTACTTTACAGATTGAGGAAAAAGAAAACAGAAAAGTCTAATTGTATTTTCCAAGTCAAACCGTTTGTTTGTTTCTGGCATAACTAATGATTCTGAGATAAGGTGTCCACATGTGGCATGCTAGTGAAACCATTTTTATTGTATAGCTTGGGACACCTGAGGTGGGTAGTATTTTGTGTCCCCCACAAAATTCACATTCAATCAGAACTGTACATTGTGACAGGGTCTGAAAATGTCTTTTGAGATGCAATTAGGGGCTCTCAAAATGAAATTTCTTTAGGTTTAGGGTGAGCCCCAAATGTAATGACAACTTGCTTTCTTTTTTTAACAACTTTATTTTACAAAACAAAGATAAATGTACAGATTCTAAACATTTTTTGCTTAAAATTATACATTTTTGTCAGTACTGTTTTTTCAGACATTGAAATAATTTTTACATAAAACTATATGAATATATTTTTTAGTCAGTACTTGGTTTTTTTCAAGGTTTGATTGTATGCCTTGAAAACGTAATAGTTACAATGAGCTAAAGTACATGTAAAACAAAATATAACATGGAAATAGTTAAAGTTTTCTTGTTTTGTAAATATTTTTTTTGTTTTGTTTTGTTTTCTTTATTTCTTGGACTTCATACAGTCTGTGAGTTGTTTCTGGGGGAGTGCGAGCCTCTGGGGTTAGCATCCCACTATCAGTGACTGCATATTATGTCTGTTCTTTTATGACTGGGTTATCTCACTCAGGATGATATTCTCTAGATGCAGCCATTTTCTTAAGAATTTGGTTAAGTCATTGTTTCTGGTGGCTGAGTAGTATTCCATTGTGTATATGTACCACAATTTTTGTATCCATTCATCTTCTGAAGGACATCTGGGTTCCTTCCAGCTTCTGGCTATTATAAATAGAGCCGCTATGAACATTGTGGTGCATATATCTTTGTTGTGTATTAAAGTGTCTCTGGGGTATATGCCCAGAAGTGGAATAGCTGGGTCTTCAGGTAGTACTATATCCAATTTTCTGAGGTATCGCCAGACAGATTTCCAGAGTGGTTGTATTAGCTTGCAACTCCACCAACAGTGGAGAAGTGTTCCTCTTTCTCCGCAGCCTCGCCAGCATCTGCTGTCATCTGAGTTTTGGATCTTGGCCAATCTGACTGGTGTGAGGTGGAATCTCAGGGGACAACTTGCTTTCTACGAAAAAAAAAAAAGAGAATATGGAAAGACAAGACACACACACACACACACACACACACACACACTCAGAGAGAAGGCTTGGGTGACAGTTAGAAACTAATAAAATGTGTGACTGAATCAGTGTGCACAGCACCCAGGGATTGTGACAAGTTGCTGATAATGACTGAAAACCAGAGAAGAACCAGTGGTTGGTTTTACCCCGTACCACACAAAAGAAACGGGGCTTGCAAACAGCCTCTTGATCTGGAAAAGATTAATTTCTGTTTTTTAGAGACAACACAGTATGTGAAACTTGTGACAGGTACCTTAGAAAATTAATACAAGAGCTCTGCTCATTTACATTAATTTCAGAAGTTCCCTTAAGATTATGAAATCCAGAGGACATGGGTAAAATTATGTGTACACAAACATACCTTCTAGACTAGAGCACAAGGTTGGCTACTCTTATTCTTTTTGGCCTTGTTTGAGTCAGAATTTCACTATGTACTCATATACGAGTGTGAATAATGTGCACCCCAATTCTGTCAACCCTGCACTGACCCACCACCACACTGTGGTGGAAAATAAAACAGTGTTTCGTTCTCTCTACTGCAATGCTTTGCAAACAGTGTGGCATTCAGTAAATGTCCATTAAAATAGCCAAACCACTTGAAATAATGCACCTAAAATACTTCCTCACCACCAATTCATTAGGCCCAGCTCTGTGTTGTTTTGTTTGAACAGGAGAGAGACCAATGTGACTGCACTTTTGTATTTGTTTATTCAGGTAATTATGTATAAGGTGATCGCCAGGTGATGGCTCAGTGTAAATACTTCTCGGAGGTCAGAAAACAGTGGGGGATCTGCACAGAGACATGGATTGTAGTAATGTCATCGCTGATACATTCAGCCTAGTGGAGAAGCACAGGAAGACAAAGGCAGCTCTCAGCATCTGAGGACATAACATCAGATCGCTGATGCTGAAGTGGGTCTCGGGTGATGAGTACAATTATAAATAAATGGCATAACATGGAAAATTTGGGGCAGAGATGTGAGTTTGCATACAATCTGCACAGCTGAAAACAGGTAAGACTTATGAAAAAGTAGCTTGGACTCCTGCTGAGTGTGGGGAAACCAAGTAAATAGATAGAGTTGGAAGTCATGCTCTGGAGAGACAGGAAGAGACTGAACTGCATACTTACAAGTGGGGAGCCATGACAGTCATGACAGTGATGACACCTTTTAGCATAGACTGTTCAAGTTACATCAGTCATATTCTGAAAAAGAAATTTGATTGAAAACTGTCATGTCAGTCACTGAGAAAGTCAACTTATCAGGCGTTTTTATTATAAACAAATCCTCGTGTTTTACAGAAGAAAATTTTAATAAATACATAAAGCTATCATGTCAAGAACTTGGCAAGACTATAGTCTTCCATAACACTGACAGTAGATTCTAAAGTGAGAATCATTTCTGTCCAGTCTTACAGGTAAGAAAACTAAAGTACAGAAAGATGACATGCCTGAAGCTACATATCTGTCAAGCCAGGATACAAAATCAGCTTCTATAAGAGGCATGTGTCACTGGAGGTTTAGAGATTCTAGCAGCCCCCAACAAGGGAGGCTTAGGGGCTCAGCCCTATGTGTTAATTAAAGAGATGATTGATGCTGATAGGCAGGGAGATTTGATCAACACAGTGGATAGAGGAGCAAGAGGTCCTGCAACTGATCAAGGACACATGCTCTACTATGTTCATAGCAGCCTTATTTATAGTAGCCAGAAGCTATTATCCCGAGTGATCCAATCACAAAAGAACACACATGGTATGCACTCACTGATAAGTGGATATTAGCCAGTTGTTTTTTGTTTTGCCAACAGATTGCTGTGCTGCTGTCTTCTACAATGCAGTCCTGGCTTTCACAGGTCTCATGGGTACCTCTATAAAGGCTCTGCCTCACACAAAAGAAGCATCCCAATGAATAGGACTAGGAAAGCATTTGTGCTGTATTGGTTTTCTATAGTTGCTTTAATAAAATGTCAAAGTATTGTAGCTTCAATAATAGAGATTCACTTTCTTGTCTTTCTAGAGACTAAACTTTTAAGTAAGATTAAGGTGCTAAAAAGTTGTGATTTCTTTCAAGCCCCTCTCCTTGGCTTACAAATAGTGGTCTTCATTCTGTGGTCCTTCCTTACTGCTTCTTTAGTTCCAGATCACTTTCTCTTGGAAGAAAGCCCTTGTATTGCTATTGAGAAAACCCTCTGGGCCTCACCTTTGCTCAGCCATTTCTTTAAAATCCCTGTTTCTATAGTCACACTTGGGCAAACTGTGCTTTATCCCTTCTATATATGAATTTGTAGGAGAGGGAAAAAAAATCCATCCTACAATACTTAATCAGAATATGGGCATCTCTTTTGCACTGCATCTAACATAACTTTGTGCTTTACCTAGATGATGCATCTTTAAATGGGCTCTGGGGGTTCAATGTTCTTATCTCAAATACTTACCCTTACATACTGAGGGAGTAAAAATACCCCAAAAACTGAAACTGTTATGGCTATCTGACCAGCTTCAAAATGCAACTTCGATTCTTGATATTCACTGCTTTAAGTAAGTCAGTGATATTTCTAATATTGTAATAATATGATAATACCTCATAGGTTTGGATCAAATCTCATAATGCTTGTTAATTCCTTAAGCTATTTTCTGGTTTAACATAAGTACTAGAATTATTACAGTAGCTGAAATCCACATATACAAACATATGTGTGAAGATATTGTGTAGATTACTGATCTATACTTACAAAGGTGAACACAAGCATGAGATTTCACAATAATAAAGTATCCCAAATTTCAAACAGTTGGCATCTTTTTATTGTTATCTATTCTGCAAACTTACTCATGAAGCACTCACCTCCCTTATACTAGCAAAATTTGAGATTTGTCTGAGTGCCGTCTCTTATCACACTAGACCCTCCTCCATCGTTTGTAGTGATGAGGAAAATGTTTCATTTTGTCAGTTGATGAGAAGAATAGATGCCCTCTGAGAAGAGCTCCTTCTCCTAAATAAAGACTAAATACAAAGTTCACTTGGTGCTGAGACTCGGTTCCTAATATCATTCAGTAATAAAAGCTAAAGCTCTTTAAAGAAGTGGCTTTTACTTGGATGGCAATGGAAGACATGCAATAGATGTGGATTATATTTCTGCAGCCAAACAGAAAAACAAACAAACAAATAACATCAACCAAAACCAAAGCGAAGCAAAAAAAGAAAAAAAGGGAATATACCGAAGGCTCACACAAAAGAGAACACCAGTGATGGCTCAGAATGGATGTCTACTTGATTGGATCTGGGAACAACCAGAAGACGTGCCTCTGGGTAGATCTATAAGAGTATTTTCTGGAAATAACTGAAGTAGAAAAAAGATTTCTCCCAGAGTAGGCATCGCTGATTAGCATCAGCCCATATATAACGTGATCCAAGGGGAAAGAAAGAATGCTTCTGCTTGCCTGCTCTAGCTCCTTGACTCTCGGTGCATCTACTTTGTTGCAGTCATTGCTGCTGCCACAGATGATGATGATGATGATGATGATGATGATGATGATGATGATGATGATAACGACGACAACGACAATACCACTGCCATTTTTGCAGACACTGCAACTCAGTTTCTTTGGCTTATATGTAGACTGAAGATCCATCCTACAAGCCTTATTGTCATATTGGGAATGCTAATGCATTCATGCTTGTGAACTGTACACATACCACATTCTTGGCCTCTCAGCATGCTGGCAGCCATTGTTGGCCTACCTGCCCTGAGTCAAGTAAGCCAATCTGAAAAGTTCTCTTTGTAATGGATAGGCATCCTCTCAGATCTGTTTCTCTAGGGAACCCTAACACTATTCAGCATTGAATAAACAAAGCAGAAACCATCAGGGACATAAAATAGTAAGGGAACATTGGCTGTCAACCTAAGATAAAAATAAATGTTTATAAATCTAGAAGGATAGTAATGAAGGTCAGTTTGCATGCATCAATACAGAAAATGGCATTTGGCACAAATGTAAACATGCTATATTTACCTTCACAGATCTCAGTTCCATCTCTGTGACTGTGACTACATTCACAATGGCAAAGGTGATACAAAAGATCTTGTCCTTGTTTAACTAGTTCTCAAGTTGAATCTATTCTACCCTGTCCCACCAAAACAGGATTATGGAAAAGTTTTCTTCCATTTATCCTCCACTAATGATGACCAGGCCATTCTATCATGTGGATGAAGATAAACACCAGGGCCACAGAAGAGATTATTTGATATTAAACAAAATGATGGGGAAAATATTATGGGAAGATTAGGAGTTCACTCCCTCATCAAGCACAGGCAGGACTTGGCTAATGTTAGTGTAATTACTCAGTGTCTGAGTCACTGTTCTATTGCCATGAAGAGACACCATGACCACAGCAATCTTGGGCTTGCTTACAGTTTCAGAGGCTTAGTCCATTATCATCATGGTAAGGAGCATGGTGACAAATATAGCAGGCATGATGCCGGAGAACTAATTGAGAACTGAATCCTGACCCTCATGCATAGACTGTAAGACTGGGTCTGGAATGGACTTTTGAAATCCCAAAGCCCATCCCCAGTAATAAATTTCCTCCAGTGGCAACACTTCCTAATCCTTCTAATTTGATTAAACAGTTCTACTCCCTAGTCATTAAGCATTCAAATATATGAGTCTATTGGGGCCATTCTTCTTTTAAAAAATAAGATTTATTTATTATATGTAAGCACACTGTAGCTGTCTTCAGACACACCAGAAGAGGGCATCAGATCTCATTACAGATGGTTGTGAGCCTCCATGTGATTTCTGGGATAGAACTCAAGACCACTGGGAGAGCAGCCAGTGCTTTTAACCTCTGAGCCATCTCTCCAGCCCTATTGGGGTCATTCTTATTCAAACAATCACACACAGGATAGAACTAGAAGAAGGCTCAGTATAGAAAACTGCATGAAACCGCTCCAGAATACTGATTCCACCTTCGAATTCTGTTTCCTCACAGGGCCACATGTTCTCCCACCAGTTTATGTTTATACTCCACTCTTCCTCAACAAATTCTAGGAATATCATTCCCTTTTCTTCCACTTGGTCACAAAGCCTTTCTTCCTTGTTTCATACACTCCAGTTTTATTGTACATGCCCTGAATCATTTTAAGATCCTGAGTCTCAAGACCACTTTAATGTTTCTAAATCATCTAGAATATCACAAAGATCCTCATTAAGGAAGCAGTCAAAACTGCTGGTAAAAACTAACATGCCTAGGATATCCCATTTTATCTTTCTTCCTTCTCCTCCTTTCCTTCCCCTATCCTCTGAAATATCTATATATTTCTGTCATAACCATTCTGGAGAGAGTCCTTTATGTCAGGCCTACATAAAATGAGAAGGCAGAAAATGGAAAATATCTGACTTTCAGTGTATCTGGGAGAACCAGTAGGGGTAAATAAGGAATTATTTAAAGGAGGTTTTCTTGGAAGGAAAAGTATCTTGCAACAAGGCAAAGAGGAGAAAGAAGTATAGATATGGCAGTTGTAACTCAGTGGATGAGTTTCATGAAAACATACTACATATTAGAAAATTCCTTGTGGCACTGGAAAATGGTGGATGCATTAGATACCAGGTCACGTGAAGACTCTATGGATTGTCTGAAGGACAAGTGGATGGGAACTAGAAAACAGAGGCACTGAGATTGCTCCAAAAACCTATGTAGCTGTAAGATGAGAGACAAGCAAGATATTAATGATATCAAAGGCTGTGGATAAGGAGCATGGGGTGTTGTAGTCAGACTGACCCCCCCAAAAAAGCAGAACTTTTCAACTGGCTGTTCTATCTTAAACAGGACTTCTATCTTAAAGGTCCATCGTCTCCCTTCCTTCATATATATGCATCATCTTCCCACCAAAGGTGAGGCCACTCATTTAGTTCCTTGACTCCAAGCTGCCCTATTATAGTGTCAGTCAATAAAAATTGTATATGTGACACTGCCCATTCTATGCACTTTGGGGAGGGTTTAAATGTCTACCTTTGTCACTTAGAATACTTGTTTATATTGACATTTTCTCTCAGAACCCAGCAGCACAAAGATAAAGCAAAGCCTTGTGAAGAAGTTCCACATGGGTGAATAACCACTTTATTTTCCAGCTAATAAGCATAATTTAAGGCCATACCAGAGGGTCATCTGGGACCATCAAATGACCCTGCCCCACCTACCCGAAAGACCATAAGAGAGCTTTTTCAGTAAGCTCAGTCATAGGGAACATAATGACAGTTAACTCAGGCACCAAACTTTGGAGAAATTCTCTCAAAGAAACATTTAATCAAAGCAGTTCTAAATTGAGAAGGCAAGGCAGATTCCATGACAGGCTTCAAACTGACAGCTCAGAAGACTATGTCAAAAAGTGGGCAAGTCCAGGAAAGCCCAGGCAAGTCAATTACTAGGGGGAAAACAAGCTTCAGCAGCTAGTCAGAAATGACCTTGCCATCAGAAGCTACTCACTTCAACCACCTGGCCTGAGAAAAGGACAATGGGTCAGTAGCAATTTCCAGACTTCACCAGAAACAGTTTCCATTCATCATGCCCCAGTAATGGTTCTGGAATGTCCCTAGAGGTAGACTCAATAGAGGTCACCTACCTGAAAATTCCCCTAATGTACTTTAATTCAGGCCTGCAGGCTCACTTTGGGGTCTCCATCTTGGAATGAGAGATCCTAGCCTGCTGGACTTTCGAAGAATAAAACACTCTTTGTGTTTACATACTATTTGAGTCTGGGGTAAACAATACTACCTTTGACTCTTACAAGTATGCTGTGATACCAGGGTGTTACATAGTGTCTTACTTAGGGATGGTATTGTTAAAATGAAGCGAAGTCCCATGCCCAAAATCAAGTCAGAGAGGATTTATTTGGCTTAAGCTTCCATATCACTATCACTGTTCATTGTCAAAGAAAGTGTGAGCAAAACCCTAACAGGGAAGAAACCTGCAACAGGGGCTAATGTAGAACACATAAAAGAATGCTGCTTACTGGCTTAGCTTGCTCAGCATGGCTTGCTTAACATGCTTTCTTGTAGAATCTAGGAACACCACTGCAGAGATGGCTCCATCTATAATGGGGTAGACCCTCCCACATTAATCACTTAGCTAAGAAAATGCCTTGTAGGTATGTCTCCAGCCCAATCTTTTCTGAGCTGTTCTCCTCTCCAGTGATGCTGGCTATGCCAAGCTGATGTAAAAGTAGCCAGCATACATGCTTAACCTAGGTAAGCATCTTAATTTGCTGTCTGTTGCTGCTACACAACACTGACCCAAAGCAACTTGTGAAAGAAAGGGTTTTGTTTGGCTTATGGATAATGTCTTACAGTTTATTATCAGGGAAGCCAGCATTAGGAGTGTAAAGTGGGAGTCTGAAAGCAGGAACTGAAGCAGAATGCATTTTACTGACTTGCTTCCCATGGCTTGCTCAGCTTTTTTTTTTTTTTTTTCATACAACTCAGGACACCTGTCTAGAAGTGGTACAACCACAGGGGGCTGGGCTTTCACACACCACTCATTAATGAAGAAAATTTCCCTAAGATATTCCCATAGACCAATCTGTTGCAGATAAGTTTCCAACTGAGATTTCCAGGTAACTCCAGTTTTCATCTAGTTAACAAAAATAACCATCACATTAAGTAACTGTTGCATAAATGTATGGTAAGGAAACAAGGTTTGTTAAATGAATAATTAAGTCAATGTGTGGGTTTGATGTGTATATAAAGTCAATGACCTTAATGGTTGGGTAGTTGCAGAGACTACATTATATCTTGTCCAATATTGTTCTTTAGCAAAAATAAAATGCTTATGGATGCATTTATACAGTTCCATTACTTATTCCCAACCTAATCTTTAGCCAACTTGTAGAGCAAAAGAAGAGGAAAAAGCATTGAGTCAATGACAAAATCTAGTATGATATTTTAATAAACTTAAGGGAAAACAATTTTCAAGTGAACTATTTTTTGTTTTCTAATAGAAATTGTGTCCAACTTTTTAATGGCTCAAACCTCCCTCAAGCACTTTTTTCATAAATTTTCACATTAGCATCCTTGACACTCCTTAACCACAGGCAATGTGCTTTGAAACCATATTCTTTCCCTAGTATATTAGAAGCTCTTGCTGCTCTGGTGATGAGAGGTCCTGAAGCTAGAGTTATTAGTACAGGGCAGCCAATGGATACCTATATGTCAGCTCTATTTACCAGCTAAAAGCCTGTGGCAGGGAGACATTTGTCTTCTGTGGGATGTGCTGACTACAGATAGTTTATCTGGTTCTCTTCCAGACAGGAAATGATCTTCCTGGACCCAGAGCTACATTCCAGAGTGGAAAATCATTGTGCTCTGGAACAGGTGCCGTATGAGTTTGGTTTGAACTGAAGGAGTCATTGCTGGTGTTTTCTTCAAGTCTTTCTGGCAGTCTGCCCAACTCTAGCCAGTCAGGTACCAAATCTTTCTTTTAATTGTGGTAGGCATTTGAGCAGGTGAAATATAGTTCCCTAACCAGTCAGCTTTGTCTACCTTCTTCTCCCCTCTCCTTTCTATATCATGTTCCCATTTGATAAATTTGAAAAACTTTGATTCATTTATCTTAATAAATCTCAAGTCATGCCCATGTCAGCTTGTCCTAGTTTTGACCTGAGTTAGGTAGATTCTTGACTTTCCAATCAACTAGCTGGGATACTTTCAGTCTTCCTCACTACCAGTCTTGGGTAGAAAAGAAAAATCTCTTCAAGTCTTGGCTTTTTGCTGCTTTTGTTCTCAGAGATCCACAGCCGTGAGTGGCAGTAACATGGGCAGGTGGCAGCCCCTAGTGTTGTAAGTCATGGACGCTATAGGTATTAAGACCTTTAGCTCTGCAAGTATAGCTCTGTGCCGATTTCAGAGCCATGAGCCCTTTGTCATGACTCAGTCCTTAGTCAACAAAACTTTCAGGCCCGGGTTTCTGAGAGCCATGGCCCTAAAGGTTTGACAGCTGTCTAGAACTTTCCATGGAGCTTGCAATTTCTCTTCTCTTCTTTTGTTCTTCAGTCCTAGCTCTCCCATTCTCCCTAACACTGCCCCTCAGTCTGCGGCTGCCTCTTCAGCTGTCAAGCTGCCACCTTGCCACTTTGGCCCTCAGCCTGCCAACTGCTCAGCGGCTGCTTCTGCTTCTCCATCATCTCATGCCTCCACTTCTACTGTTGCCCAGCGCAGCTTGGTAAGAAAACAACCGTCCAGAGAAGGCCTCAACTGGGTCCAGTGCTGTAACATGGAATCAGTACAAGAGGGTATCTCCCAGACAACATACTAAGTGAGTTAAACAGCCTACTCCAGCCAAAGGAGGGGTGCTTATACTCAGCACAACCTAATTTCCCATGAAAAGGGAAGTTTATATTTGTATCAATCACAGCACACAAAACTAACAAAAGGATCAAGAGAGGAAAGTGCTGTAGGAGGAGGAAAGCCATGATGGGGTTTTCCTTGCAGATTCATTCCCCCATAAACAGAGCTCTGTTTACATAGACCCACACATTGGCTATAATTCATTAATGAAAATATCTTTTTTTTTCAAAGATAGGGTTTGATGCAGCCCACACTCAACTTGAATTTCTGATTCTCTCACTTTAGACTCTCTAGTCCTGAGTTGACAGATGGACACTACCATATGTGTCTAGAGAATTGTTTAATTCTGTACTTTCATAATAATAAGTAGTATTAAATTATCTGTGAAAAATTAACAAGCCTTTCTACCTGTCCTTTGGAGGAATTGTTTCCTTGGGGTAAGACAAGTGGGAAACTATGGAAAAATGGCCCCATGTGCCAGGAATCGTAATGGAACAAACTAATAACTAGCAGTTTATCATTCTGAAATGGCCTCAGATTATTATATAATCTTGGCTGGTTTGCCTTTATTCAGCAATGGTGTAAAGGATTAATTTTAGGAAAGATCCCTGCTATTAATATGCTTTTTCTGTTATTATTAAACATATATAACAACCATTAAGTAATAACACACCCCTTTGGAGCATATCACTGCAGATATATTAAGACGTACTCTCATACTGCCCTTGTAACTGCTTTTGTCTTCACCTGATTCAGACTATCTGTTTGTGGTGCAGGCACCACAAGTGGAGGTCCTCACCAAAATCTGGGAAGAAGAAACGTCCTGAAGGCTTTGCCCGATGGAAGAAGCTGGCCAATAATGAGCCAGCTGTGAGCCAGCGGTGATCCAGGGACACAGGACTGGAACAGAGGTGAGCCAGCAGTGGACCAGCAGTGATCCAGGGACACAAGACTGGCGAGGAGGAATTCCGACTAACCAGGGTGCAGAGAGATCTCTGCCTAGCGTACAAAAAAGTGCGGTCACCCGGTTCCCCCCTCCCACCCCAGCTTGGTTCAGGGAACCAGTAACCCAGCATCTGGCTATTCCCAGCCAGAAAACACAGAGTGCAGAACGTATAATCAGACCATCTGCCACCCAGAACAGCAGTGAGCCAGCGGTGAGCCAGGGTCACAAGACTGGAACAGTAGTGAGCCAGAGGTGAGCCAGTGGTGATCCAGCAGTGATTCAGGGACACAGGACTGGAACAGCGGTGAGCAACCAGTGAGCCAGCAGTGAGCCAGTGGTGATCCAGGGACACAAGACTATCAACAAGATGGCTAGAGGAAAGGGAAAGAATGTACCCCAGGGAAACCGAGACAACCTGGCAACACCAGTACCCAGCTCTCCCATCACAGCAAAAAGCAGAATGTCAAACACTCAAGAAAAGAAGATGCAGACCTAAAATCATACCCCAAGATGATGACAGAGATCCTTAAACAAGAACGGGAGGAAAAGCATAAAGAACTAGAAGCTTTTAAAGGAATAAAAAAAAAAAAAAAAAAAAAAAAAAAACACTCGACTCAAATAACTAGAGGAAAATAGAACCAAAGAGATGAAGGAATGGAAGAAAGAATTTAAAACGGAAATTGACACAATAAAGGAAATACTAAAAGAGACAACCTTAGAGGTAGAAAACCTGAAAAGGAAATCAGGAGTCACAAATGCAAACATTTCCAATAAACTACAAGAGATGGAAGAAAGAATCTCGGGGGATGAAGACAACATTGAAAACATAGACAAAACAATCAGAGAAGATGCAAAAACCAAAAAGCTCCTAACCCAAATGTCCAGGATATTCAGGACACAATGAAAAGACCAAACCCAAGGATAATAGGAATAGAAGAGGGCGAAGAATATCAACTAAGAGGCACAGTAAATATCTTCAACAAAATCATACAAGAAAACTTCCCAACCCATAAAAATGAGATGAACACGAGCATAAAAGAAGCCGAAGGAACTCCAAATAGGTTGGACCAGAAAAGAAATTCCTCCCAACACATAATAGTCAAAATGCCAAGTGCCCAAAGAAAGAAAAAATATTAAAAGCAGTAAGAGAAAAAGGCCATGTAACATATAAAGGCAGACCAAGCAGAATCACACCCAATTTCTCAACAGAGACTATAAAAGCTAGAAGACCCTGGACAGATATCATGCAGTCCCTAAGAGAGCACAAGTGCCAGCCAAACTGCTATACCCAGCAAAACTATCAATCACCATAGATGGAGAGACTAAGATATTACAAGACAAAACTAAATTTACACAATATCTGACAACAAACCCAGCACTACAATAAATTATAGGGGGAAAACCCAATACAACAAGGAGAACTACATCCTAATAAAAACAAGAAAACTCCTAAGCAAGAAAAGCAAAAGAAGAAAGACATACAGGCACAATTCAACCTCCAAAAGAAAAAATTGCAGGAAACAGCAACCTCTATTCTTAGATATCTATTAACATAAATGGACTGAATTCCCCAATAAAAAGACATAGGCTATCAGAATTGATACATAAAAAATACCCAGCAATTTGCTACATACAGGAAACTCATCTAAGAGAAAAAGACAGACACTATCTGAAAATAAAAGTTTGGGAAAAACCTTCCAAGAAAATGGCCCCAAGAAACAAGCTGAAGTGGCCATTCTAATATCGAATAAAGTAGATTTTCAACAAAAAGTTATCAAAACAGATAAGGAAGGACACTTTTTACTCATAACAGGGGATGTTTGTCAGGAGGAACTCTCAATCCTTAACATATATGCTCCAAATACAAAAGCACCAATATTCATAAACGAAACCCTAGTAAAGCTCAAAAAATACATTGTGCCCCACACAATAATAATGGGAGACCTCAATACCCCACTCTCACCATGGAAATATAAGAGAAACAAAAACTGAACAAGGACACTGTAAAACTAACAGAGGTTATGAACCAACTGTAATTAATATATATCTACAGAACATATCATCCTAAAACTAAAGAATACACTTTCTTCTCAGCACCTCACGGCACCTTCTCGAAAATTGACCACATAATTGGACACAAAACAAGCTTCAATCGATACAAGAAGATTGAAATACTCCCATGCATCCTCTCAGATCACCATGGTCTAAGGCTGGTCTTTAATAACAACAAAGACAAAAAGAACCCACATACACATGGAAACTAAACAACACTCTATTAAACAATAGCAGGATCAAAGAATAAATAAAGAAAGAAATTAAGGATTTTCTAGAATTCATTGAAAATGAAAACACAACATACCCAAACTTATGGGATGCAATGTAAGCAGTACTGAGAGGAAAACTCATAGCTCTGAGTGCTTCCAAAAAGAAACTGGAAAGAGCATACACCAGGAACTTGACAGCACAGCTGAAAGCCCTAGAGCAAAAGAAGCAGATAGACCCATAAGGAGTAGACGGCAAGAAATAATCAAACTTAGGGCAGAAATAGACCAAATAGAAACAAAAATAACAATTGAAATAATCGACAAACCAAGAGCTGGTTCTTTGAGAAAATCAACAAAATTGATAAACCCTAAGCCAGACTAACTAGAGGTCAAAGAGAGAGTATCCAAATTAACAAAGTCAGAAAGGAAAGTAGAAAAATAACAACTGAAACTGAGGAAATTCAAGAAATCATCCGATCCTTCAACAAAATCCTATACTCCACAAAGCTGGAAAATCTGGAGGAAGTGGAGGAATTCCTAGACAGATACAAGACAATAAAGTTAAATCAAAACCAGGTAAACCATCTAAATAATCCCATAATACCTAAAGAAATAGAGGCATTCATCAAATCCTACCAAACAAAAAAAGCCCAGGTTTAGATGGGTTTAGTGCATAATTTTATCAGACATTTATTGACGACATAATACCAATACTCTCCAAATTATTTCACAAAACAGAATCAGATAGAACACTACTGAACTCATTTTTGAGGCTACAATGAACCTCTTTTCAAAAACACACAGAGACCCTACAAGGAAAGAGTACCTCAAACCAATCTCAGTTATGAACATTGATGCAAAAATACTCAACAAGTAACTCAAAAAGCTAGACACCAGAGAATCAAATAACCCTATTAAAAAATGGGGTACAGAGCTAAACAAAACGTTTTCAGTTGAGGAACACCGAATGGCCGAGAAACATCTGAGGAAGTGCTCCACATCCTTAGCCATCAGGGAAATGCAAATCAAAACAACCCTGAGATTCCACCTCACACCAGTCAGATTGGCCAAGATCCAAAACTCAGATGACAGCAAATGCTGGCGAGGTTGCAGAGAAAGAGGAACACTTCTCAACTGTTGGTGGGGATGCAAGCTAATACAACCACTCTGGAAATCTGTCTGGCGATACCTCAGAAAATTGGATATAGTACTACCTGAAGACCCAGCTATTCCACTTCTGGGCATATACCCCAGAGACACTTTAATACACAACAAAGATATATGCACCACAATGTTCATAGCAGCTCTATTTATAATAGCCAGAAGCTGGAAAGAACCCAGATGTCCTTCAGAAGATGAATGGATACAAAAATTGTGGTACATATACACAATGGAATACTACTCAGCCACCAGAAACAATGACTTAACCAAATTCTTAAGAAAATGGTTGCATCTAGAGAATATCATCCTGAGTGAGATAACCCAGTCACAAAACAACACACATAATATGCAGTCACTGATAGTGGGATGCTAACCCCAGAGGCTTGCACTCCCACAGAAACAACTCACAGACTGTATGAAGTCCAAGAAATAAAGAAAAGAAATATATATATATATATATATATATATATAAATAAATATATATATATATATATTTACAAAACAAAAAAAAATCCTTGCAAACTGATTTCAAGAACACATCAAAACGATTATTCACCATGATTAAGTAGGCTTCATCCCTGGGATTCAGGGATGTTTTAACATATGGAAATCCATCAATGTAATCCACCATATAAATGAACTCAAAGAAAAAAAACCACATGGTTATCTCACTAGATGCTGAGAAAGCATTTGCAAAAATTCAACACCCCTTCATGTTAAAAGACTTGAAAAAAACAGGAACCCAAGGCCCATACCTAAACATAATAAAAGCAATATACAGAAACAAACAGCCAACATCAAACTAAATGGTGTGAAACTTGAAGCAATCCCACTAAAATCAGGGACTTGACAAGGCTGCCCACTCTCCCCCTACCTATTCAACACAGTACTGGAAGCCCTGGTCAGAGAAATTAGACAGCAAAAGGAAATCAAAGGGCTATAAATTGGAAAGGAAGAAGTAAAAACATCACTATTTGCAGATGACATGATAATGTACTTAAGTGACGCCACAAATTCTACAAGAAAACTCCTACAGCTGATAACCAAGTTCAGAAAAGTGGCTGGATACAAAATTAACTCAAACAAATCAGTAGCCTTCCTATACTCAAAGGACCAACATGTGGAGAAAGAAATTAGGGAAAAGATACCCTTCACAATAGTCACAAAAACTATGCAATACCTTGGTGTGACTCTAACTAAGCAAGTGAAGGACCTGTATAACAAGAACTTCAAACCTCTAAAGAAAAAAATTGAGGAAGATCTCAGATAATGGAAAGATCTCCCATGCTAATGGATTAGAAGGATCAACATTTTAAAAATGGCTATCTTACCTAAAGCAATCTACAGATTCAATGCAATCCCCATCAAAATTCCAACCCAGTTCTTCACTGAGTTGGAAAGAGCAATGTGCAATTACATTTGGAATAACAAAAGACCTAGAATAGCAAAATCCATCCTCAAGAACAAGAAAACATCTGCGGGAATCACTATCCCTGACCTCAAGCTATATTACAAGGCAATTGTGCTGAAAACTTCATGATACTGGTACAGAAATAGGCACGTGGATGAATGCAATAGAATAGAAGATCCAGAAATGAGCCCTTATGTATATGGACACCTGATTTCTGACAAAGGAGCTGTAAACATTCAATGGAAAAAGGACAGCCTATTCAACAAATGGTGTTGTTCCAACTGGCACTCAGCATACAAAAGAATGAAAATAGACCCTTTCTTATCTCCTTGTACAAAGCTCAAGTGCTAGTGGATCAAAGATCTCCACGTTAAACCAGGTACACTGAAACTATTATATGAGAAAGTAGGAAAAACCTTGGAACTCGTAGACACAGGAGAAAATTTCCTGAACATAATATCAATAGCTCGAGTTCTAAGGTCAAAGATTGACAAATGGGACTTAATGAGATTGCAAGGTTTCTGTAAAGCTAAAGACACTATCAAAAAAACAAAACAGCAGCCAACAGAGTGAAAAAAGATACTTACCAACCCCACATCAGATAGAGGTCTAATATCCCAGGTATACAAAGAACTCAAAAAGTGAGACACCAGAGAATCAAACAACCCTATTAAAAATGGGGTACAGACTTAAACAAAAAGTTCTCAATGAAGGAATATCAAATGGCTGAGAAACATCTAAGGAAGTGCTCAACAGCCTTAGCCATCAGGGAATTTCAAATCAAAACAACCCTGAGATTCCACCTTATACCAGTCATATTGGCCAAGATCCAAAACTCAAATGACAACAGATGCTGGTAAGGATGTGGAGAAAGAGGAACACTTCTCCACAATTGGTGGGATTGTAAACTGATACAACCACTCTCGAAATCAGTCTGGCGGTTCCTCAGAAAAATGGACATAGTACTATCTGAAGACCCAGTTATTCCACTTCTGGGCATTTACCCCAGAGACGCTCCAACATACAACAAAGACACATGTACCACATTTTTCATTGCAGCTCTATTTATAATAGCCAGAAGCTGGAAAGAACCCAGATTTCCTTCAGTAGATGAATGGATACAAAAATTGTGGTACATTTACACAATGAAGTACTACTCAGCTATCAGAAACAATGGCTTAACGAAATTCTTAAAAAAATGGATGCATCTAGAGAATATCATCCTGAGTAAGATAACCCAGTCACAAAAGAACAGACATAATATGCAGTCACTGATGATGGGACACTAACCCCAGAAACCTCTGAACACCCCAGACACAACTCACAGACTGTTTGAAGTTCAAGAAAAAAAAGCATATATTTTAATTAAAATAGAACTGTATCACATTCCCCTCTCCTTCCTATAGCCCCTCCCAGTTTCTCTCCTATCCCTTCAAATTAATAACCTCTTTTCCTATATTATTGTTACATATATATATATATGTATATATATATATATATATGTATATATATATATATATATATATGTATATGTACCCACCAATACTTAATTACAACCTTAAAAAATGCATTCGAATACTTTTATGCAAAAATGCTTAAAATTTTGTACATTTATCTTTGTTTTTTAAAATAAAGATTTCAATAAGAAAAAAAATATGTACTCTCTTGTAGTGATGTTAAGTCTTAATGGCGATCCTATAAGAATTCCTAAAATTATAACTGATTACTGTTCTTTTATAGTGAGACTGCCATTAGGTCATTTCTGATAGTCAAAACTTCAATGAGAACTCTGTCAGTCTTTCTAGTGATACCAGATCAAAACTCCTAATGGATATGCATGTAAACATCTGTTGTAAACCTCTATTTCAATTTATGATTTGATTTTTGGTGTGAACTTGTGATGAACTTTGTAACATGTGATCCTGTATTCTGAAAGATAGATAAGTATTGAGGACAAAGTGGGGGGGGGATGAACCCTTTCCATTATCCCATTTTCTTGCCACTCCATTCCATCACTTTTCCCTTATAAGTTTTTCTGTTAGGAACCTTTTTCCCTCTCCCCACTTGGGGTCTTTCTGCTTTCCCTTCAGATAGCTTTAATAGGACATCTTTTACTATTTAGTAATAAGAGTTTTTCTAAGTGTCCCTTTTTCTTCCTGCAACTTCCTACTAGCACGATGAAAGTCAGAGCCCAACAGTTTCAGCTCAGGTAGTACAAATTTTGTCTAATTAATCCTTTGCTGTTTTAAGAAGACGTGCTAAGTGTGAGAGACTGCAGTTTCTGGCCTCAGAAGATCACAGAAGTCAGGTCAGCTACAGTATTATGGGTCAGTTACAGATAACAGGAAGCATTGTAACTTAGTAAACTTTTTATTATACAGTAACCCTAAATATTCTTTTTTTATAAAAATAGTTGTCTGTTTTTATAAGTTTGTGATAAATATTTTGGTACCTATAAGTAGAGCTGTGAAAATAAGTGTTTTTTTTTTTTTTTCACTTTTTTAAGCCTTATTTTTTATTTCTTTTTTTTCTTACAATTTTATTTAAAGAAGAGATATAGATTACAGATTTTTAAAAGCATTTTGGCAAATAGTTTAGAGTTTTGATAGCATGCATTGAAATTCCACTAGTTACCATAAGCACAAAGTACATGTAGAACAGAATGTAACATGGAAACAGGAAGAGTTTTCTTCTTCTGTATAGATTAAACGTAATGATCTTTGAATACTAAAAATTGCCACACGGCTATATTCCCATCTCTTGGATTATGCAATGATTTAAGGTCCATAAGTACCACACTCCGAGAGGGAGCTATACCCTTTTATTCCTAAGAAAGACTGAGGCTTTCACTATTTGGCCTTTGTTATTCTTGAGCTTCATATGGTCTTTGAGTTGTTTCTGGGGTGTTCAGAACTTTCTGGTGTTAGTATTCAATTATCAGTGACTGCATATTATGTCTGTTCTTTTGTGACTGGGTTACCTCACTCAGGATTATATTTTCTAGATGTCTCCATTTTCCTAGGAATTTCATAAAGTCATTGTTTATGATAGCTGAGTAGTGCTCCATTGTGTAAATATACCAGAATTTTTGTATCCATTCATTTACTGAAGGAAATCTGGGTTCTTTCCAGCTTCTGGCTATTATAAATAGGGCTTCTATGAACTTTGTTGTGCATGTGTCCTTACTGTATGTTGGGGCATCTCTGGGTATATGCCCAGAAGTGGAATAACTGATGTTGCCAGGTTGTCTTGGTTTTCATTGCCTAAGTTCTTTTGTTTTCCTCCGGCCATCTTGTTGTCAGTGATTGGTATCTATTTCTCCAGTGGACCTAAGGGCCTGTGGGCTCAGGAAAAAAACCGCTTCTGAGTGTTCAGCTTTTAGTGGACAAGTAGTGAGTTCTGGTAGCAGTGACTCAGCTCTGACTTTGTGGGCTCAGATGCAGGGAGCTCTTGTGAGGCTGTTCTGGTACCTCAGCCCTTGGCCCTCAGGACCTGAGTACTACTGGCAGAGACCTGGTTCTCTCTCTAGGCCAAAACAGACACTTACCCAGAGAGCACAGTACTTTCTGCTCTCTGAGAACTCTCGGTGTGCTCTCTCTGGGCCTATGTGCCAGGCTCCCCTCTGGTCCAGGTGTTAGAGGGTTTTTAGAGTTGAACTTGAAGCACTGCCTTTCATGGGAAGACCACGGCTCCCACTGACAAGGGCCTGTGCCTTATTGTGGGCTTATGTGTCTAGTCTGTGAGTTCTCGGGGCAGATCCTGAGTTCCTATGCCAGAGGTCCGGCCCTACTGTGGGCTGCAGGGGCTCATTTTCCGTGAGCTCTGCCTAGCCCTCTTCGTGCCTTGGTTACTCACAGGGCAGTGTCACCAGACCTGCGTCCCTGGACCTCTGCTGTTCCAGGTGGCAGAGGGCCTGAGTGTTTGTCTGTGCTCAAAGGTTTTTCGGGCAGATCCTGAGTCCCTATGCCAGAGGTCTGGCCCTTACTGTGGGCCGCAGTTTTTACTTCTCAATTTTATTTATTCGTTCGCATTTTCATACATGTGTATGATATGTTTAGTTATTTACTCCATCATTCCCCTCTCTCGTTTTCTCTTCCTGTTCTGACAAAACCCTTCTTTTCAAGATGTAGCTGTCCTGTTTTCATCTTACTGCAGCTTGGTTATAGTCATTGGCATGAATATGGATACAAAGTTGGGAGGCCGCCATATCATTGAAGAATGGCAGCTCCTCCTCAGAAAATGTTAACTAGCAATAGCTCTTCCTGAAAGTGTTGCACCTCCTGAGCCCCTCTCACTAAATGTTAAAATTTTAATTTAAAAAAAGCACGACATACACACAATGGCATACATGTCCAATGTTTTCTTCACCCCCCCCCCCTTTCCTTTTCTCAAAGTATGCAAACAGGCTTTGTGATAATGTGACTTGAAGGCAGAAAAATGTGTGTGAGGGAAAGTTTGAGGATAATAAAAATGGTTGCAAGTGAAGTCAGAGAGTGTCAGAAGCTTCTTTTACTCTTCTTTAAATAAAGATTTGGTACTAAAAATGCCAGGGAAAGCTCCCAGGGATAATCCTACTCTGCAAGCCAGTGCTTCAGATCCTGAAGGTAGAAAATGAATGATTTAGCTCTGTTTGAGTATGAAGATATTTGTAAGCAAGGTAGAAAAATGCTTGCCTAGAGAAATTAGGCAAGCATGTGAAGTCAACTAAATATCTTTTTCTAAGTGCTTTTGTATTTCCCTATAACTCTGTGTTGACACAGTAACTAAAAAAAGCACAAAAGAAAAATTGTAATAATGGCTATTTTATTGAGGTTATTGGGTGAGACATGGTGCTGGCTGCTTAAGTTTGAATGTTTTAAGTATTCTCAAAGGGCTATACATTAAATCTAGTTTTTAGGAGTAGGACTCTGGGAGGAGCTAAGGTCTAGAAGGTGGGGCTTATGAGAGGTCCTTGTGTCACTGGGAGCCTGCCCTTAAAGGACATAATGGGAATCCAATCTTTCTGCTACACTTTGATACATGGCTGCAGCTTTTGAATATGTTTCTGCTGTGGCATGATACCAACTGCTACCCTCACCAGACACCACCTTAGCAAATTCCTCCATATGTATAGTAGAGATACAGCTAAATGTTTTCTCTTAAGAAATTATTGGCTTTAAGAATTTCGTTACAATAATGTAAATGTAACTAACATATCAGTTCAGAGATGTTAATTTGTTTATATTTTTAGTAAATTAAAGTGGTGCTATGATTCCTAGTTTCAAGCCAAGGAAAGTGGTCCATGAGAGACTAGGCAACTTGTCCAAAGTCTGTGTGAAAGAGCAGCCATGCTGTGGATTAACCGGGTGTTGTTAAGCAGTATATAATGTGTGCATGTCACTCAGAGTATAATGATGGACCCCGGATCCCTATCACATAGAAAGCACTTGACCAATAGATCATACAAAAGGTGAAGAAACTGAAGAGAATGTGGGTAGGCACTGATTCTTTTTTCTCATTTAAATCTAACATATCTTTACCCATTCACATTCCAGCACCCATAACCAATGCCAGAAAGAATTTCAGTTGATGTCAACATTGCCTACACCACAGAGTCATGTGGAAGATTAAACTTTACCAAACCACAGAATTATTCAAAAGATTTTTCATACCTTTTGTCCTGGGAGGAGAGCAGGACTCTGTACCACCTCCATTTGAATGCATATGGATTCTGCTAATTCAGTACAGACACAAGAGCTCTTTCCATTTCTATCAGTTCAACCCAAAGAAAGTTAAACAAATTTCATTCAGAACAGCTTCTTTAATCTCAGGAAGTGCACCAAAGCACTCAAGCTAGACACCTGGTATTTGAAATTTAGTTCCCTTTTTCTTTCGTCTACATTAAACCCATCAGACTGGATTGAGTATTAAGCAAAGGTTTGCTGGGTAAAGAAATGTAATTATTTACCATGTGCATGTGGTGTGAGCTTTCATTTGGAAGGAACAATTTACTTACACATTATATGTGCACAGACATGCACAACACGAGCATGCAGCTCTATAGACAGTCTCCTGTGTCATCGCCACAGCTCTCTGAGAGCTCAGAGCTTCTGTGAAAGGCAGATATCTCGGCCTTTTTACTCAGCACCATCTCAAAGCCTTGGGCCCCTTTGAGCTCTGACATTTTTAAGTTTTTTTTTCTCTTGTTCTCTCTGCCTTCCTAGTCATTGGCTTACACAGAGACAATGTGGGTGGCCCTGAGGAATACTCACTGCTCTAAAAACCACCTGACAGTGAAAGGCTCTTTAAAGCAATAATTTTCACCACTTTTTAGTCAGGAAAACAATGACTGCCTTTCAAGACTGATTAAACAGACAAGTCAAGCCAAGTCCTCTAATCACTCACTAGTGCTTTCTCTCTGGATTACAACTGTCATAATGAAAGTGCCTCTGACTTCACATACTTACTCCAGCAACAGGGATCTGAAGGGGCCCGGCAACTTTGCACTGTGACCACACATTGCCAAGAGTCAGTAGCTAGTATCAGGAAGCTGAAGAAGAGTATTGCTTCTTTTTGAGTAGAGTATGCAAAATTTGGGTTTTGTATTTTATCTGAGAAATAAAAACAACCTACAGTAGTGCTTTCAAATACAAATCAATACAAGCCACATATGGAATTCTACATTTTTTTCACAGGCACAATAAAAATTGTTAGAAAAACGTGGCATTTGTTTTAATAATATACTATATATACATATATATGTATATAATTTTATGACTAGAAGATATAAAAATTATTGGTGAGATATTTTACATTTTCATACTTTACCAAAGACCCAGTGTGTACTTTATATGAATAGCAAATTTCAGTTTCAGTGCTAAATTTTCAATAGCTCAGCTGAAATTTAATCTCACCAAAGCATTAAAGTTGTATTGAATGAATGGAAACTTCTTTACCTTTTAATTAAAATCAAGTTTAAAATGTATTTTCTTATACCAGCTTGCAATCCCACAGAGTACTACTCAGCTACTAGAAACAATGGCTTTATGAAATTCCTAGGCAAATGGATGAAACTAGAAACTATCATCCTGAGTGAGGTAACCCAGTCACAAAAGAACACACATGGTATACACTCACTGATAAATGTATACTAGTCCCAAAAAGCTCTGAATACGCAGAAAACAATTCACAGACCTTATGAAGCTCAAAAGGAAGGAAGGCAAGAATGTGGATGCATCAGTCCTTCTTAGAAGGAAAAAAAAAACATTCATAGGAGAAAATACAAGGTCAAACAGAGAAGCAAGGATTGAAGAAAAGATTAATCAGAGATTTTCTCACTTGGGGATCCACCCCATATGCAGCCACCAAACCCAAGCACTATTGCTGATGCCAAGAAGTGTTTACTCACAGGAATATGACATGGATACCTCCTCAGAGGCTTTGCAAGAGTCATAAAGATACAGCTGAGGATGCTTGCAGCTAATGATCAGACTAAACACAGGGACCCCAATAAAGGAACTAGAGAAAGGACTGAAGGAACTGAAAGGGTTTGCAAGCTTATTGGAAAAACAGCATTATCAATCAAACAAACCTTCTAGAACTCTTATGGGCTAAAACACCAACCATTGAACATATATGGAGAGACCCATGGCTCCAGTTGTATATGTAGCAGAGGATAGCATTGAATGACATCGATGGGAGGAGAGGCGTTTGGTCCAGTGAAGATGCATTTTTCTGGTGTAGGGGAATGCCAAGGCACTGAGGAGGAGAGGATGACTGAGAGAGGGTACACCTTCATGGAAAAAAGTGGAGGGGAGTGGGGATAGGAGCAGGAGGAAAGGGGATAACATTTGAAATGTAAATACAGAGAATATCCAATAAAATAATTTTAAAAATAAAAAAATGTAGTTTCCTGGTTAAAAAAAACACACATTTTGAGAGCTTAATAACCTGGGGTTGCCTTAGCCATTGCTCTAGACAGTTTTATTTTTACAAATTAGAACATGGATTTTACACTAAATTTCAATATTTTTATAACTCCAAATATGTAAGCATTGACTTCCGTGCTTTCCCACTTCCTGTCTCCATACTTTACATATTCCTCCTCAATGAATATGAATATTCAAGCACCACTGTTAGGATATGGTAACTATTTGCAGTGGTAATTTTATTTCCAATGTTTTGAGCAACCTTGAGGCTACTTTCTAACATGACTGCACTGGTTTATACTTGCCCACCAGTACACTGTGTTTCACTTTCCCTGTATTCACATGCACATTTGTGGTTCTTAGCATATGACATGCCAGTCATCATGACTGGGATGAGCAAGAATCTCAAGTGGTTTCAATCTGTATAGCTAAGGATTAGTTTTTATTTGTATAGCTAAGGATGTTGGATACTTTTTAAAATATTCACCAGCCACCTACATTTCTACTTCTAAGAACTGTATGTTTATTTTGTAGGCCAATTTTAATAGGTTATTTGATTTTTGGTGTTTTTATTTTTTGAGTTCTTTGTATATTCTACAAATTAATTCCTTGCCAGATACAAATGACAAAGTTTTATCTTTCCCATTCAGTAGGCTGCCTCTTTGCTTAACAGTTTCCTTTGGTGTACAGAATGTTTTATGTTGGAAGGTATCATTACTGATTGTTGTTGTTTTCTGTGTTACTGAAGATTTACATAGAAAATTATTGCTTATCTATATATTAAAACATGTTTTCTACTTTTGTATCCAATAATTTTACATGATCAGTTCTTAAAATAGGATTTTTTAAAATCTATCTTGACTTGAGTGTTGTACAAAATCAGAGACAAAAGTCTAGGTTTATTTTTTTCTACATGTTACTATCCAAGTTTTGTAGCACTATTTGTTGACTATGCTATCTCCTTCCTAATGTATGTTTTTGGCAATTTTGACAAAAATTAGGTAAGTGTAGTTGTGCGGACTTATATCTGAACCCTCTGTTCTGTCCTCCTGGTCCATGTGTGCATGTTTGTTTTATGCCAGTGCCATGCCTTTTAATGATGGTAACTTTGTAATATAACTTTAAACCGGGTATGGACATCAGTATTATTTTGTTTTGGATTGTTTTGGCTATCTTTGATATTTCTGCGTCCATTTAACTGATTGTTTGTTCTATATCTATGAAGAATGGCCCTCACACTTTCGTTGGAATTGCACTGAATCTATAGAGTGCTTTGGGTGAGGTGGCTATTTCACAATATTAAGTCATCCAACACATGAGCATACAAGGTCTTTCCATTTTCCAACAGCTTCTTCAGTTTCTTCCTTTGGTATCATAAAGTTTTCTCTGTATAGGTCATTAATTTCTTTATGTATATGGCTAATGTGAATGATATTGATGCTCTGCTTTCTTTTTCTGCATGCTTGTCATAGGTATATAGAAAGGCTACTGATTTGTGCAGGGTTGTTTGTTTGTTTCTTTGTTTGTTTGTTTTTGTCTTGTCTTTTTGTTTTGATTTGTTTTCATCTTGCCACATTTCTGAAAGTCCTTCTCATGTCTCGGAGAATTTGGTTATCCCCCAACCCTAGCACATCAAGTCTCTGGAAGGTTAGGTAGATCTTCTACTGCTGCCAAAGAAGGCAGCCCAAGGGGGAACAGATTCTACAGACAGGTATTAGCTTAAGGGACAGCTACTGTTCCAGTTTTGGGGGGACCCACATGGAAACTGAGCTGCACATCTGCTACATATGTGCCAGCAGCCTCGGTCCAGCCCATGTGTGCTATGTGGTTGGTGCTCCAGTCTCTGAGAGCCTCCAAGGGTCCAGGTGAGTTGACTGTTTGTCTTTCTGTGGAGTTCCTACCCCTGTTAAGGTCTTCAATCCTTCCTATTCTTCCAGAAGAGCCCCCAAGTTTTGTCTAGAATTTGGCTGTGGGAGTCTCCATCTGCTTCAGGCAGCTGCTGGGTAAAGCCTCACAGAGGACTGTATGCTAGCATAACAGAGTATCATTAATAGTATCAGGGACTGTTGCTTGTCCATGAGATACGTCTAAAGTTGGTTTGGTTATTGGTTAACTATTCCCTCAGCCTCTGCTCTATTCTTGTCCCAACATTTATTTGAGATAGGACAAATTTTGGGTAGACAGTTTTGTGGGTGGATTGGTGTCCTGCCACTGGGGGTCCTGCCTGGCTACAGAGGTGTCCTTTTTAGGTTGCATATCTTCACTGCTATGTGCCTAGGTAAAGTTGCCCACATTGACTTCTGGTAACCTTCCTCATCCCAGGTCTCTGGCACTTCTTAGAGATTTTCCCTTGCCCCTGGCTGGTAACCTAGACCCTCAAGGACATGCATTGTGTGTACTCACTGATACATAGATATTTGCCATAAAGTACAGGATACTGAGAATATCTCCATAGACCCAAAGAAGTTAAACAAGAAGGAAGGCCAAAGTAATGGTGCTTGAGTCTCACTTATAAGGGGGAATAAAATAGTCATAGGAAGAAGATGGAGGGAGGGAACTGAGTGGGAGGGGGAAATGGAGTACAGAATGGGTGTTCAGGATCAGATATAGAGAAATACACGGGAGAGCCAGTGGGCTAGAAGAATGAATGGAAAAGAGATTTTTAAAATTTATCTTTATAATTTCTGAATTCCATTAATATCTGTTGTAATCCCTTTTAATATGTCTTCCTTTTTATCTATAACATTATTAATTTGGGTTGTCTCATTATTTTTTTGTTAATTTGACAACAATTTTTTTTTAATTTTGTTTACCTTTTCACAGAAACAACTGTTAATTTCATTGCTTACATGTTAAAATTTGTATTTCTTTAATTTCTGCTCTGATTGTAATTATTTCTCCTCATCTACTGGCTTGAGATTTAGTTTGTCATCTTTGTATAAAGTCTTTTTTATTAGTTACTCTGTGTATTTACATTTCAAATGTTATCCACTTCCCCTTCACATCCCCTCACTCCACATATAAAGTCTTAAAGTATATCACAAATGTTTTCATTTGAGAAGACTTTTTTTGATGTATCTGCTTGTATCTCATAGTAAGTTATGTGTTCATTTCATTCCATTCTAGAATTTTTTAATTTTTTTCATGACTGTTCCAATAGCTTTATTTATCAATCAGTAGTATGTTCTTTCAGCATCTTTTCTCTCTCCCTTGCTCCTTTCCTCCTTCCTTCTGTCCCTCTCTCCCTCCAATCATATCTTTCTTTTAAACAGTCAAATAAGCAAGTTGTGAGTATACTACAGATGGCAAAGCCAGAGTAGCTTGACTGAACAAGCCCTTTAGAATCCAGAATATTAAAAGTGATTCCCAGATGTCAGACATTGAACTACACTGTTGTACTTAGTTTTCATTTAAGTGTGATTAGAATAACCAATTATACATGATAGTTTTAATTTTACAGGAGCCCATAGGTAAGAGATTTAGAATATTAAATATAATTTGGCCTTTTAAATAACTGAAATTTTAAAATATTATGAAAAGCACCCAAAGAAATGCTCAACATTCCTAGTCATCAGAAAAATGCAAATCAAAACAACCCTGAGATTCCACTTCACACCAGTCAGAATGGTTAAGATCAAGATCTCAGGTGACAGCTGATGCTGGTGAGAATGTAGAGAAAGAGGATCACTCCTCCACTACTGGTGGCGTTGTAAGCTGGTACAACCACTCTGGTTGTACTAATTAGTCTGGGAGTTCCTCAGAAAATTGGACACAGTACTATCTGAAGACCCAGATATTCCACGCCTGGTCATATAACCCAAAGATTCTCCAACATCTAACAAAGACACATGCTCCACCATGTTTATAACAGCCTGGAAAAAAAAACCCAGATGTCTTTCAACAGAGGAATGGATATAGAAATGTAGTACACTTATTTATACTACTCAGCTATTAGAAACAATGACTTCATGACGTTCCAAGGCAAATGGATGGATCTAGAGACTATCATCCTGAGTGAGGTAGCCCAATACCAGAAGAACACACATGGTATGCACTCACTGATAAGAGTATACTATCAGTATATATTATTCAGAAAGCTCCGAATACCTAAGAAACAATTCACAGACCTTATGAAGCTCAAAAAGAAGAAAGGCCAAAATGTGGAAGTCTCAGTCCTTCTTAGAAGGGAGAGCAAAACACTAACAGGAGGAAATACAAGGTCAAATAGATAAACAGGGATTGAAGAAAAGAATATTCAGTGGCTGCCTCACCTGGGGACCCACCCTATATGCAGCCACCAAACCAAATCACTATTTCTGTTGCCAAGAAGTACATATTGGCAGGAACAAAATAGAGATGCCTCCTCAGAGGCTCTGCCAGAGTCAGACAAATATAACTGATCATTTTTGCCGCTAACTATCAAAGTAAACACGAGGACCCCAATGAAGGTGCTAAAGAAAGGACTGAAGGAGCTGGAATGAGTTGCAACCTCATGGGAAAAACAGCATTATCAACTAACTAAACCCTCCAAAACTCCCATGGACTAAAACACCACCCACTGGGCACACACTGAGAGACCTATGGCTTCAGTTGCATAGGCAGCTGAAGAGAAGAGGCCTTTTGTCCAGGGATGGCATGTTTTCCCAATGCAGGGGAATGCCAAGGCACTGAGGTGGAGAGGGTGTTTGGGAACTAGTGCACCTTCATGAATATAAGTGGAGGAGAAGAGAGAATGTGAGTGGGGTGTAAGAAGGAAATAACATTTCAACTGTAAATACAGACATTATCTATTTAAAAAAAATAAAAAAAGAAGTCAAATTCTATAGCTCATGACTTCAATTCCCAATAACCGCATGGTGGCTCACAAGAATCTGCAATGGCATATATTGCATCTTCTGTCTGGCATGCAGTTATACATGCAGATAGAGCACTCATACACATAAGTAAATAAATAATTTTATAAATAATTTTTTCTATCCCATTGGCTTGTGGGACACTGTCTTGATTGGTGATTGATGTAGGAGGGCCCAGTCCACTATGGACCACATTATTCCTAGGCAGGTGGACATGAGCTGTATAGTGAAGCAGAATGAGCAAGCCAGAAGGAGCAAGCCAGTAAGCAGAGTTCTACTCTTGTTTCTATAATAATAATGTGACTTGAGCTTCTGCCTTTGCTTCCCTTAATTATACATTGGAACCTGTAAGATCAAATAAACTCTTTTTTTTTCATATGTTGCTTTTTATAATGCTGTGTTTTATAGCATCAGAAAGCAGACTCGGACTATAGGTATGACCTTATTACCCAGAAATATAGAAAATTTTATAGTAACACACACCGTTTGCCTAAAATATCATCTCAAAGTCTATGCTCATTATTTATCTGCATTCTTCCCCTTGATAGACTCTCTTGCACAAAATGATGTATAAATTTATCACATAAGCATACAATCATAGTATAGTGATTTGCCACATTGTATATAACTTTTAACATTGCTGGATAATAAATCAGATACAATTATTCATAAAATTTCTCTTCCTTCAATCTCTGTTCAAGTCTCTGTCATCTCTAAGTAAACTATGTGATCATTATTTCAATTAGGTTACCTAACTTTAATTTTTCTTCTTCATGCTGGTTCATCATCCACAGTAATGGCATATTCATCTTTTGAAAACACAAATGATATCATTTCATGACGATTATTTTTCAGATTCCCTGGGGGATAATGTTCAGTATCTTCACATAGATATTTTTAAATTTGTGGAATGTCTTATCATTGTAAAACGTCACTGTTCCTGTGACTTCGACAATTCTTCCATCTCACTGTGGAGCCTCTTTTCACACTCTAGAGTCTTCACTGGCCTTGCCACCTGCTTTACCAATGGAAGACAAAATAACACAAACACAGTTTCTGAGAATAGGTTTAAGAGACATGATATCTTTTAATTTTATCTCCTGGAACATTTCTTTAAGTTAGCTATTCAAGGAATACTAATTCAATTTCAGGAATCTAGGAAGCTCTGTGGAGAGGAGCCAGTTTTATCATAGCTAAATTTCAACACCAAGGGCCAGACAGATGAGAGAAGTCATCTTCTATCTTCAAAACAAGTCAAATAACACCCAAAGTAAACACATGAGTTACCTAGACAGTTTCAGCATGTGTCTTTCAAGTAATACCGAAAGCAATGTAAAATTTAGAAAAAATATGGAAAATAAAGTTTCAAAATGAATTTCCAATAAATATGAGATTGCTAGCTAAATATCTGCATAGTAGCACACTTTTTCCTGTGGCTTTTAACAGTTTCTTTTTAAAATACAACTCACACATCAAAGTAACCGTTCATTTGACGTGACTAGTGTAAGGTTTGTATATAGTCACATATTATAAAACTGTCATTTCTGAAAATCATTTTTAAAAAAATTATTATGTCCTACTCTTTTATGCGTCTTATCTCTAAGCAACCTTTTGCCTACTTTCATATCTCTGCATTGGTATTTTTTTGAATTACAAGTAATTCATCATGTAACACATGGCATTTTGTGACTACCATCTCCCATATGTATTATATGCAATGTTCATCCATGCTGTTGCATGCAAAGTTGTTCTATCTACGGCCAAACTACCCTTTATCATGTGGGCACTTCATGTTTACTCTTGAGTTCGTGAACATTTAGAGTGACTCTCCTCTGGCTGTTATGAATCTCATTCGTGTAACCTGCCAACACTTGTATGCCAGTTGTTGTATTGAGACATTTTCATTTCTCTTAACTATGTGTCTTTGATCAGAATTTCTGAGTCAGATCATAAATATATATTTGAGTATGAAAATTGTATTCAAACTTACTTCACAACTTTCTGTTGCCATTAAGTCAGTGAAATTTCCAATTTTTCCATATCCCTGTCAACATGTTTTATAACCTGGTGTTTTCACTCTAGCTGTAGTCTGAGGCAATGTCTTACTCTGGTTTTGATTTGCATTAACTTTATGATTAATGATGGCAACATCTCCATATGCTTATTGGAAAGTGTCTAGTCCTAAGACTTGTCATTTCATTAGTTTATTTATCATCCTTATGATTAAGTTGTACCCATTCAATTTCACTTCTCATTTCTACCATTGCTATTTGAACCCAGGGTCTTACATATACTAGGCAATATTTCTATTACTGAGGTACTCTTTCTGTCCTCTTAAATTTTTCTTTGTTATTGATGATCATTCCAAACATTTATAGAATGAATTTTAGCCATTATACCCAATCCACCTCTCAGCTCCCTCCATTTTCCTGTAAGGCATCTTCTTGTCACACCTGTAGTATCTGTTTTTGCTTATGTTGACTCAAGGAATTTAAATAAAGTTTCCTGCTTGAGCATGGGTGGCAGAAAGGTTATTCACAGCAATGAAAACTTTTCCTTTTCCTGCTACATTTTTTAATATTTCCTTGAAAATTGAATAGTGTATTTTGATATTTATGGCTTCCTATTCCTTGCAGATCCACCTGTACCTGTAACTTTCCAATCCAACCCATTTTTAGCATGCTGGAGTGTGCTCTATACACTAAGAAAGGAAAAAAATAACCATCAGTGTTATCCAGCTGTGAACACGGAGAGCTACAGCAATGACTGTATTGGCAACACATACCTACTGGTACACTAGTAGGAAACATAGGAGTAAACAACCACTTTAGGACTGGATTTAAGACCTACTCCACAAAATGAAATTAATACCTGGTAAAAATTCTAGATCAAAAACCTGTGGTTAGATAGGTTAAAGGCCCTAAGGGAGAATCCACTATTATTTCTTTTTCTTTATTAAATAAATATAGTATTAAACCAAATCCTAATGGCTTACTGTTATATAAAGAGATTAATATATGTCTCAACCCTCATCACAGAAATTTTTATCTGTAGTAGATTGTAATTAGCATAGACAATGAAATACTGTGGAGTGGTCATCCTTGAAATAGACATCATTTTTATGTCTTCCTTTAACAATGTTAATGATTTGCTACATTGCTACATCTGTGTATCAGATTTGTGCAGTGGGTGTGTCTGGTTTCTTCCTTTTTTATCAGATATTCTCTGTATTTACATTTCAGATGTTATCTCCTTTCCATCAATATTATCCTCCTCCCTCTCCCATTACATCCAGGAAGGTTGTACTTCTTCCAACCATTCTCTCCCCACTCAATGCCTTGGCATTCCCCTACTGGGAAAACAAGTCTCATTTGTTGGTGTTTAAGTCCCAGGGAGCTGTGGTAGGTTTGGTTAGTTGATAATTTAGTACTTCCCATGGGGTTGCAAATTTTTTCAGCTCCTTCAGTTCTTTCTCTAGATTCTTCATTTGGGGACCCAATGTTCAGGCTGATGCTTAGCTGCAAGCATCCACCTGTGTATCAGTGTGGCTCTAGCAGAGTCTCTAAGAAGATATCATATCATATTTCTGTCAGTAAGCACTACTTGGCATAAGGAATAGAGCTTGGGTTTAGTGACCGTATATGAAATGGATCCCCAGGTGAGGCAGTATATGTATGATCTTTTCTCCAATCCCTGTTCCTCTATTTGTCCCATTATTTCCTGCCATGAGTGTTTTGTTTTCCCTTCTAAGAAGAACTGAGCCAACCACATTCTCCCTTCTTCTATTTGAGCTTTATTCTGTGAATTGCTTCATAGGTATTCCAAGCATTTTGGGCTAGTATCCACTTATCAGTCTGTAAATACGATTAGTGTTCTTCCGTGACTGGGTTCACTCACTCAGGATGACAGCTTCAAGTTTCATCCATTTTCCTAGGACTGTCATGAAGTTGTTTTGAATAGATGATTAGTAATCTATTGTGTAAATTGCCGTATCCATTCTTCTGTTGAATGACATCTGGGTTCTTTCCAGCTTCTGGTTATTATAAACAAGGCTGCTATAAACATGGTGGAACATGTGTCCTTGTTAGATGTTGGAGCATCTTTTGAATATATGCCCAGTAGTAGTATAGCTGGTTCTTCAGGCAGTACTGTGTCCAATTTTCTGAGGATCTGAAGGGCTGATTTCCAGAGTGGTTGTACCAGCTTACAAGTCCACCAACAGTGGAGTGTTTCTTATTCTCCACTTTATTGCTAACATGTGCTGTCACCTGAGTTTTTTATCTTAGCCATTCTGACTGATATGAGGTGGAATATAAGGGTAGTTTTGATTTGCATTTCCCAAATGACTAAGAATGTTGAGCATTTCTTTAGGTGCTTCTCAGCTATTTGATATTCCTCAGTTGAGAATTCTTTGTTTATCTCTGTACCCCATTTTTAATAGGATTATTTGATTCTTTAGGATCTAACTTCTTAGTTCTTTGTATATACTGGATACTAACCCTCTATCAGATATGGAATTGGTAAACATCTTTTCCAAATCTTTTGGCTGCTATTTTGTCCTTTTGATGTGTCCTTTGCATTACAGAAACTTTGCAATTTCTTGCGTTCCCATTTCTTGATTCTTGAATTAGAGCATAAGCCATTGGTGTTCCGTTCAGGAAGTTTACTCCTGTGCCTATGTGTTCTAAGCTCTTCATCACTTTCTGTTCTATTAGTTTTAGTGTACCTGGTTTTATGTGGAGGTCTTTGATCCACTTGGACTTGAGCTTGTACAAGGAGATAAGAAAGGATCAATTTGCAATCTTGTGCATGCTGACTGCCAGTTGAACCAGCACCTATTGTTGAAGAGGCTGTTCTTTTTTCATTGAATGTTTTTAGTTCCTTTGACAAAGATCAAGTGACCATAGGTGTGTTTGTTCATTTCTGGATCTTTGATTCTATTCCATTGATCTACCTGTCTGTCTCTTTTCCAATACCATGAAATTTTTATCACAATTGATCTGTAATACAGCTTTAGTAGGATTTCATTTATGAATGTGGGTGCCCTCGTATTTGGAGCATACATGGTCAGGATTTAGAGTTCATTTTGATAAATTTTTCTTTTGAGTGTAAAATTGTCCTTTCTTATTTTTTATGATAATTTTTGTTTCAAAATCTATTTTATTCAATATTAGAATAGCTACTCCAGCTTGTTTCTTAGGACCATTTTCCTGGAAAGTTTTTTCCAACCTTTTACTCTGAGGTTGTGCCTGTCTTTGTTGCTGAGATGACTTTCCTGTATGCAGCATAATGCTGGATCCTGTTTTCGTATCAGTTCTAATAGTATATGTCTTTTGAGGGAGAATTGAGTCCATTGATGTTAACAGATATTAAGAAATAGTGATTGTTGTTTCCTGTTATTTTTGTTGTTAGAGGTAAAATTATGTCTGTATGCCTTTATTTTGGTTTTCTTGCAAGAGGAATGTTTTCTTACTTTCCCTAGGGCATAGTTTCCCTCATTGTGTTGGAGCATTCCATCTATTATCTTTTGTAGGACTGGATCTGTGGACAGATATTGTGTAAATTTGGTCCTGTCCTATAATATCTTGGTTTCTCCACCTATAGTAACTGAGAGTTTTGTTGGATGTAGTAACCTGGGCTGGCATTTGTGTTCTCTTAGGGTCTATATGATGTCTGTTCAGGATCTTCTTGCTTTCATACTTTCTGTTGAGAAGTCTGGTATAATTCTAATCAATCTGCCTTCATATGTTACTTATCCTTTTTCCCTTACTATTTTAGTATAATTTTTTTTGTCTTGAACATTTGTTGTTTTGACTATTCTGTGTTGGGAGAAATTTCTTTTCTGGTCCAATATATTTGGAGTTCTATAGGCTTCTTGTATGTTCATGGTCATCTCTTTCTTTAGGTTAGGAAAGTTTTCTTCTATAATTTTATTGAAGATATTTAGTGGGCCTTTCAGTTGGGAGTCTTCATTCTCTTCTACACCTATTATCCTTAGGTTTGGTCTCCTCATTGTGTCCTGGATTTCCTAAATGTTTTGGTTAGGAGCTTTTTAATGTTTACTTTTCTCTGACTGTTGTGTCAATGCTTTCTATGTTTTCTTCTGTCCCTGAGATACCCTCTTCTATCTCTTGTATTCTGTTGGTGATGCTTGTGTCTATGACTCCTGACCACTTTCCTAGGTGTTCTATCTCCAGAGTTGTCTCTGTGTTTTATTTACTGTTTTCATTCTGTTTTTAGGTCCTGGATAGTTTTGTTCAGTCCTTCATCTGTTTGCTTGTGTTTTTCTGTGTTTCTCTAAGGGCTTGTACTTGTTTATCTGTGTTCTCCTGTATTTCTTTAACCGAGTTATTCGTGTGTTTCTTGAGGACCTCTATCATCAGCATGAGGCATGATTTTAAGTCCAAATCTTGTTTTTCTCATCTGTTGTGGTATACACTACTTGCTATATGGGAGAGCTAGATTCTGATGTTTCTAGTTTGTCTTGGTTTCTGTTGCTTAGATTCTTGTGCTTGCCTCTTACCATCTTCGTATCTTTGATGTTAGTTAATCTTGTTGTCTCTGGATGGAGCATGTCTATTCTGTGTCTCTGGGCTTGGCTTTTGACTCCAGAGGGAGATAGGTCCTGGGTGTTCAGCCCTCTATGGGCAAGTTGTGAGTTCCGATGGTGATGGACTGGCTTTATGTCTGGGTGCAGATGGAGCCTGAAAAGTACAAACCCAAGTGGTACTATGATATCTGAGCCCTCAAAGTTCCCAGAAGGCAGTGGAGAGAGAGCATGGGCTCACCTGCGGGCTCAGGAAGGAATTTGCTCCTGCGTCTCCTCTGGATGCTCAGCTCACTTGGGGCAGACTGCTAGTCCTGAGGACTGTATGCAGGCTCTGCCTTTGTCTATTTTACTTATTTGCATTTTAAATCTTATCCCCTTTTTTGGTTTCCCCTACTGAATCTCCCTCACCCTCCCTCTATGAGGGTGCTCCCCCACTCAACCACCCATTCCCTCTCACTTCCCTGCCCTCACATTTTCCTATAATGGGGCATTGAGCCTTCATAGAACAAAAGGCCTGTCCTCCCACTGATGCCTGATAAGCCATCTTCTGCTACATATGTGGCTAGAACCATGGGTTCCTCTTTGGTTGCTAGTTTAGTCCATGGGACATTTGGAGTTCTGGTAGGTTAATATTGTTCTTTTTTTTTTTTTTTTTTTTTTTTTTTTTCTATGAGATTGCAAACCCCTTCAGCTCTTTCAGTCTTTTCTCTAACTTCTCCACTGGGGATCCTGTTGTCATTCCAGTAGTTGGCTGTGAGCATCTTTATTACTTCTCCTTCAAAGTGTCAATCACTTTCTGACTGGATTTGAAGGCCACTCCACGGGAAGGAACTCATTGCTGATTCTATAAATCTAAGCAAGAGCCTGTCACTGTAAGGCCCTAGAAAAGAACCTACAATGAATGTTTTAACCCGTGGTTATGTTATCACACTACCTGCTCTATCTTCGTGTCAGTAGTAGAAAGGAAAGACTGCTTTTTGTGTGTTAGTTTGCTTTCTTGCCACTTTGCAAAAAGTGTTTATATTCTAGGTCTTTATACTTGAGTCTTTTTGATTGCTTTGTTTTGTTTACTTTCAAGACAGGGTTGCTCTGTGTATCCCTAGCTGTCCTGGAACTCTCTCTATACTCCAGCCTATCCTTTAATTTAGATGTGGATTAATTTCTGGGATTAAAGGTGTGTGCCACCACTGCCTTCTAAAGTAGGTCTCTTGTGTATAAAACCATGTTATTCCAAAATAAGTATACTTTAACTTATTTTCTATTTGTATATCTTATTATTTTTCATCTCTTTCTTTCTTGCTAAGAATTTGGTCACCTTATTTTTTAGCAGTGAATAAAATGGTAGAATGAACATGTCTGTCTCAATCCTGACGTCAAATAGTTTCACATTATTCTATATTTAATATATTTGCTATGAATTTGTCATATATTTAGTTCTTATTATTTGGCTTCTTCCAGCCTGTTTTCCTTGGGACTTTTATAATAAATGTACATGGTCTTTGGTTATAAGCCTTTACTGCATTTTTTAAGATATTAATGCAATATCTTTCTTTAAATCCATTTATTTAATTTATTAGGTATATTGATTTCCATATGTAGAACTATTCCCAAATCTCTAAAATAAACCCAACTTGATCATGCCAAATAATCCTTTTGGTTTATCCCTTTATTTGATTTTCAGGTATTTTGATAAGAATTTTTACATCTATGTTCAACAAGGTTATTAGTCTATAGTTTTCTTTTAGTCATTCATTTTTATCTGGTTTTGGCATTACAGTAAAAGAAATATTAGAAGTAATTTCCACCTTAAGCATATTGCAAATTTGAGAAGCTTTGGTTGTAGCAACATCCTTAAAACTCTGGTAGAATTTTGCTATGAACTTATCTTTTGCTATCATTGCTTCATTCATCTTACTTGCTATATTTCTCTTCAAACTATTGCCTCAGATTAGCTTTAATGGTTCAGATGCATCTAGAAATTAATTTATTTCTTTAAAGCTTTCCAACTTGGTGGAATATGGGTTTTCTAAGTATGTCCTTATTAAGGCTTTCTGAATTTATTTTACAACCTTTGTGATATCTCCCTTAGGTGTATTACTTGGGTCTTCTCTCTTTTGGTTAATTTGCTTAAGAATTTACCAAAATGGCTATTTTTTTCTAAAAAAAAAAAATCAACTCTGTGTTTTATTGATTTATTTTTATTTTTAATTTCTTTCCATTTCAGAACATCTGCCCTCTTATTATTTCTTTGAGTTCACTGCTTTAGCATCTGTGTTCGTTGTTGCTGTTGTTTGTTTGTTTTAAATAAGGTTAGGGATATCAGCAATTGTGCACTACCACACCTGACAACCAAAATTTGATTTCTGAAAATCAGATGGTGGAAGGAGAGAACTGGCTCCTAAAAGTTATCCTCTGACCTCCACACATTTATTATGATCCTCATACACACACACACACACACACACACACACACACACACTAGATGAAGTAAAACAGTTAAATTAAAATTTTTGAAATAAGTGTATTTCTAAATCATCAATATTTTCCTTGAACACAGAACCCAAGGAAAGTTCAACACCATCAGTCCACCTTCTGTGTGAAATGAATGAATTCAGTTGTTGTTGAACAATTGACAGACACTCACCAATCTTCTCCATGATATGAAAACAGTTCAACAGTTGCTCTTACAAATGAATAATCCAATGAGAGGTGACAGCAAAGGTCTTTTTGTAGAATTCTGGATAGGTATAAATATCTTCAAAAGAATGCTGAAGTGAAAAATAAACAGTAAGGTTAAAAAAATAATTGAAATAAATAGCAAGACATTGTATCCTAGTAACAACAAGCCTGGGGAATTTCAAGAGGTTGTTGGATGAAACCCACAGATGTTAAGAAGCATTGCTGTAGAATTATGTTCCCTAGTCAGATAACATATTTGTATCTCTATTAATTTCTTCCAGATGGCAAATATATGGCCCATTGCTCTAAAAGTTATTAAACTCGATATTTAAATTGTATAGTTCCTGATCAACATATTAGAACAATTTTTCTTTCAGAAAAAATTATTTAAGTCATAGAGTGATTTTTTCAAGGTCACTTTCATATGGGTACCATTGGAAAAACTAACCACTATAATTTCTGTGGTCTGATTTGAAGAGATTACAATTAAGCAAAAGCTTAAAGAAAATTTTTAAAATGATTAGCAAATAGATATTTGAAAAAGACAAACATAGAAATCTTGATAGAGCATTGTTGGTGAAAGTGGCTCACTTTCCAAAGTTATGAGTTGTTACAAAAGTCTCCGGCCAGCATTTACATTTAAAATCAATTCTATCTACTTGCTAACGGGTACTGTAGTAGAGGGTCCTGATTACTGTACTCTTTCAATTGGTTAGAATTCTAAATTGCCCCAAACATTAGCTCACTGAAATTTTATAATGGATTTATTGTTAACAGTACTTTGTATGGTCTCATCCCATAAAACCAAGAACAACTATTCTCAAGTCTCTGTTAATAGGTGAAATATTCTTGTTGAAAGTCATGAAAATATAGCTTAGAAAAACAATGTAAACAGATAGATTTAACCCACAGTGGAATGAACATAAACATTTTCGCAATACTTTGTCCTGTCACTATGCAATAAGACAGGGTAGCAGTAGAAGTAAATGTCAGACAGGATAGACATGTTCCAACAGGTGGCACTACATTCATGCGCAGGCTGGCAGCACTAAATGAATTTAGTAGGTTTTAAAAAAGAATATATGAAATTAATATTAAATAACCAAGTGCTATGTTCTTCCCCGAGGAAGATAAGTTTTCCAACTCTCAGAATTTTTTGGTTCCTGTAGTTCTTTGTGTAGGGTTGAGGCCTCCTTGACTTTCCCCCAAGCCCCTGTCATCCTTGTTCGACTGATATTTAGGTAGCCATGCTGGTAATAGTCTATATGTGTAGCTTCTGACATTGATGAAAGACATACTATCACACCAACCCCCTTGGTCCTTTGGCCCTTGTAATCGTTTCATTGCCTCCTATAGAATATTTTCTGACTGACTCCATTAGTTCAAGTCCACAATTCATATTTTGACTGGTTTGTTTTTCTGGAGTGGTTTCCATCTGTTGCAGATCTGAGAGGGAAATGTGGTAAGAGGTATGATAGCAGCTTGTGGGGGGGGGGAGATACAATGGATTGGATCAAGACACATCATATCCATGTATAAAATTTTCCAATAATTTGTTAAAAATTAAGCTTTGAAGATCTGATTCACAAGCATGAGCACTGTACCTTTGAGCAAGGAAAAGGGAAAACTGTAGGGCTGCACCTTTGGTGTCCTGTGCCCAAATATCTTGTCAAATTTTGCTAAGGATGTCATTGCTCTGTCCAGAAGAATGTGGGTGATAAATACAGCATCATTTTCTGTATACGGAGTAGTATTTTGCATACGTCTTTCATAGGTGTTTCTACTAAGAGTTCTCATCAGTTGGTACAAAAAAAAAATAGAATGTCTAAATTAAAAACTGAAATCAGCTATCTAATTTTAATAACTCTAATAGCTGTGGTTTCTCAAAAAGAAAATGGGAGGATGGGTGAAGAAGGGACTGGCCTTCAAGCAATAGAGACACAAGTTGGCAGCCACCACAGGCTCAGGAGTAAAAGTTCTCTGAAATTTCCAACTGTTGGAGGATCTGGAATGTAGGCCAGAAAGGAGTAGGAAATGGCACCGTTAGCTGGGGTCTGGAGGACTATGAGGACATGACACTTACAAGATGGAGAGACATGAAAACTCACGAATAATTTATGAAAACCAAATATACAGCCTTAAAATAGAATGTGGGCTTAAGTACAGGGAATCACCCCGTCTGTAATATTTCTAACAAGAGTCAATATGAGCAGCGTGAGCAGTTGGAATGGAGCGCTGGATCCGAGAGCCACCGCAGTGCGGGCAAAGTGGCAGAATTCCCACAGCATCAATGTCATCCTGCAGGAAGTGCGGTGCTTGATGATCTCAAAAGAAAACATGAAGCTGCCACAGCCACCAGAAGAACAGTGTTGCAGCAATTAATCACCAAGGCCCCAGCCTCCCCTCCCCATTCAACCCAAGTCTGTATTCTCCACAGTAGTGAATTTTCTAGACACATATGTAGACCCCAAAGTTCTGAAGAGGAAGCACCACTCCATCCTGAGACAGAGTTCTGATACTAACTTCTTGTCCATTTGAAATACCTTAAGTTGTGCTGTCTAACATCATCTATCGGGTGTAACCACTGTCTGCCTGGTTGAACTTCTGGGATCAAGAAGGTGTGTTGAAATCGGTTTCCTTTGGGAGCAGTGGGCACAGCTAACGCAACTGTGAACAGACATAATCACCTGTTGCCCTCACTTGGCCTGGGTCGGCCTTTGCCTGCCCCGCCCTCTGCCACAGCTGGGTGATGGCCCTTACAACAGATAGGGAAGCTTCAAGTACCAGCCACGCGGGACTGACCACTGCTGGGCTTGGGGCCACTTCTTAAGTGTGATGCCCTATCTAAGCCATGGTCCCACTCCTCCACTCAGACCCTTGGCCAAAGCTTAGATTGTAACCTCCTCTCCCTCTGAAATTGGCCGCGGGTGAGGAACTTAAGGCTTCTAGTCTCCCCACCTTTATCAAGGGGTGCTGCTCGACCCCTCCTTGAGTCCCTTATTGCCCGTCACCACCCAACGCTATCTGTGACCAGAAGCCATCAGATGAGGTCGGAAGAGCCTGGCCTCCCTCAGTTAGCTCCAGACCCCACTTGTTCACCTGCCACCAGACTAGAAAGGGAGTGCCGGGTCCTTGACCCTGCCGCCACCATCAGCTCTTGAGTGTTGAGCTCAGGTCTAGAGATGAACAGAGTAGTCATGGGGCAACTCAGACCTACAAGCGCTCAGGGTCCTTAGTGGATAATTGCCTAGAGAAAGACCATGCAGAGAGTCCTCGGTGCACACGGTTCTGAGTTGGTTCCTGTTACCATATTTGCTTTGCTTTTACACAGTGAGGAGGTTTAAACAAGGCTCTCAGTCACCCTGGCCACCATCGGGTATGACATGAGCTGAGACAGGAGGCTCTGACCCTGCAACTCAGGTTTCAGTGTTGCTCCTCAGATCTTAGGCAGGGACACATAGGAGCTCTGTGTCACCACGTTTACAGATCAGTGGGTCTGGCCTCATGGTTCATTACTGCATTCCCTACTCTACTCAGGACCATTAAATGTTGAAATGTGGAAAGAAAGAAAGAGAGAGAGAGAGAGAGAGAGAGAGAGAGAGAGAGAGAGAGGGAGGGAGGGAGGGAGGGAGGGAGGGAGGAAGGAAGGAAGGAAGGAAGGAAGGAAGATGGGAAGGAAGGAAGGAAGGAAGGAAGGAAGGAAGGAAGGAAGGAAGAAGGGAAGGAAGGAAGGAAGGAAGGAAGGAAGGAAGGAAGGAAGAAGGGAAGGAAGGAAGGAAGAAGGGAAGGAAGGAAGGAAGGAAGGAAGAAGGGAAGGAAGGAAGGAAGGAAGGAAGGAAGGAAGAAGGGAAGGAAGGAAAAGCAAATGATGTGCCATATCACGATGTATACAGTAAGACATTTTCAAATCCAGTGGATGCTGGAATCTCGATAAAAATCCAGCTGATTGCATTCAGAATATCTTTAAAGATTTTGGTCCCAAGCATACCCCATTTTTATAGCTTTTACAGAATTATGTTGCTGGCAGTTAATGTATGTCCTAAAAATAATTGACTATCATGTGACAATTACTACATTAACAACAATCCACTCCATGAGTACCTTTATGGAGAAATTTTATTAATATTACTTTGAAATGACCTGGAATCACAAAAGGCCATCTTGAGAGTACCAGGGATTGTATCAGTAAAACCTAAAATAGGAGAGTTTTCCTTCATGTTCAGTGTCACCAAGATTTACCCTTTGAGAGTTAAGGTTGTATAATAACCTTCACTGCCTTCAAGATTCAAGACAATATGGATGCCTTGAATACTTTTTTTTTTTTTTTTTTTTTTTTTTTTTTTTTTTTTTTGAGCTGAGAAAGCCTCTCATCCAAGAACCATGTGAAGGTAAGCTACTCCCAAACTATATCTGTTCTTAATCTGCATTCATTCTCTGGTGTTTGACTAGTTGGCAAGCTCTGTAAGGGCCCAGTCAACTGGAAGATGGTACCAGACTATTTAAGGAAGCCAGCTAAGCATAAAGAAGGAAACCAGGCAGAAGCAGTATTTCTTTCTGGTTTCTATCTTTGAGTTCTATCCCTGAGAGTCTTCAATGATAGATTATGACCAAATAAATTCTTGCTTTGTGTCAGACCATTTATCAGAGCAACAGAAATGAAACTACAATATGAACACTGAATATAGTTGAATAGGAGTATACTTTTTTGCCCTAAATTGGAAGTGAGACAAAAATTGCAGAATCTGGCAATAATTAACTAAGTTCACATTTGGAAGCCAGCACGAGAAGGTTCTATATCTGACTTTAAACTGCTTACTACCAGAGTTTGTAATTAGATTATCCACTGTTTATCTCTTAGTCCATTTTCTAACACTGTTACAAAGTATCTGATGTCTCCTAATACTGGGGTCTGGAGATCTAATAGCATATACCTGGCATCTGCTTGAGTTTTGTGATGGTCTTTCAGTTTTCTCACAAAGAATGGACAGCATCATAGTGTAACCATGTTGCCCAGAAAAAAGAAAAACAGTGAGTCAGCAAGTAAGACAAAAAGGCTAAACTGACTTTAAAATAATCTTTTCAAAAACGACTATTCTCCTCAAGACTTGTGTTAATCCCTTATGAAGGTATTACCCAAGGCCTATACTACATCCATTAGATCATAATTTTTTTTTCTATTTTTTATTAGACACTTTGTATTTACATTTGAGATGTTATTCCTTTCCCCCTGCCCTGCTCCCATCCTCCCTGCCCCTACATTTGCCTTCCCAAAGGTGCACTCCCTTCTGATCCCCCTCTCCACCTCATGGCCTTGGCATTCCCCTACATTGGGAAAATGTGCCCTCTCTAGAACAAAAGTCTCTTCTCACATTGATGCCAGACACTGCTATCTTTAGCTACATGTGCAACTGGATCGATAGATCTCTCAAAGTGCATACAAAGGTTGGTGTTTCACTCCATGGGAGTTTTGGAGGGTTTGGTTGGTTGATAATGTCGTTATCCTCCCATGAGGTTGCAACCTCTGTCACCTCCTTCGGTACTTTTTTAGCAACCTCATTGAGATCCCTGAGTTCAGACTGATGGTTAGCATGCTCAGCTACATCTATATGATTCTAACATAGTCCCTGAGGGGGCATCTCTGTCTAGTTCCTACCAGTAAGTACTTTTTGGGATCAGCTATAGTTGAATTTGGTGACTGCATGTGTGGTGGATCTCCAGGTGAGGCTATTTCTGAGTGATCACTTCTTCAATCCCTGTTTCTCTATTTTTACCTTGCATTTCCTCCCATGAGAGTTTTGTTCTCTTTTCTAATAAGGACTGAGGCATCCCCATTTAGACCTTCCTTCTTTTTTGAGTTTCATAATGCCTATGAATTGTATCTTGGGTATTGGATATTCAGAGCTTTCTGGGGCTATTATCCACTTATCAGTGAGTGCATACCATGTGTGTTCTTTTGTGACTGGGTTACCTCACTCAGGATGATAGTCTCTAGTTCTATCCATTTGCCTACAAATTTCATAAACTCATTCTAATAGCTGAGTAGTACTCCATTGTGTAAATGGACCACACTTTCTGTATCCATTCACCTGTTGATGGACATCTGGGTCTTTCCAGCTCTGGCTATTATAAATAAGGCTGTAGAGCATACCTTCTTAAGGTTCTGCCAACTCACCCTACTAAAATGGGTGATTTGCCATCTGCATGTGGAACCTCTGCATAACCTCAAACATGTACAGACCATAATACCTTGAATACCTTATCAAATCACACACAGAGCTTTGAAGCTCCTGTGATAATTGTGTTGGTCATTGAGCTGACTGTGTTGCTTACTTTTCCAATAAGGAGTGTGCAACCTCAAAATTTCACTAGGCTTTCTAAGTAGTTCCCAGTAGTTCCAACAGTTGTCTATCTAATTATGGAGCAGTTAAACAATAATCTAATGAGATGACATATCTTTATAGGCTAATAATGAGTCTTCAGTCTTGACCTTACAGTGATACCCCAAACCTCTGGAGAAAAGACTAGACAGCAAGTAACTTACAGTTGCCATAAGGGTCTGAAGAGTCAACATTTAGCTCTTAGAAAATTAACAAGAAAAAAAGTGAAACTTTATGAGTCCTCACTCTGTGGCCAGACTTATAAGGGTACAGAAAAATGCAAAGGCTAATAAGACTCAATAACTTATGAAAGATGAAAGGTAGAGCTTTCAAATTTAAAATTTGCTTGTGAAATTTAGACTTTGTTTGCTAGAGTGGAAGGGAACACATGGGGGCCTGCATATTCCACAGCCGCATGCAGTTTAGGAAAGGTACAAAGTATTTCACACACAAGAGTACAGAAATAGAATCTGAGAACCCAGCAGACTCTGCCATTGTCTCTGCTGAAACACAGTATGTCTTCCTAAAATCTTGTCTACTCCTTGATCAAAGACAATCTCAAGAAAGATAATTTTTGATCAATTGATCAGTGATCCAGATAACCTCATTAATTTTTTTTTTTTTTTTGTTTTTTCATACAGGCATAACAGGTGGGTCTTCCTACAATTTTTTCTGCTGAAGAACACCACAGAGAATCTCAAAGTGCCATGCCATCAAGTGTAGTCCAGAGTATATGACATGGTTCTTCTCTGCCAGCAGCAATTCTTCCTTGTCAACAATGCAACTCTCTGCTTTGCATCTCATCATAAAGGTGTCATAGAGCAACAGAGTAAAACAAATGAGCCAAAGAGTCTAATTTCCAAACAAGATGAAATTGTTGACATTTTTCAGACATGGGTAGCCTGAACAGTTCCCAATACAGACAACAGGCACACTTAGTTGTTCTTACAAAACAAAATATTTATGTAAGATATAAGCACAACATTTAAAGAATATCTCCAAAGAAGAATGGTTAGTAACTCTAATTTATAAAGATAAATATATGTAATTATCACAGAGAAAGATCTTTAGGCATAATACAAACCTTCTAATGCATTACTTGTCAATAAACATAATAATCACTAAAAATTTCCCCCAAATGTATTGAGATTCCCGTGTCAATAAGTTCCTATATCAGGAATAAATTTTAAGCATCAAGACTTCAAAGATCCATGGCATGGGTCCTGAAGCGAAGACAATCAACCTAAGATGTAAAAAGTTCAAGTTAAATAAATAGCCTTACAACCATGTTAATATTCGAAAAGTAACTAAAATGGCTAATACTACATTGTTGTCTTATAGTAGACAAAGCTGCAGAAGGAGTCTGATGTAGAAAGCTCTATCCTGTTCAGCAGAAATACCCACCATCATCTTCATCCTTCCCATGCAGAATACAATGTTTAAAACATTCACATTACCAATGTTAACTCTTACAAATGTAGCCTACAGCCTGTGAACGTCTTTGGATTTGACAACATTTCTCCTGTGTGTCATTGTAGCACATCAGATAACCAGCACCACATCTAACTCCTTTTCCAATGAAAGGGGAAAACCTGCTTGATTTTTGAGGGGCCTTTCAGGGATGGGACTAGTTTTGGGGGCTAATGAAGCTAATGGAATGACGTACTTGACAGAAGTGTCAGTTGGTTTGCTAAGGGTCAACAGACACCAACTACTCATCTCTGTACTTTTTCTACTCTTTATTTGGCCAGCAAAGTGAAGCTGCTTCCTATGAGTGCATAACCACAAACCAGCACTTCCTGCCAATAACGCCCTGTTATCTCAGAATTTGGTGGTATTTCCTGGGCTATAAGAACACCCTCACCTCTACCTCTCACTTCCCCACTTCTTAAAAAAGCAAAAAACAAAAAAAAAAAAAAAAAACCCAAGTCTTTGCATAAAAATGTTGCCCCCCAGTTCTTCCCATGACACATTTGTGATTTAAGTTTTATGAGCATTTGTGAGATGGTTCTCCCCTTGTCATATTGCAATAGACTTTTTAATAAAATGTTTCATGTTTGTGTCCAGATTGGATGGTAATAATACCACGACTTGAACAAAATGCTGGCTGCCCCTCAACTGCTGTTTCCCTACAACTTGCTGTGACTTAGACAGTATGCTGACTTCCATCCGGCTCTCTGCTCCCAAGTGACAATGCTACCTTATTGAACTCTTCGAAACCTAACTTGGAAAGCAAAAGCAAAAATGGTGAGTCTCCTATCGGCCTATTCCAATAGCCCAGTGTTCTAGATATTTTTCTTTGCATCTCTCTAAGTCTACTTTTTTTCCTTCAAACTGTTTCTCTAAATCCTTCTACATTTTTATGTATATGATTAAACTTCATGAATCCTTTTGAGGAAGACATACTGCAGTTTTGGGCCCAAGGCCACTAGCACTGGCAGGATTTCCTTCACTGTCTAGGTAACTTTCAATCATATATTATGCCCCCAACAAACCCCAGACTTTGGGCACATGCTCTTAAGGGAATTTGGGATCTTCCTAAACTGTCTCATGCTGTAAGGCTGCTTGATTTTATACCTCTGAGATCTCATCCAAGGAGCACCCAGCACTTTCCCATCCACTTTATGGAAACCATACAGATGGGAAACCATGTCATTCCTTCAAAAGTTTTATCAGAAACAGCATTTCGCTCAGAGACCATCTTTCTCCCCCAGTTTCTCTTACCAGAAGACATTTCCATAACCTACTCTAACTTCAGTCTTTCTACCCTCCTCTGTCTTTACCTACCTGACATAAGTCCTTCATTATTCTCAACCTCTATACCTCTACCCAGTATACTTCTTTGCCTCCAATTGCCAGATCTCAGATTGTCATCTAATTTCTCATGCTTTCTTTTAAGTCTCTCTACCATGGAGTCTGTATGAGCTTAGGGTCACCAATATCAACAGTATGAGGCTAAAATGTCTAAGTAAAAGGAAAGTAAATGTTTATCCATAAGAGCATGACTGGAAGACACAAGATAATAGCCACTGTCTCTTCTCTCACCCTCCTTGCTTAACTCTCGTTCTTCATAGAATTATACATCAGGTCAAAGAGCTGTACTGAAGCTGTACTGCACCAATAATAATGAAAAAGCTTCAGCTTTTATATTAAGCTTTAATTTACCCATCTGTCAAAACAATAATCTTTGTAAAAATGAAAAATGCAGGCAATGAGTTTCCATTTATTTTTATAAACCAATGAACTTTATATTTCTCTGCTAATGCTTTGACTATGGTGAAAATTTAAATCAGGAGATGTTGTTAATTATTCTCTGTCTGCATATGTATGTATTCATGTATGTATGTGTGTGCCTGTAAAAAGTGTGTTTGTGCAATATTTTCTTACTTCCAGATGGCATTACCACATTAAATTATAAAATCCTTTTAAAAAATCATTTTGGATCGGCTTAGAGTTAATAAAAGCCTTTAAAGTTAAGAAATCAAAATTTTAATATGACCAATGTAAAAGCAATTGTTATTATAAAGACTTTGATAAAATGTTTTAAAACTCAGACTCACATGTTTCGGTGAATCTTTAGCTAATCAGAGTAATTTGATATGATGGCTTTATAAGTACAGTAAAGTCTTTTGAACTGTCAGCAAGGCAAACATAGATTATTTCATTTGGGTGTTTCTTCCTTATGCAGATACATTTAATATATTTGCTTGATATAAATACTTGGTATATGCTAACTACGTGTTTGATATTTATGACATATGATGGTTCATGACTATTGCATCTGAGATCTTTTTCTGTGAAAATTATGCTTATCAATTTCATAAGTTAGATGCCATATGCACTCTTTAAAAAATAGAATTAATCTTTACATGCATATATATTTAGCCTAAACCTTTTGAGTTGACTTTAAATGCCAGATAAATTTTCCCATCAATTGCATCATTTTGTAATTAACTTTCATTGGGTCTTTTGCTTTTCAAACTTTTAAAGTAATGGCAACAACAGACATTTTAATTCTGTTTTATCTAGTTGATCGTGTTATACTCGGACACCTCCCAACCACCACCAGCAAATTAGGTACTGGGCAGGGGGCTTTATCAGCAAGAAAATAGAACTACCCCAAATACAGAAAAAGACCACACCAGAAGCTTCTAATGATTCTTCTTAAATAATCATGGGCCACAGTAATATAAGAGTTAAGATTTCCATAACCCTATAATTGAAAAGATACTGTTCGTCCATGACCCCTCATCAAACAGTAAGTAGAACAAAAAGTAACCATGTGGAACGAGTTGACTGAGGAGTGGCTGCAGGATTTCTCTCAAGGATGTTAGTGCTTTGATCCTCTTTTGTGGGTGACAGAAATGTCTTTGGCTTTAGCTGTTTGAACTCAAAATATTTCCATAGCCTCTGCTCATCTCTTACAAACAGACATGAAAATCCTACCTCTTCCTTCTTAACCCACCTTCTCAAATTTCAAAAATTCTTCCTGAGTTTTCTCATTTTCATTACTAAGGAGTTGTTTGTGCAGATTCAGTAGAAGTGCCATGTTCTTGTTAATGAGACACAATTGGAAAGACAGGTAATTTAAACAAGTATTTGAGAATGTCCCCTATTTCATAGGTTTTGACTGTACAACTTTAAAGACAATGTTTGACTATGTGGGAGAATCTTCCCTTGTCTGGCTTTTAGGGTTTCCAGATTTAGAGGTGAGAAAGTTTCCCATCAGATCCCAGAGTCAGTCTCTCTGGAGTCCTGAGGAAAACGGAATCTCTGTCATAAAAACATGTCTGCATGCCACATGTGGTGGTGAGCCCTCAACTTGACTTCTTACCCACAGAAGCTGTGAAAAGTGAACTCTGAGGTTCTCTGCTGCATCTTTCAGCAAAACAAATATAAGAAAGCCCTCTTGAAACTTGCCATTCTTGTGGCATTTGTGCAGATAGACAAGACAAGCCCAACAAAGCCAACCAGATCCCTGACTGAGGGTTCAAGAAAAACTATTACCTCTGACCGAAACTAGGAGAGACCTTAGGAAGACATGCATATGTCAAAGAGCAATCGGTCAGTCTTCTGGATTATCAGACTTTAAACCTGTGCCTTTCTGTTCAAACTTCTGTGTGTCTCTTTTCTACTGCATGTGACTATTGGATATGGGAATCCTGTTTGGCAGAGATTTCTTCTTTCACTGTGGACATGTTAATTAGCATGCCAAATTACAAACTAGACTCAATTCTTAAACCTAGCACAAATTGTCAACCCTCATCAAATTTTCTGCACCTTGCACAAATTGCTAACATTCATCCAATTTTTTAAATATCCTGTTATTTCTCTAAATATGTCTATATCTCTAAATTGACCTTCTTCTCTCTCTTCTCCTTCCTATGAGAACCTCTTTGTACAGATGTTTGTTGTATCATGTGTTTGTTCTAGGCAGATAAATCCCAATATCTTATTATAGATTTGTAAAGAATCATTGCTGTTGAAGGCTGTAATTGTGACCTATTTCCTTCTAGAAATGGCACTGTCCTTATAGCTGACATATTCATCTGAAATGCTGTCACATACACTGTCCTACAAGAAGCTTCCCAGGTATTATAGAAAATCACCAAGAGCATCAAGAAACTTAAGAAGCTGGGCCACTGGCCCACAATCGGAGAAGCTGTGCCAGTGGCCCACAATCGGAAAGGTTTTTCCAACACACCTAGACTCCCCAGAAATGAAAATTCTTGGTTTTAGGTTATTCATTTTAGTTAATATATCAATTTTCCTTAATATTTTCATTTTTTATGTGATGACTGAAAGGACACATCACTGATTTTTTTAGCTTGTCAAACAGTCCTTCTTGGGTGAAAACTCTGACACGAGACTGTTCCATTTTCTCATAACCTAGTTGAAATTCCTGTCACTGTTTCACAAAAATACACACAAACTTTTATTCCCCCACCTCCCTCACTTTCCTGCCATTTACCCTTGAACCTCTGCTTATCAACAATCCCTTTCCATCCTCCTTACCATAAATCTCTAGTTAGACTTCGTTGAATGCTTATCACAGGAGTCTGCCGTAATCGTCTTTGCCTTGCTCAACATTAGATGTACATTACTTTCCTTGGCAAAGCTAATAATCTCATTTAGGATTCAATTGGGGAATGTAAGATACATAAACTTTCCAGATAATCTGAACACAATTAAATAAAAAAGTGGGGTTCAAAAACAAAACTTTATTTTCTATCTAACCAAAATGGCACTAAAAGAGTTTTGAGGATTAAGGATTAATTCAACAACAGTATTTTTATATAGTATGCAAATGCATGAATTTAATTCCTAAATGGGGACAGAGTGTATTTAAAGAACATACAGGTAATAACTCACTTGAGGTGCTCTCCAGATATTTTAAGTGAAGATTTTGTTTCCTTAATAATCAACAACATGGTCAAATCAATATTGAACATAGAAAATGATTCTGGTAAGAACCCAAATGTTTAACTTCTTTAGTGGTTACTCATATGGTAAAGAAAAATTCTTTTACTTTATCTTATAAGGAAAAGATAAATAATCTAAGAAAATACCATAATTTGGATAGAGAAAACCAAATACCATTATTACCATTATTAATATTTTATAGACAAACTCATTTATACTTTCTCTTTTGAACTCTGAAAAGGTTATTCATTTTTTTTAAATAAAAAATTAACCTTCATCTTTTAACAATACTATGCAGTAGTATTTTCTGAAATCAATGGGAAGGGAGGCCCTTGGTCCTGTGGAGGCTTAATGTCTGAACATACGGGGATGCTAGAGCAGTAAGTGAAGCAGAAGTGGGTAAGTGGGTGAGTAGGTGGAGGAGCATCTTCAAAGAGGCAAAGGGAAGGTGGGAGAGAGGGGATGGAATGGGTGGGTTGTAGAGGAGTAAGGGGGAAGGGGGATATCATTTGAAATGTCAACAAATAAAATGATTAATAACAAACTCAAAAAAAAATTCATTCTTTTTCTCTGCCAGTCTGGTTCTTCTTGTTTTGCCAGCAATCATTGATTATAACCTCTTATTGCTTATATTGTGAAAAAAAAAATTGGTGGCAGAAAAACAAAAAGTTACAGGTGGGGCACATGGTAACTATCAAAGCAAGTCTTAATGAAACTCCTGAAGAGGAGGAACAGGAACACATAGCTTCGGATTTATACAGAATGAGCAGCGTGAAGGACCAGTAGATAGAAAAATATGAGAGTAATTCAATTGATATTGAGGGGATGAATCCTTGTTAACTTGTCTTTAAAAGTTGATTGCTTAGAGAGAAGTGGAATAGGGGAGCATCCCTAAGATCAGTTAGAAACCTAGAAAAATAGAAACTGTCAGGAATCTGTGAGGGTGACCCCTAGGTAAGACTCCTTCCTAGCAATAATGATATAGAGCCAGAAAGGCTGTCTCCTGTAGCCAGGCTTAACTTCAGAACTTCTTTTGGAGGGATTTGGGTGCCAGCCCAGGCATAAGACTTCCAAGATATACAAGGGTAAAGGTGGAGTAGGAATTGGGGGAAGTGATCAGCCAAGTATGAACCAAGATAGAGATCCATGCCATGGGAAGGAGCCCAGTCCCGACATTATTAGCAATATTCTGCTGTGCTTGCAGACAGGAGCCTAGAATAACGGTTATCTAGAGGCTTCACCCAGCAACTGATGGAAGCTGATGCTGAGAACCATGGCCAAACATTAGGCAGAGCTTGGGGAACTCTGTGAGAGATAGAAGGAAGGATTAAGGAAACCAGGGAAGTCAAGGTCACCACAGAGAGATCTATACAATCAACTAACCTAGGTCTGTAGGGTCTTACAGAGACTAACCAGAGAGCATGCATGGGTCAGATCTGGGTTCTCTGCACATATACAACAATTGTGCTACTGGATCTTCATATGAGATCCCTAACAGCAGGAGCAAAGGCTGTCTCTAACACTGTTTCCTGCTATTGGATTCCTTTCCCCTAACTGGGCTACCTTGTCTAGCGTAGATTGGAGAGGATGTACCTGCTAAGGCAGGAGGCCTCTTTTTTTCTGAGAAGGAGAGAGAAGAGAGAAGGCCTGGGAGGAAAAGGGGAAGGGGAAGCTGTAATCTGGATATAAAGTGAACAAATTAATGAATGAATGAGAAAAAGTTATTTGCTGAAAGAATCCTGAAACCCTAAGTACCAGGGGTGAAGACTGAGGAGGCTGATAAGGAACAAGTCACAAGAGCGGGCATTTATCATGATGAGAGATTGCTTTTAGTGACTGTTTTATGGAGATTTATTGCTAACACAGAATGGGTGTACCAAGGCTAATGCCCAGTATGAAGCCCAAAATAGGCTGCCCAATGTTTGAAATTTAGTCACAATATTTTTTGGTTGTTTGTTTGTTTTAATTTTTATTAATTAGTTCTCAGATGACACCCCCCCCACACACGCATATGCACAAAGATACTCCAAGTCTCTTTGCAAGATTTATGACATTTGTATCATCGCCTGCATTTAATCAGAATAATCTCTGTGATTACTGAATTAAGACTATCCATCAGACCCTGATGGAACTACCAGCAGTTACAAACTGAAAGTAATAATAGTTCCCTCTTGCCCGGAATCAAGGATAGGAAATAATTCACTAGTGAGGGGTTTAGCTTCCTGTGTTCTCTCCTTCCCTTTGTCTAGCTGTGGGAAGATTTGTTCCCATGCAGTCCAAACTCAGTCACTCTTATGTTAGACACAAGAGCTTTCCTCCTTACATACTGCTAAAGACACAATTTTTGAAATGATGGTTCAGATGTGTTGAGAGTTCCTGACTGAAATGTCCACAAGCTTGCATTCCACAGCTCTTCTACCCAGCTTCCAGTTCCTACAGGCTTCCTCCCCGTGACACAATGTTACAACATAAGGACTTCTGTTATGTTGACCACTCAAAGGCCATTCTGGGAACTTTGTGTAGCCATGAGACCTTGCCTGCACCACCACACTCTAGAAACAGAAGTTTCTCACCTTATGGCTGAGAGTTGTAATTGTCTTGCTGTCTTGTCTAGACTGACCTCAAACTCCTAATTATTGTGCCTTAGCCTCCTCTACACTGGAACTACAGGCTTGCAACACTATGCCTAGATAGGGAGTAGATGATAATCACTTACCTTCAGTATAGTAATATTTGTAGAAGATTAGCAGAGTTTATGAATATGTCTCTCATTTATAACCATAATTATGATTATGGTAGCAAAACATATGTTCATAGGTCTTGGATATCATATGGAAATAAGAGGCAACACTACATAAATATAAAATTATGTTCAGTAATTAATGCTGCATTGTTTCATCTAATTTAAATATGATCTACATGTACAGTGAACATTAATTAATCCATTTAAGCAACATGTAGGAAACAGCCTTACATACTAACTAAATTTGAGCAACATGTAGGAAACTCCTTATATACTAACTTATGTTACATGTCTAACATACTGCTAAAGGTATATACCTTTTCTTCAAAATAATGGTTCCATTGAATAAATATAAATTTGTATATTTGTAACCAGAGAAACATCAGCAATTGAAATGATAACTTATTAAGGCAACCTGTATATTAAGGCAACCTCTATTGAGAAAGTATAATAGTATATTAAAACTACATGTGTTTTTAAATACTTATTACTGATAACTTATGGCATGTACCTGTTTCTATTAAGTCACATATATTAAATTAGGTACATTTGATAAAATTTACCTATTGCATGAACTTTAGTTCCTAAAGCACTGGAATTTGTATTTGTAAGAATACATTTTAGTACATAAAAATTAGAAGTTCAAGTGTTTTTATTTCTGTGACTGTTTGAAATATTCCTTTTATATAAGAACTATTTAAGGTCAAGTAGATGACTTAGCATGTAAAGGCACTTGCCAGTAAGTGTGCTGACTAGAATTTTATCATTGGTACCTCCCATGGCGTAAGAAAAGAATTGACTCCTTCAAGTTTTCCTCTTGTTAACCTTGGTTAGAGTTAGAGTTGTTTCCATAGTCTCTTAGACAGAAACTAACTGAAAATAAAGACTCACACAGATCTGCAATGAAGCAACTGAAGTTTATTCTGGTTGAAGCAATGCTATACAATATATAGTAATACACTGTTAAGGTTGACAGAGGCCCAGTGAATAAGAGCAGTAAGGGGTCTAAAAAAAAGCAGGTCTGGATCCCCAGGAGAATATTTTCTGTGGTTCTGTATTTTGATTGATAAAATAGGTCAAATATTTTTTCCTTGCTGCACATGTTCCTCCTCATAATGCATCTGATTATAATTATAAGTAAGTTTAATTATACAAAGGCAGTGGCTGTGAATATGGTGTTTTTCCTAAAAGTTTACTTGAAGGACAATTTGGCTTACTGTGCAAATATCTGAAAACAGTTTGGGCCTGATTTTCCCTTCCTCATTTCTTCATACTAGGTACATTAGGAGTACACTTGAATAAAAACTGTCTAAATTAATTTCTGTCATGAATGAAGAAACTTTTATTCTTGTTCAGAGAGGGTGCATCTGTAGCTTAATACAGGTAGAGTACTAACAGGGTCTGAGGTTTCTTTGTGCATTGCTTAGAAAGAAAGTTGTAATATATATAATGGAGGGAGAGACCTAGGCTGCCAAGTGTAAGAGATGAATGCACAATACAAAACCAAATAGGGTCCCAGGCCACAAACTTTTTCCCTGCTCTTGCCTGCCTCAACTTTTCACTGAGAGACCTTCACCCAAGTCATTAGGGAAGCTGAAGGCAGAAGGTCAGTCTTCATGTAACTGCTTCATGCTGAGTATGGGCGTAGAGCTGAGTAGGGTAGAAAGTCTCTCCTATTCTGTCCCTAATGCTGTTATATGTTGCAGTAAAAATAAAAAAGATGTGGTTGCTCTCAGCCCCTGCACTGGGAGCGGCTCCTGAGTGGCACCTGGATGCTGTCACATATCCACAAGCTGCCCTCTCCACACAGATCCCTTCCCAGGCAGGTCACTCAGGCCACCCTAGTTGCTTTTGTCCTGAGTGGCCTACGACAGCCCCAGCGTGTTGTTTGTACTCACTCTCCTCCACTGCCTGGTATAAATATGACACTTCAGTCAATAACTTACCAAACAGGTTTATATATTAAATTCTCAAACTACAATCCCTCTACACAATAAGCTCACAGGCAGTTGACAAAGATATAAGCTTCCACTTAAATAAGATAAATTAGCCCATAGAAACCTTTAGAAATAAATCATAACAACCTTATCTATCTAGAGATGGGCCGAGAGAAACATCTACGTCTGCCTCCATGTGGCCTCCTCTCGAATCTCACACCTCTCTCCTCCTCTTCTGCTTTTCCAACTTCATTCCCATCCCACTCTCTACTGTCCAATCATATGTCTCTGAAGACCCCAATTGGAATGCCTATACAAATTTTCTCAGCCTGTTACTCCAAGGTCTAGCAGATATATCCCTCTGGCCATGGTCAACTAAGTTTCCAGATAGATAGATAGATAGATAGATAGATAGATAGATAGATAGATAGATAGATAGATAGATAGATAGGTAGATCTGTGATGCCCTAGAATAAGCAAGAGAATCAGAGAGAGGAGGATCTAAGGGAATGCCGGCAATATTTTCATTACCCACTTAGAGCTGAAAGACTGACATGTAGGCTCTCAGTCGTATGCTCAACTCTGAAAATATCTTTGACATTGTGTTGTATTTTCTAGGTTTTTAAATAAAAAAGCATCCGTCCTGAAGTATGAGCAATTCCTTTGTCTTGCTGTAAGTCTAAGTCTCCCTCAGTTTGAAGGACCACTCCTATGAGGGCTTGTTTGTGGAAGGTCTTTAAGTGCAATGCCTGCTAAATCATTAACCCTCTGGCTTCCAGCAAGGAACTCCGAAACCGATTCCCACCCAGGTACGTGAGGCAGTTTCATTGTGTAGGCAAAAGGGGAATCTAATAGTCAAATTCCAGGCTACATGTGTGCGGTTTGCTTGATTCTATCGCATCCCTTTTAAATGTCACTAATCCTTGTTGCTTATATCTTTCTATTCAAAGAAGAGGTTATAAGAAGCCAGCATCAGCATAGGACTGAGCCTTACCAGAAGCTTATCTGCAAGAAGAACACAGGTTCAGTCCTTCTACAAATCAACTAGCTACTGGCAATCAGCTCAAAGGGAAGAACAGAAACAAATATAATATGAGGGTCTATTCCTGAAACAACCCCAAAAGGTAACTCACATCTTTCTTCCCACCAGGCACTTTCACTGTGCACTCACCTGGACTTTCTCCTTTAATTAGTCGATGTTCCTGCTGTCCCATTTCACTTGTCTAGCCATTTAAGCTTCAACATCTGCTGCAGAAGGTCCATCTCTGAACCAAATTCTATTCCTATAAAAATCTACTAAAATTGTTTCCCCCTTTCCAAATATAATCATAAAATCATTTCAGCTATCTTTGGATCCTTAATAACATACTTGATACTACCAATCGTCAGAAAGTCCATCCAATCCAACAAAAATATATTAGAATCTTCCTTCCAGTTAGTACTGATCTGGTGCACAGAAGGCATTCTCATGAAGCCCTACCCGGAGGTCAGAACCCTGGCCTTCTAATTGGTTACCATGAAATTATATAAAATCAAATTCAGGCTCAAACAAACCCTCACAGGAGTGGTCCTCCAAAGTGAGAGAGATTTAGACTTACAGCAGGACAAAGGAATTGCTCATACTTCAGGATGGATGCTTCTTTATTTAAAAACCTAGAAAATACAACACAATGTCAAAGATATTTTCAGAGTTGTGGATATGACTAAGAGCCTACATATCAGTCTTTCAGCTCTAAGTGGGTAAAGAAAATGCTGCTGGCATTCCCTTAGATCCTCCTCTCTCTGATTCTCTTGCTTATTCTAGGACATCATATATAGATGATTGATAGATAGATAGATAGATAGATAGATAGATAGATAGATAGATGGATGGATGGATGGATGGATGGATGGATGGATGGATGGATGGACGGACAGACAGACAGACAGACAGACAGATATATAAATAGATTTGTGCATGTGTGGGTGTGTATGTTGGGGAATGGACCCTCATATTTGTTTCTGTTCTTCCCTTTGAGCTGATTGCCAGTAGCTAGTTGATTTGTAGAAGGACTGAACCTGTGTTCTTCTTGCAGATAAGCTTCTGGTAAGGCTCAGTTCTATGCTGATGCTGGCTTCTTATAACCCCTTCTTTGAATAGAAAGATATAAGCAACAAGGATTAGTGACATTTAAAAGGGATGCGATAGAATCAAGCAAACTGCACACATGTAGCCTGGAATTTGACTATTAGATTCCCCTTTTGCCTACACAATGAAACTGCCTCACGTACCTGGGTGGGAATCGGTTTCGGAGTTCCTTGCTGGAAGCCAGAGGGTTAATGATTTAGCAGGCATTGCACTTAAAGACCTTCCACAAACAAGCCCTCATAGGAGTGGTCCTTCAAACTGAGGGAGACTTAGACTTACAGCAGGACAAAAGGACATTGCTCATAGGTGGTCTCATAGTTTCTTGCAGGAAGCTAGCATTGCACTTAAAGTCCTTCCACTGTGCCCTCACATGGACTTTCTCCTTTCTTTGGTCCATCCATATTCCTGCTATTTCTCCTGTGTCTGGCAATTTAGGCTCAGACATCTGCTGTAGAAGGTCCACCTCTGGACCAATTTGAACTGTATTTTCATTTAAAAAAAAAAAAAAACTACAATCATGAAGTAATTGCTCCTTGAAAAGTATCTCACAGGAATCCTGTTTTGTATATTCACCTAGGCAATGAGGAGTGTATGTGGCCATTTTTCTGAAGTCTCTTGGAAAAGTTTGCCTAGTACACATTTTAAGATGTCTTTGGCTCTTTCGGCATTTCCTGAGAGCTGAGGTGTCTGGGGAGAAAGTAAATAATATTTAATACCTTAGACATTCCTTAAGTTATTGTGAATTAAAACAAGGGAAAATTTAATAAAGCCTTTGTTATTTCCATAGCACTCTTTGATCTATTGGGAAAAAAAAAACCCTCTACCCATCTCCCCAAAAAATGTGTTCATTCGAGCTTACTTCCGCTGCAGACTATCATGTAAGTAAGACTTACTTCTCTCAGAAGTTTCACCACTCTCTTGTTCATGGCCCTTGCAGTGAGTGCATCCCTTCTACTGGTCTAGAGTAGAGGCTCTCAACCTTTCTAAACCTGTGACCTCTTCATATAGTACCTCATGTTGTACCATAAAATTACTCATTGCTACCTCATAACTGCAGTTTCACTATGGTTGTGAATCAGAATGTGAACATCTGTTGTGCATGATATCTGATATGTTACTCCTGTTAAAGTGTAGTTTGTACTCCCCAAAGAAGTTACCCCTCACAAGTCTAGAGATTGTGGCTTCTGTTTCAATCTTCTCTTCTATTCACAGTTGTGAAACCATTGTTCATCTATGAATGTAGTTTATATTTCTAGAAGAATATTTTTGCTTACTCATAACATCCAAAGCTTACTGTAATTCATCAGTGGTGAGAAAGATGTTTTCTGGTAGAGACAATGACAATCTCTCTGGGAATCCGTAGTCATCTATTTTCTGAGGCCATAAGAATCTTAGATGTCCTTAACTCATTCTATGTTCTTTAAAAACACAATGGTTGCTGAATGAAGATCTGTTGAGGTGTTTTCTCAGTGTCCAGGCTTTGTGTGAACTTTAAGTATTCCACCAAGGACAACCCCAATTATGGCTGTCATTGTTTTTGCTGTTTTATGTCTAAATTAATTTTTGTTCTTTCTTTCAGTTCTGATTTCTATAGACATTGAAGGTCATTCTCAATAGCAGGTTTAGTGGGTCTGGGTTTGATATATAATTTTTGTAGTTTCTTTCATATATTAGAAGCAGACTGGATGATGAAATATTGCCCCACTAATGCTTTTGTTTCTAGAATTATAGGCTCTATATTAGCATGTATACAGAAAGCTTCCTTGAGTCTACTTAAAAAAGAAGAATTTTCAGATTTCCCTTTGGTGATCTTTCTGATGATTTTATCATAAATGAGCAGATTAATCATGTCCTTTTTCATTCACCCTCATAAGAATCTCCAGGAATTTTGCTCCCATGCATATTTCTTTCTCAGTGTTGTAATCCACAACTGGTAGAGCAGTTGTTATCTTGATTCCTAGCAACCATTTCTGCCTCCTTTCTAGACACTGATAGGATTCACTCATGCTCTATAGTAGAGTAGAAAGTAACAAGAACAAATATTTCAGGACATATCAACTGGCAAGGTCAGAGTCAGCAACATACTAACAAATTATCTGTACCTTCAGAATAACCATTCAATTTCTACTTCACTGCTGAAAATCCACCACTAAAATGGCTACCTACACTGTAGAAATCTCTCTGAGCACAGTTACCTCCTCTACAGAAAGTCTTTTAATTCCACTTCTTTCTTTTCCTTTTTCTCTTCCTCTTCTTCTCTTTCTCCTCCTTTACCTTCTTTTCATTCTTCTTCATTTTCCTCTCCTCCTTTTCTTTTTTTCCTCCTTTCTTCTCCTTCTTTTTTTCATTCTCCTTTATCTCCTTCTCCTCCTTTTCCCTTTTCTCCTTCTCTTTTACTTCCTTCTCCTCTTCCTTTTCCTCCTTTTCCTTCTCCTTCTCCTTCTTCTTCTGCTCCTGTTCCTCAGTCTTCTCCTCCTGTTTCTTCTCCTTTTCTTTCTTCTCCTTCTCCTCCTTCTCCCTTCCCTTCTTCTTCTTCTTCTTCTTCTTCTTCTTCTTCTTCTTCTTCTTCTTCTTCTTCTTCTTCTTCTTCTTCTTCTTCTTCTTCTTCTTCTTCCCCTCCTCCTTATTATTATTATTATTATTAGTGATTCTCTTTATCTTCCTCCTCCTCTTCCTCCTTTCCCTCCTCCTTCTTTTCCTTTTGTCCTCATTTGTCCCCCTTTCTCCTTCTTCTCATTCTTCTCCCTTTCTGCCTTCTTCCTTCCTCCTCCTCCTCCTCTGCCTCTTCCTCTTCCTCTTCCTCTTCCTCTTCCTCTTCCTCTTCCTCTTCTTCTTCTTCTTCTTCTTCTTCTTCTTCTTCTTCTTCTTCTTCTTCTTCTTCTTCTTCTCCTCCTCCTCCTCCTCCTCCTCCTCTTCCTTTTTCTACTTTTTTTCCTCATTTCCTTCTTTTCTCCTTCTGCTCCTCCTTCTTTTCCTTCTTCTCCTTCATCTCTCTTTCAAGTTTCCCTGGAGATATTACAGACAAATATAAGTTTTTGTTACTAGACCTGAAGGGAGCATCAGAATGTGCAGGGAGAGATTGAGGGTTTTTTTTTCCATTGCTGCATAAGAGGGTTACCAGGAATTACTACAAAGAGATCAGGATGCTGATTACCACTAGGAGACAAAAAGAACCTAGAAATAGTGTGTCCTCCATAATATCAACTTTTTCTTCATCTATACTCACATGTCTTTTGCAGGGGTGGTGATGATATAGAACCATAAACATCTGGACATGAGGCATCACATATCATTTTTCCATCTTCTGTGGCAATAATCTAATTGGAATAGAATGAAGGATGATGCTATCATTAAGGCTGCCATTTGAGGGCCACATTTTTCTACATCCCAGGTAACATTGTGACCTATGAGTTGTTATCTAAGTCAAACTTCTGCCAATAGGTAAGGATAGAAAGGTAGATATAGTAAAACAAAAAGAGAACTTGGAATGGAGAGGAGAGGGAAAGAAAGAAGAAACAAAAGAAAGAGAGAGAGAGAGTGGAAGAAAGGAAGGAAGGAAGAAAGGAATGAAAATTGTTAGTCTGCTTCTGTTTAAAAGAAAAGGAATCCACTTGAGAGAAAAGGGAAAGGGGATGAGTATGTGAGTTCTCAGAGTACTGCCCATTAAATCTGAACTTCTTAGTGCCTTAGACAGATATAGATGCCTCTCTTACATCCTTAAGCTTAGAAATAAATTTCTTCTCTGGTACATTTTAAATGTGGCACCCCTCAATGCTAGAATAGCAACTTATCCACCCTCTTGTTGAGGAACCTGGTCTTTTGTCAAATCATGTACTAAGTTACTGCCTCAGTGAGGGTTGGAGGAGAAGTTCTATTTATAGTTAGGATTATAGTAACTGATTTTCATTATCATCATATCATCATCATCATCAACATCATCATCATCATCACCATCTCCATCAGATCCTGGCAGGCCATATACATAGTCAAGTAGGTAAAAAAAAAAAAAAAAAAAAAAAGATGTCATGGCGTTTCATGCATATCTTTAAATTTTTGAAAGGGGCATGACATAAGGTCTTTCATGAGTTTGGATCAGAGTGATTTTTCCCTAATCAAAGAAGAAGGATTACTCCAGCTCACAGGACAAAAATGGCAACATCTCTGAATCTTTGAATATAGAGACTCTATTACTTGAAGACTGGGAGGCCCACAAATTTAATAATGAGATATTTGAAGAACAGAAAAGAAGGGTTAAAAATATCTATATTGGTGATAGCAGACAACAGATAGTTTAAATTTAGGAAAAGCCATCAAGTAAGAGTAACCAAAGGAGTTGCCCCTATTATAAAAAAAGAACATATTTTCTCAATTATTTAAAGCTTAACATTTTGTGTTTCTTTTTCTTTCAAGCATCTACTTGCCTTTGTAGGGAAGTCTATTGCCCATTCAAGCAGTATGGCAAAAAAAAAAAAAAAAAAAAAAAAAAAAAATCTGTTCGTAATGTTTAAATTTCAAGAAGAGTAAAACTTAATGAACCACTTCAAATTACACAAATCTTGTACAATTAAAAATTATGCAAAGGCAAAAATTATAAATATGATTTTCTCCTGAAATTTCACTTAAAGGACCAAGATTACTTACACTTACTGTACATATACCCCAAACCACTTCAGGCTGGACTGACCCTTCTATTCATACCAGATACATTGAGAATATACTTTAGTAGAGACTGTCTAAATCTGAATGTTTTTAGGGGCAGAGAGGGCCATGCTATTGCTCAGAGAGGTATGTATCTGTACCTCAATGCAGGTGAGGGGTTAAAGGGATTCTGTCGTCCCTCTGTGCATTGTTCATAAAGATATATGTATACATATTACAGACAGCTAAGTGAACTACACTATAAAGCCAATTATGAGACAGGAGTATGTATAACCTAATTAAGGTCCCAAATACTCCCTACACTTTCATTCCTCTCTCTGACCTCCATACTCATGTATTTCATGAGCATGTGCAGGTGCAAATGAATGAATAGATGAATGAATAAATGAATAAAGCTTACTTATCTGTAAGTAAATCAGGTTAGAGCTTTTAAAAATATGATTAACTTTAATATTATCTGATAGTAGGAAAAATACTACATTCATATATATGTATATAATTTAACCATAAATCAAGCATAAATACAGAAATATTATAAACATTATATTCAAGACATTCATTTTTCTAGTAATGACAAATTCTTCAAGGTGTCCTTTAAAAAATTAAATAAATTATTCCAATTTTTGTCATTTTTCACCTAATAGATACATATAGTTATAAAGTCAATTCACTAGCAGAGATTACTAAACTACCATAAGATCACTTAATTCAACTGAAAAGTTTTTAAAATGTATCTGTAGAATTCTTACCTGATGTCAACAGAATAGAGCTTGAAACACAGGATCAGAACTTTTAAACTCACCAGGTTGTGCCAGAGATTTTGGGTAGAAACAGAGCTCCAAGCACTAGGCAGCCTTTTTACCCAGTAGAAGACATGAGTATCTTAGAACAGGGTCCATATCCCGAGTTACAGCACCACCTGCTAAAGACAAACCAGATAATAGAGGAACATTACTCAGACTGCTGCAAGGAGAAACCACCTCTGAGGCGCAGCTAGCTCACTGATAGACCGTGGGTCTGCAGGAGCCTTTATAGATCACAGAGGCGTGGCTGCGGTCTGCATGGCTGTGCTCTGAGATTACTGTGAGCCTCATTTCCTGGGTAATGAATAAACAGATTTTTTTTTTTACAAAAACATTGTTAGCGAGTGCTGCTAAACCGTGAGAAAATGATCAAGATGTTGGTGAGACAGGAAGATGTGGTGAAATGTGGTTTTCTCACCTCCCACTCCCATATGACACGTGCCTGGCACTTGTTATGTGGGCCGGGCTGGATGAGACTTTGTTTCCTCTGCCCCCTGGTGCTGTGATGACAAGTGTGCACCATGCACCACTTTGCACACTCTTGATTTGCACTTATACCCATTTGCAGATATCCTTTGCCCTGTAAACGTCTCTGTCCTAAATGGCATCTTCCTTCCTTCCTCCCTTTCCTTCACAATTCACTTTCTTCAGAAACACCAGAAGGATCTAAAATAAAAGTATTTTATTACATTACCAATCTCTTAAAAATGTTTTAGGCCAGTGACATGATGCAGTCGATAAAATGGCACTGCTAGGACCCAAATGGTGAAAAGGTAAACGAGCTATTTCAAGTTGTCTTCTGTTTTTTTCTTTTTTTCAACATGACCCCCAGCCAGTTTTGACACTGAAATGTGGGTTTAATTCTACCAGGCTACTTTTATACCATTTTAATTGCATGCAGGCAATTATAAGGTCAGTTCCAAGTTGTCTTCTTAACTTTATACACCCACTCACATACGCATGCACAAGCATACAAGCACACAAGCACACACACACACACACACACACACACACACACACACTGTGGCACTCAGATTATACATTCATAAAGAAGTGCAATAATTTTTAAATGTCTGTATTGTCCTCATTGCCTTTGGAAGAATGTACACTACAGAGCGTGAGAGTGAGACCCTTCACTGTCTGTCCTGTTAACCCATCTGCATCCCAGCTCTGTGACAGCCAGTGGCTATCTCACTCCGTTATCATCTCCACATCCAGCCATGACAGATGCTTCTCTTCCTGACTCTAAGGTCCTCCGTTCAGCTCATGAAGTCCTGCTGTCTGAGTATTAGCACTTCAACAACACTACTGCTTCAGCTCACTCCCACGGACAGTACATAATACCACAAACTAGGCAACTTTATACAGAAAGGAAATCTGTTTAGGGTCCGTGGACCTGAATTCCAAGTCTGCATGTTATGATGGTTCTCTTGCTGATACAATCCAATGGAATACTGAGTATGGTGGTTAACCCAGGCTGACTTACTTGATTGAATGGAGAGAGACCTATGAAACTGTTAAATCTTACGGCAATGTATGTCAGTGAAGGTATTTATTATTTAAGGGAGAGAAGAATATGGGCACCTCTATCCCACTGTTTTGGGTCCCTAGCAGATAAAAAAGAGGCAAATAAAGGGAGAGACTGTGCTAGTTCAGGGTTTCCTGCTGTCTATGTAGGAGATGCTCTGCCACCTTCTCTTCATCATGATGATCTGAAACTATATTCAGCCTGCACCCATTACCACTATTTTCTTGAGGCCAGATTTATTAAAACTCTTCTATTCTTTGCATTTTCCCTATATAGCATATACTATACCAATTTTTTTAGTTACTAAACCAGAAACTCCTAAACCCATATGCCATATGTTTTTTTTTTGTATAGCAAGAGATAACAAATGGTTACAGTGGTGAATAGGCATCAACACTCCTATATGCAGTATCTGGTATGCTACAAACATTCACTAATGCTTGTGAAATTACTAAGTGGTGATCTCAGCTAATAGTTAAGACAGAACAACATGCAGAGTTGGCAAAAATTCATCTCATGTTCTGATGTAGAAACAAGACAAACTTACATGAAGAATTAGAAGGAGCTAAAGATGCTTGGGAGAGAATGAAGTTGAATGATGATTGGGTTTTAAACAAATAGGTTACATCTCATACAGCCTAGTGAATATTAGCACCAGCTAGCCAGCCACGCTGATGTCTGTATAGGCACCTATTTCAAGATCACTTTTCTTTTCTCCAAACCAAAGGGAGTTTCTCCCCAAAGATTAGTCCTAAGACAGCATCAGAGCAAGCCACATACTGAAATTAGTTTTACTACTTTCTAGCTAATCAATTGGGATGTTTTCCTATTTTCAGGACCATGGGATATCTTTCTCAAAGCCAAAGTCACACATAATAGCAGCATGGCTGGCTCCTGCATAATGCACTGTGTATAACTAAGGCACTGTCTGTACTTGCTGAACAGAAACTTTCAGCATAGCATTCCACTGTTTATAGGACAAACATGAAGTTTCTGAAACAGGTCATGATTTCTCTTTCTCACCATGTGTTCTCCTTACAACATAGTTGTATTATTCAGACAATAGTCACAATATTGGAAAAGAAAATATGAATCTTTAGTAATAATATTCATAAATATACTAAGGTATAATTTCTCCTAGGACAATGCTCCAACCTGTAGAACAGTGCCACATACAAATTGATTCTTAAAGACCTTCAGATTTCATCAGAGGGTGGTAATGTCTTATGGAAGGTGCAGGGCTTCACTTGGATTTCTCAAAATAAAAGAAGCTTAACACAGGTAATTTTGAAGACAACCCAGGTAATATCAGTAGTAAAATGAAAATGCCCCAGGTGCATATGTAGCAGAGGATAGCATTCTCTGGCATCAATGGGAGGAGAGGTCTTTGGTTCAGTGAAGGCTCATTTTTCCAGTGTAGGGGAATGCCAGGGTGCTGAGTTGGGACAGGGTGGTTGGGACAGAGAGCACTCTCATAGAGGCAATGGGAGGGGAAGGGGGATGGGATTGTAGGAAAGGGATAACATCTGAAATGTAAATGCAAAGAATATCCAATGAAATTTAAAAAAGAAAAAGAAAAGGAAAGAAAATGGAGATAAGCAAGGGAAAAAGCCAAAGGAAAGGCCTGCTCTGATAACAAGTATTGAGGAGGTAGTGTTGAACACGCCTGTGAGGTGATTCAGTTGAACAACTGGAAAACTGGGAATCTTCATGCATGGGAGAAGGGGTCACATCATTGTGCTTAAAAGATATTTTGACAATATCCCTCAACATTTGTTTCACTGATAGACTGTAAAAGTATTTTCTAATAACTTGGTTTCTAAACTCTCTCCCAGGACTTTCATCCACTGATTTGCTAAGTGTATCAGACTAGTTACCTTAAGCAAATCTAACATCTTTGTTCTCTGATTAAACCCTCTTTTCAATTCTATGTAAATACCCTTTTTATAAACCAAAGAGCAGGATCTTCAGCAAATATGAACTTAGGAAGTGTATCTACAAACCAGGAACAGAAGGTAAAATTGGGGTGAAGGGAGAAGCCAGCCCAGGGTTATGATTTCTCAAGAAACCCCAATCTGCCACCTAGGCACAAATTGCTTCCTAAATGTGGTCCTATCTTAACATGGAGGATGTGGGTTACTCTACTCCATAGTCTCTCAAACCTTGGAATCACAATATTCACCAGAGGTGGGTCACAGAAAGTCTGATCCACAGAAACACAGTCTACCACTTTCAGATGATCACAGTTCATGAGAGACTACAGAATGAACAGTGAAGTTAGTTAATCCCGTGTCTGACATTCTTTAAATTCTTCCTTTGGCTGATGTTTCTGCCAATGCCAGATGCTGTTCAAACTGTCCTACTGAGAAGTCTGAGTCTTTAGGAGTCATATTTAATCAACCATGAGAAGTCTTGAGGGTTATAGCTGTGGGCTATTTGGAGTCAGAACATATTTATGCCTGGCCCTACTGTGGTATAGTGGCCCCCACTCATCCTTTAGTGACCATTTTTTCTCATGTGGATTATTGGGTTGTACTTCCACTGAGTTTTAAGCAAGATCTCACCTCCTCTATGAAATATTCTCTGGTCCATTGTGGACCCTTGAACCCTTTTCTTCCTATAATCCAAAGTACTTGCTCCTTATGCCTTTTATCTGGCTGAGTCATGCTTTGATTCTTCATGTTGAGACTTTTTTTCACTGACTTTCGGCAAAGACATTTGGCCAGTTGTAAATCATTTGGTCAGCTGTAACTCTCATCTTTCCAATGGGAGCTAAACAGGTTTGTTCTCAGCTCTCTGAACTCTCTGAACTCTCGCTCCAGTACCTCTCCAGATGGCCATGAACTGCTGGCTTTGTGAACTCTCATGGAATCAATGAAGAGAAGAGCTGAACCTGAGGACCATGTTGTCATTTTCTGATCCAAAATCAGCCTTCCCAGAATTCCCTATTTGATTTGTTTTTCAGTGACACTCAAGATCACTCAGACCACAGTCCTCTTGCTTTAAAAAAAAAAAAAAAAAAAAAAAAAAAAAAGACAGCTTTAAAAGTTTAAGCACTTCACACTTTAAAATCAGCTAAAAGCCTTAAAAGCATATATTTTCAGAAAATTCATTACAAATTACTTGCAAATGAAGGCCATAACTTTCCTATGCAGAGAGATCTTGTTGTTTTTGTTTTGTTTTGTTTTGTTTTGTTCTATTCTGTTTTCTGGTATTATTCAGACCATGAAACTGACAACTCCACTGCCTCTAGGGACACTTGGTGACTGTGGGGAAAACAGAGATAATATTTCTATTCCTCACTTTAAAAAAGCTTACACTGGACAGTGTTCTGATGCCGGTGATGACCCTGACTGCTAAATTCAGTTGGCATTGTCTGGAGAACATTGTCTTTGTCTCTGAAGCTCTCTGGCTGAAATGTTTGGACAGGCTAGAGCCCAGTTGTCTGACCTTAGAGAAAGAGGAGGAAACTCAAGCCGTTTTACTTGTAACTAATTACTAATCTGGGAAAGACTTTGCTTTGTAATTATAGTATGTATCTCTAAGTATGTATTATTTCTTAATATTTTGTCTCATATACTCTAGTTAGAAGCAAAAATTAGATGTAAAAAAAATAGAACAATCTCAATCAGGTGACCCTAGTATGCAATCTAGCTTCTATAAGCAATATGGAGATGAGACAGAATATTCACATTGCTATCCATGCAGGTTAAGACATGCTGAATGCATGCTGTGATCCAGTACCCTGTACATGCCTCAGCTCATTTAATGCTAGAGCAATGTTCCTATATAGGCAATATCACCGTCTCTGTTAAACAAATTCAGAAGGTTAGACTCAGAGAAGCAGATAATTCACAGAGATCGGATAGCCAGCAAAAAGAGAAGCTGCACTGTGAACAAGGAACCCTAGTTCTCTTAGGTAGGGAGAGAACTATTTATTATTTTACTTATAAGAAACTCTAATAAGTCTCAAAGAAAAGCAATTTGGCACATCAAACTTATAGCCTAGTCCCTAGGTCACTGTTGCACATGCTTTGACGCACTGCTTCGTTTAACCTGTCAAGAGTGTGGTGCACATATTCTTCTGCCCGTTCTTATCTCATACCCAAGGTGATCATTTGATCCCAAACATTTAGCCATGGCAGGTAGATTGAAATCTAAGTACTCTGGCAAGGGCTGTGTGGTTTTAATTACTGTAATACAAGATGGCAATAAATGCACCAAGATGTCTGTCATTCCTTCTTCACCACATTCCTTGCCAGAGACAACTTCAAACCCTTGCCAACTTAAACCAGAAGCCAAAGGTACCTGCCTTGCAGGCTTCACTAGCCAGGTTCACCTTCTCTCAGAATACAAACATTTGTCGTCCAGGGTTTCTTCTCAGAGTTCCTACATACGTTTCCACTGTCTAAAATTTCTCCAAAGGACACAGTCTTCATTGGCTAAAATGCTATGAAGTTCAAACCAAAAGTTTTTGAGTCCCTCTCTGAGTAAGGTGTGTGTGTGGGGGGGGGGGGGTCTTTGAAAACTTCCATTTACTCCTCTTCTGTTAATCTGTCTTTTGCCACAAAGCCCCAGGTAAAATCCTGTAAAGAAAGAAGAAAAACATCTTTCTTACTCTGAAAATGTAAGAATATAATTCTACATAAACCCAAGAAGAAAGTTAGTAATATCAATGTTAATGCTATGTTTTGCCTCTAAGAATTAAAGCAGGTGACTGATTTTAGGAAATCAACAGAAACTGTGATAGCCAGAGTAATTATAATAAACAGAGGATCCCAGATTTGCTAATTTTACTTTGCATATGTCATAGAAACAGACTAAAGTCGTCACAAGGGCTTAAAAAGACTGGTAAATAAGTCTTTCATCCTCAAAGAGTAGAATAAGTAATTCAGGAACAAACCTCAGTGGAATGTCACTTTAAAATAAATTCTCTATTCTTTTCTAAGGAAACACTAATATGGTGAAAAGTAGCTAGTCAGTTAGAAATTCTACTGCAAAATCACTGAGGTATAAACTAAAGCATATCTAAAGGAATTTCTGACAATCAGCACATTGCCCCAAAGATTTACACCAACAAATAAAGAACACACTTAAGAAGTAAACAGATTCATTATTTAGTGTGACTTCTACTATTTACTTAAAAGTTTGCTGAAGGAGACCTTTAAGCTTCCAGAGCAAAGCCAAGCTTTCCCACATTCCACACAGGGTATAGGGGGTTGCTGGAGCCCCTTGCCGGCCAGCATGCACTCCATAAGTGTTAGAAGCTATTGTGACTTCAGTTAAATTAATAGGAGAAAACCTAAAAGAATAGTGTGTAAGTATAAAATTAAAATCAGGGAAGTAATGTTATCCAAGGTGAAGTTAAATGATGATGATGTAGAGAGGAATATAGATGCATAAAGAAAGTTGATAGATCATAGATATTAAAGAGAGAGAAGATATGTGTATCCACGCATAGATGATAGGCAAACAGACAGACAATGTCAAGATAAAAGGTGGAAAAAGATTTAACTAAGCATGTGCTTAATGGGTTTTATATAATATCCTTCCAGATTACTAGAAGAATGATACTATACAACTGTCCAGACTAAAGCAAATCCATGAAATTGAGGTTTTGATTTAAAAGTTTAGTCCCAAAACATATGGTAATGCTACAGAAATCTTCATAGCACAATTTTTTGTAGTGAGTCTGATACGTAAAATATTTATAGTTTATACATTTTTACAATTTTCTACTAATTTATTGTTATAATTTATAAATGAATAAGTATGTGATCGATTAGACTTTTTCTGCTAATGGTTTGAGATATATACAATAAAATTAGAGTTAGTCTCAGGAATGCTAAGAATTTTGCCTCTTTGTGGCTTTATAAATGTACAGGTTGCTCTGTAATACAGCTTGAGGTCTGGGATCTCAACTCTCCCAGAAGTATTTTTATTGTTGAGAATAGTTTTCACTATCATGGGGTTTGTTTTTGTTTTTTGGTTTTTTATTTTTGTTTTTTGGGTTTTTTTGTTTTTTGTTTTTTTTTTGTTTTGTTTTTGTTTTTTTTTTTTTTTTTTTTTTTGTTATTCCAAATGAATTCGCAAATTGCTCTTTCCAACTCTATAAAGAATTGAGTTAGAATTTTGATGGGGATTGCACTGAATCTGTAGATTGATTTTGGCACAATGGGCATTTTTATTATATTAGCCCTGCCAATCGAGGAATATGGGAGATATTTCCATCTTCTGAGGTCTTCTTCAATATATTTCTTCAGAGATTTGAAGTTTTTGTCATATAGATCTTTTTTTACTTCCTTGGTTAGAGTCACACCAAGGTATTTAATATTGTTTGTGACTGTTGTGAAGGGTGTTATTTCCCTAATTTCTTTCTCAGCCTATTTATCCTTTGAGTAGAGAAAGGTTACTGATTTGTTTAAGTTAATTTTATACCCAGCCACTTTGGTAAAGTTGGTTATCAGCTGTAGGAGTTTTCTGGTGGAATTTTTGAGGCCACTTAAGTATACTATCAAATCATCTGCAAAGAATGATATTTTGACATCTTTATTCCCAATTTGTATTTTCTTGACCTCCTTTTATTGTCTAATTGCTCTGGCTAGTACTTCAAGTACTATATTGAATAGGTAGAAGAGAAGTGGGCAGCCTTGTCAAGTCTCCGATTTTAGTGGAATTGCTTCAAGTTTCTGTTTAGTTTGATGTTGGCTACTGGTTTGCTGTATTTTGCTTTTACTACGTTTAGGTGTGGGCCTCGAATTCCTCATTTTTCCAAGACTTTTAACATGAAGAGGTGCTGAATTGTGTCAAGTGCTTCCTCAGCATCTGATGAGATGACCATGTGTGGCAGTAAATATTAAAAAGTAATTTAAAGACTTATCTCTATATCGGCACCACAATCTCACTCCTCGGGCGCCATTTTTAGATTGGAGCCGCATGCACGGCTCTGTTGTTTGATCCAAACAGTCCCCAAGGTCTCATTCCATCTGTATGACTCCCTTCCCTGGTATTTTACTCCACCTGCCCTACTTCCTCCAACCCGGGGTGTTTCTTTACCCCAAATCTCAACATAAACACAACTCTATGGCCAGATAGCTTTTCATATAAGTTTATATAACAAACTCTCAATCCACAAGCCCTCTACACAATAAGATTACATCAAACAGACAAAGCTACAAACTGCCCTTCTGTATGAGAAATAAGACCTATAAAATCCTTAAAATGTTCATAGCTAATTAACGCCAGTTAAGCCTGCATGGATCTAATTCATCCTTCCCAAGGTCCATCTTGGAGCTTCTCTTCATTCCTCCCCTGTCCTCTGACCTGACCCTCTCACTCCACATCCTTTACCCTGCCCAATCACTGGCTCTTGCCTTTATTTATTAATTAAAATGGGAAACTTCAGATGAAGTCACCTTCGTGAGTATGGGACTAGGCAGTACTTCTTGGGGAAGTAAAATTAACATTAAAATACAAACAGCTACATATTGTAATTCAAGACAATTTACAATCATGTGGGGTTTTTTTGTGTGTTTGCTCGTTTATATAGTAGATTATGTTGATGAATTTCCATATATTGAACCATCCTTTTATCCCTAGGATGAAACCTACTTGATCATGATGGATGATTGTATTGATGCATTCTTGGATTCGATTTGCTAGAATTGTATTGAGTGCTTTTGCATCAATGTTCATAAGGCATATTAGTCTGAAGTTCTCCTTCTTTATTGGGTCTGTGTATGCTTTTAGGTATAAGTGTAATTGTGGCTTTGTAGAATAAATTGGATAGTGTTCCTTCTCTTTTTATTTTGTGAAGTAATTTGAAAAATAAATATACAAGTTTAATTAGATTGTCATTTATCTTTCTTAGGATAGTAATGGGTACCTGTTATTTTTAAGAGCAGAAAGGAAGCAGGATAGCTGACTTTAAAAATAATTAAATCACTCTCTTGCTTAGTAATACTTAGCTAGAGGTGTAAAATTCTGCATTCATGGATAGCCAGTGCTTTGCCCATTTGCACCAACAGTTTAGAGATTATTCTTTCCCATCTGCACCCTGTTCCTCTGTACATTCTTTGGGCTCTATCTACCCAATTACAGAGATCCCAAGATTCCCTCTCTCTTTGCCTCTAGGCTGAAGTTACCTATGAAGTGACAATAACTAAGTCTCCTCTCAAGCTGTAGGGAATTAATGGAGTCTGTCAATCAAATGGCCCAGGCTCTTTTTCCTATAGCTATGCAGGGAAAAGCTGGCTTCTGGTGGGGTGTTTTTTTCACAGATTAAAATGGCATAAAGGACTAAAAACATTTCTGCAAAGAAGAAAACAAGCTGAAAGTTTCAAGCACCCCTCCCATGTTTACATCTTATCGACAAACCACAAAAAGTACGTTCTCAGAGTTGTGTTTTTCACATGTTCTGAAAAGAGACAATGGTTAGCTCAACGCATTCATTTGGCCCTACCCTTCAGTTTTCTTCAGAAAAGTGACTAGTGTTGTAAAGTATCTGCCTTGAACTCCCACACCAAATCCCTGTTTCCACAGTCTCTTAAGTTAGCTCATATCTGCAGGACCTCTAGTTTATCTAACGCCAGGACATATGCCAATAAATAAATTCAGAAATGAGAAACTTAGTGAGTTGCTCAAACCTGCACAGCATTTGCTGTTTTATTTTGGTCACAATGACAAATCAATGCTGCAGTCACCTGGGGAATGAAGACCTGTGTGAGGACCAGTGCTGAGTTGTCTTCTTGTTTTAGATACCCCCACAGTAAGTGCTTAGTTCATATTTTTAAACCCATGGGAATGCAAAGCAAAAGAGAGCTCTAGGTTACAGAATAGAATGAAGGAATTCCAAACAAGGTAAAAGGTTAAAAATAATTTCAAAGTGTTTGGCATGTGTCACATCCCCCCCCCCCATTCATGGAGAAGTTCCCAAATCCAAGTAGAGAGCAATTGGTTACAGTCACCTGAGTCAAGCTACTATTACACTACAATCCTAGATGCCAGAGCCACCTCAATTTTCTACTCACTTCATAGTAACAAATAAAGGTATTTCCCTGTCCTCATCTCTGTATTTTTAGAAAGGTTTTTATCTTTATCAAAATATAGTTCAATAGTCTCCTGAATAGTTTTTTTTTTTTTTTCTCCAAGATCTCCTTTGTGTCTATACAAGTTGGAGACTTTAAGATGTACTAATGTGGCCTTAGTGTTAAAACATGTGTGTTAGTATAACGTTTGGTGCTACACACTGCACTTGTGCAGGAAGGGCTCTTGAAACAGAAGTAAGTTTATTAGTGTATCCTTCATCCTAGGAATACTGAGTAAGACATCTGGAAGACAGAATTGGCTTGGTCCCTACATGGTTTTTCCACTAATTAACCCTCCAGGATATTCTGATAGAAAGCACCGGAGGATACTTGTACTTGTAGATCTGTGCTCACAGGTATACACTAGCACAAACTGAGGCCAAGAAGCTACCTAGATCCCCTTTCCTCACAATAGATGTGGTTAAAATAAAATCATTTTTAAAAAATAAAAAGCATCCTTTTTTTAAAAAGCATCACTAATTTAAAGCATAAAAAAATTAGATGAGCTACAGTTGTTTTTTTAAGTCCATTTAAAAATGAAGAAGTTTTAAAGTACCCATTATAACACACACACACACACACACACACACAGAGAGAGAGAGAGAGAGAGAGAGAGAGAGAGAGAGAGAGAGAGAGAGAGAGAGAGAGAAAGTATATGAATAGAGATAAGTACAGTAAATATATAGAATTAAGAGACAATGAAAAATGTATTCATTATCACATTTATTGTGAACATCTTGGTGGCGTCAATTAAAAGGAATGACTTCTAAATTTCAAAATAAAATGTAATAAAGTTTGCTTGAAAAAGATCTAGAGATATGCTTTACGCAACAAAATGAAACTCCCTTAAAATACAGTGTAGCAATACTGAATGGTCAATTAACCCACAAGAATGTATAAATTCCCACTGGTTCTATGACTAAGGGAATAAATAAAATTTTCCTACCCTTACCTGGAACATGTAGCAAATAAGAAAAAAATTGAAGATATCAAAAGAGGGAAGGTGAATATACAAAACCAAAACACTGAAAAGATCATTACAAAATAAATAACTTACAAAAATGATAGAGAGCATAAGAGTATTTGGGAAATAATTAGTAAACATTATACATTTTAACTTGGCTAGTTTATCTAACACCAGGACATATGCCAATAAATAAATTCAGAAATGAGAAACTTAGTGAGTTGCTCAAACCTGCACAGCATTTGCTGTTTTATTTTGGTCACAATGACAAATCAATGCTGCAGTCACCTGGGGAATGAAGAACTGTGTGAGGACCAGTGCTGAGTTGTCTTCTTGTTTTAGGTACCCCCACAGTAAGTGCTTAGTTCATATTTTTAAACCCATGGGAATGCAAAGCAAAAGAGAGCTCTAGGTTACAGAATAGAATGAAGGAATTCCAAACAAGGTAAAAGGTTAAAAATAATTTCAAAGTGTTTGGCATGTGTCACATCCTCATCCCCCCCCCCCCCCCCCCGTTCATGGAGAAGTTCCCAAATCCAAGTAGAGAGCAATTGGTTACAGTCACCTGAGTCAAGCTACTATTACACTACTATCCCTTTAAACTTCTGGGTAATAGGATTCTTGGCTGGCAAGACCCATAATGCCTGTGTTCCCCCAGCAGTCCACTCAGCACCCTCTGGCATTCTGAATGCTAAAGAGCATGGAAGAAATTCCCAGCTCTGTACCCATGGGCATTTGCTTTAAAAGCCAATGTGTCTATTGTCACCTGTAATAGTTTCTTATTCTTCTAGTTCTAATCAAGAGCCAGGAGGACCAAGCCCTTGTACAGGGCATGCTGGGGGTGGGGAGCTTCTGGGGACTCCTGGACCAACTCCTGTGGAGGTTTTCATACCTGGGACTAGAAAGTATATGCAGTAGCTCACACTTTCTAGGAACAGCAACATCTAGTCATGAATGGTGACTTCCTCCAAACCTCCTTTTGAATATTTTATTTTGGTTACCTCACTCCCTGTAACATTTCTACTCCCATCCATTTCCTGAAAATTTCATAACTACATTTTTCTTTGCAACTGAATAAAAGTCCATTGCATATGTGGACCACATTCTGATCCATTCATCAGCTGGAAGGCACTAGGCTGCTTCTCTTTCTTAGCTATCATCAATAGAGCAGAAATGAAAAGAGATGTTCGGCTATCCCTGTAATAGCGTGGAGAGTCATTGATTATATATTCAGGAGTGGAATAGCTGGGTCACATGGCAGTTTTATCTTTATCATTTTTAGGATCGTCAGACAGGTTTCTAATTCGATAATGGCTTCACTAGTTCTCTTTCCTTCTAACAGTAGAACTCACACCTGCATTTGCTGTCATTTGTTTTCCTAATGACAGCCTTTCTGACTGGGGTGAAATGAAATCTTGGGGTTTTGTTTTGTTATTGATTTTTCTTTGAAAAATGCACCTCTACACCCATTTTGTAACTCTATTTGGCCTGGAACTCACTATGTAGACCAAGCTGGGCTCAAGCACATAAAACGATCCGCCTGCCTCTGCCACTGAAGTACTGAGATTAAAGGCGTGTGTAACATGCCCAGCTTAGATTTCTAAAAATAGTTTACTGGGCATTAAGACATTGGACACTTTCAAATGTATTCCGTGTTTCTTCTTTTGAGAACTATTTGTATAGTTCTGTGGTTAATTTGTTTCTAATTGAGTTCTTTGTTTTTTGAGTTTGCTATTTTGATTGTTTATATTCTCATTGCTGAGTTTCTGTTCCATGTGTAGCTAGAAAAGATGTTGTTCCCCCATTCAAATGACCACTTGATTGAGTTTCCTTCATTGTACAGAGCATTTTAATGTCAAGAAACCCTTTGTCTGGATCACCGCTCTTATTTTCTGTGCTACTGGAATCCTATTCAGAAAACCATTTTCAATCAGTACAAGGGACTGTGACGCTCCAGCATTGGTTTGTCTGCTAAGTGTTGCTCTGATAATTCGGGGGTATTGGGGGCTGGTTAGTCTACTGCTATGAAGAAAGTCATTGGATTGTCGACGTGGATTGGCTGAGTCCGCAGATTGGATCAGAAGTACCAGCCCTTTCACAGTATGGATTCTGTAAAGCTATGAGAATGGACTCTATCACATGGTCCTCTGTAATTTCTCTCTCTGGGCACAAAAGTTTTCATGTACAGGTTGCTGATCTCCTTGAGTGTTTTTCTTTTTCTTCTTTTTCTTTTTTCTTTTTTTTTTTTTTTACTTTGTTTCTTTTGATTTTTTGACTTTCTTTAGTTTTATTGTTTTGGTTTTGCTGAAAGCTATGACAAACAGAATTGTTTCCTGATTTCTTTCATTGATTGTTGGCATATTTTTTAAGCTACTTATTTTTGTGTATTGGTTTTGATACTGATACTTGGTTGAAAGTGGTATATGATCCAAGATTTTTCTGAAAGTTTTTGTGATCCTTCAATATATAGGCTATTGTATAGGGCAACATTGTATAGGACAGCATTGTTTGCAAATAGGGTTACTTTTTTCTCTTCCTTCTGTTTATATCCTTTTATCAATTTACCTTGTCTCAGTAGCCTAACTTAGACTTTGAGAAGAGTACTGAATAAGAACAGAGACAGTTGGAACCATTACCCTGTTCTTGATATTTGTGAAAATGCTTTCTGTCATCTCCCTATTTAGTAAGACAATATGTATACATTCGTTCTATAGAATTTCTTATGGCATGGTGTGTCCCTTCTGTTCCTATGTGCTTTGGAGTATTTGTCTTAGAAGAAAGTTGAATTTGTCAAAGGACTTGTGGCTACTTAGAGGATTGTGTATTTCTTGTCTCCTAATTTATTCATGTGCCCTGTTACATTCAACCTTTGCATAGGTTGTACAAGGCTGAAATTCTGGAGAAATGGGATGTGATTTTTCTTTGGGAATCTTGACAATACAGAAGTAGGACCTACAAGATGACATACTTCTAGAAGGTAGAGATACTGGCTCCATGTAAAGTCTAAGACAGCAATGAACCTGGTTGTCCAGAGGAATAATTTCATTTAAAAAGACTACATATTTCTTAATGTAACATAGTCCCATTTATTCTTCAGTGACTGTGTTTCAAAAAGTTCCTTGAATACCTAAAACCAATGTTTGATTGTTTTATATACTTCACATAAGTTGGATTAATGCATATTTGCCCTTTTGTTACTGGTTTCATTTATTTAGGAATATGTCCCATTTCATCTGTTTCCAGATTTACTGTCTATATCCATTTTCTTTTTCTCAATTTGCCATTTAGTGACCTCTATTGCATAGCCACATGTTCCCTGCCCCTAAATTTTTCTAGTGCTGTTTATTTTCATGAAAGTTTTCTAGATTTTTCCAAACTGTGCTTCTGATTCCTTGATTACAGAATGATGCAGAGTCTTATCTACTGCAACTTACTGAAGTGAAATGTGTTTTGGGCTTTGCTTATAGTACGATTTAATAGTCTGCACTTTTGTTTAATGTTTCCAATTAGGCTAAGCATGTGTCTCTCCTCACATTTCTATTCTTCATGGCATTTAACACAATATCTTAGATGTAGTAATTGTAAGGTAAATATTGTCTCACTGGTTGAGTACTCATAAAGTTCTTGAAGAAATATTTCATTTGGCTTACTGTCTGCAAGGCTTAGAAATGCATGATGTGTAGGAAATGCTTAATTGCATTCCTTGTAGAAGAAACAGGAAAGATCAGGGCAGGCAATCTGAGCCCACACTGCTCAATAAAAAGGTCAGTTTCACTTGTCATCCTGGCCAATCTTCTCAGCAGCATTGGATCCACAAGCTTGTTCCTCCTTTGAACACTTCCCTTAAGATCAGGATTCCCCATTGTTACTTCTTGCCTACTTTGTTTTCTCTATCCTTTCTCCAGCACTGCACCTTGGGATACCTCTTCTATTCTATGGATGCTTCTTTACCTTTGTGTTCTCATTAACTTGCTGATTTTAAAACCCCAGGTGCTGGTAACTCTCTCATTCACATATTCAACCCTAACACATTCAGTAACTCAAAAACTATGTTGGCCTATAATCCTAGTTGCTGGGGAACTCCAAATTCAGTATCTGTTACCTCAAGCCCCTTTTCGAACCTGTGCCTCCCATTATATTCTTTGTCAATTTTTATGAGGCTTTCCCTTGTTCATTTGTCTCAATCCAATTTGCTAGTTATTCATTATACCCAAATATTGCTCCATACTAATCCAATTCAAAATTAAATGTCTTTTTATTGGATATTCTCTGTATTTACATTGCAGATGTCATCTCCTTTTGCAATCCCATCCCCCTCCTCCTCACATTGCCTCTATGTAGGTGCTCCCTCTCCTAACCACCCTCTCCTACTTAGGAATCTTTTCTCAAACCTGTTCCTCTATTTGTCCCATTATTTTCTCGCATGAGTGTTTTTTTCTCCCTTCTAAGAAGAATTGAGGCATCCACCTTCTGGCCTTCCTTCTCTTAGAGCTTCAAAAGATCTGTGAATAGTTTTAGGGTATTTCAAGCTTTGGGGACTAGTATCCACTTATCAGGGAGTATGTACCATGAGTGTTCTTTTGTGACTGAGTTAAAACTCACTCAGCATGATAGCTTGAAGTCCCACCCATTTGCCTAGGAATTTTATGAAGTCATTGTTTTTAATAGCTGAGTAGTGGTTCATTGTGTATATGTACCACAAATTCTGTATCCATTCCTCTGTTGAAGGACTTCTGGATTCTTACCAGCTTCTGGCTATTATAAATAAGCAAGCCAGTAGCCAACATCAAACTAAATGGTGAGAAACTTGAAGCAATTCCACTAAAATTATGACAATGTCCGTACCGTCACTGTGACCAAGCCTTGGACAGAGGCCTGGGGGATTAAAAAATAAGGCCAGGCTCCAATGGCAGGTTACAAGAGCTCCCCCTTTTATATTATATAAAAGACAAATTTGTAGAGAAGTAGAAGCTCCAATGAGTAGAAAAGAGGCATAACTTTAATTTCAAGCAGCACCTTGTCTTAGGATCAATCTGGGGGTCCAAGACCCTTGCCCATCTTTGGGTACCCTGCCAGTCTTCAGAGCCCCTGCCTTAGGTGAGCCTGGTCTCAGAAAGTTGCCTGTCCTTGGCTAACTACTTGTCATTATGGCCACAATTTTTCTGTGGTCCAAAATGTTATATTGGCCTCGACTGGAATCAAGAGAACGTGCTTCACAGAGGATCCAGGATGGCTATAACAAGCCCCTCGGGCAGTCTCAGCTGTACCTCATGACCTTTTCTTATGTGAAGGAGGGAATGAGCATAGCACCCAGCTCTCGACACGTTAGATGCTTGAAATAAGCTATGGAGCATGGGCATGGTAAAGGAATAGAGAGTAAAGATCAAGAGGAAAAAGGTTCTAGCATGCAGTGTCGACGAAATCTCTTCCTTCATGAAAGACGTGGGACTGTTGTTTCACCAGCATCAATTTAAAAGCTGCAAGTCAACTTCACAAAATACCTAGAAACTTATTAAAAGGAACTGGTCTAAACATAAGAATATAGTAAATGCTAGTCACATTAAAGTTAAGAAAAAAGTCATTACAACTTTTTCTCTATTTGATTTTTTAAAATCAGTTTCTACAGTCCCCATGTTCTCTGTCCCACAAGGTCTAAAATCTTGAAGTAAAGCTTCTTGTCCATTCTGGGTTAAAGGTAAGCAAAGGTGGGTCAGGAACAGATGTCTAATACAGCTTCTTAGTCACCATTGTCAGGGCACTCAGGAAGCTCACAGATCAACATAATTCTTTGTCTCAGCATCAGCAAGTCTCACCAACCACTCTGGTAGCTAGCTAGAATGCTCTTGCAGCATCCTGTGGGAAACATCATAAACACACCCTTTTCCCCATACTAATTGGTCCCCTTGACCAAGACCATACCATTTGCCAGTATGTGGATCCTTTTATTTCACCTGGGCATAAGTTTGTCCAGTTGTAGGATGCCATAGACAACATTCCTTGTTATCCCAATTTAAAATTTTTAAAAATAAAAAAGTGTATGATTTAAATAAATGGGGATGTAACTCCCTCCTTTTAATTTATGAAAATATTGCTTTAAAGTTTCACAGTATCTGCATTACAATATCTTGTTCTTGAGAATTATAAGGAATTTCAATAATATGGGTAATATTAACTTGTCAACAAAGCATCTTAAATGTTTGACTGTAATAGCCAGTTCCATTATCTGTTATAGTCTGATTTGGAGCACCAACCATAGGAAAATAACATAGGCCATGAAAAATTATACCTTTAGTTGTTTTGTCTGTTAAAGCAATTGCAACTAGAAAGCTTGAAAAGGTGTTAATATTTAAATAAATATTTACCATAATTGGTTAGAATTAAGTCTTCGAGGGTTAACATAAGAAACTGTGGACATTTAGGACAAATTTTTACAATCTGACATGCATGTTCTCTAGAAATATCAAAATTGTTGTCTCAGGCCATTACTACTTTGATGGTAAAAAATGAGATTATAATATGCCTGGTATACAAATTTGTTGTGGCATTGCCTTTACTAAGTTATCCAAGCAACCCAGTATCTCTTAAATATCTAAGCATGGAACAGTAAGTTTTCTTGAGTTGAGTTGTATTTGAATAAACAATTGCAAAACTCAAAAATTAGCAATATCTAAAAATGAAACAATTTAAGCAATTGTAAACTATAAGCTATATATATATATTGGCTATCAGTATATAAATTTAAGGTTTAACTAATTTAACATTTAAAAACAGTGGCTATAGCACATAATCTAATAATCTCTGCAGCAGCAGGGGGAAACTCAAGAGAATGAACATGTGATCCAATTGTATATATTACTTTTCCATAGATGAACCATCTATAATTACATTACCTATAGGCTGCATGAGTAAATTTACAGGAAATAAAAAAGCATGCATCGGGAAAATAATTAACAATGTCTTTTGGATGATTATCAATTGTCAATTTTTCCTGAAAAGTTTGCACATGCAATAGACCAAATCAGTATTTAGTGATAGCCAATTTAATTGTTTGGAATAAGAAATAAATATAAATATTCCATCAGGTTAAGACATTACTTTTAAAAAAGATATATATATATATACCTTTAGTATTTTATCATGCAATTCTGTTTTAACACAGCAAAGGTTTCATAATAGGATGCTAAAACTTTACTTAAGGAAAAAAGATGAATTCACATTAATGGTTCCTTTTGCCAAAAAAACTGCTGTGGGTGTGAGGCAAAAATACAGACAGCCAATAATTGACTATAATTTATATAATATCTGCTGTTAACTCATTGCTTTCTCTAAATTCTCTGCAAAACTTTTCATCTCTCAGTTAACTGTAGAGGAGACTAGAATTTGCATCTCTGGAGAACAACAGAGGTTTAAGATCTGTGGTGAGCTTAAGGAGAGGTTTTAGTCAACTAATATCTGATGACTTTTGAAAAATTATATAAAGTAAATTATCTTTATGAATTTTCTATGCCATAATTTGACTAGGAAGACTGATAGCCCAATTATTTGGTTCCTTTTCTGGAGCTACAACCACTCTCTAAAATTATAAAACTCATTGTAAAAGCAAAAACTCCAGTTAACAAAATATGTGAACTTTGAGGATTAAGTCCCAACTTCCTGCCACTGAGGCAGCAGCAAATCTCTGACATAACACAAGGACATCAGCCATTCCCTGAGGCAAAAAGACACCCATTGCCTCAAGGGCTCTCAAAACCACAAGCTGATACTCCAAAAGCAAAGGAATAATATGAAAACCATCTTGAAAATCTATAGTAATTCTTTGGATTGGCAACCGAAGCAGTAAACCAGGCTGTAAATTCCAAAGCTTCAACCCTTCACAAAGCTGCAGCAATTTTTACCTGTTTGATTTTTACTTAATTACAAATATAGCAGAATTCTAGGGGGAATTAGAAGGCTCAATGTAACCAGCTTTCAATTGCGCCTGCGCTAGCTATTGAGTGGCCAAAAAAAATTTTTTTTCAGAAGCTGATTAACCAATATAGGGACATCACCTTTTAAAATAATTTTATCTGAATGGTGTGCAGGCTTGTCAATTAAAAATACCTTAGATCTGTTTTTCCTTTTCTAGGTGTGAAAGACCCCTGGACTGGGGAAGCCCCTCACTCTAGTACTGGTAGAATTCAAACCCAAGAACTCACAGAGAGCCTATCTTGCTGCAATCAGGCAAGAGGTTTATTCAAGGGGGTGGGCAGAGGCCAAAGCTCTGGGGATGACATATATCTCACACAGGAGATAGGGGAGTCGGCCCTGAACTCAATTAGGGGGACATATTTATAGGGAAAATTACATAGGTAGCTAGCAACAAGCACTTAACAATTTCATTGGTTCATTCAAATTGGCACACTCTGTCTGCTTTTGGAAATAATTCAACTCCAGACCACTCTGTTTTGGGGCACACTGACCTTCATACTAGTTTTTCTCAGGACTGCAGTCAAACCTTATTGAGACCAGGTGGTCTGCGGTTTTTGTTCTCAGCCTTGAGACATACTTGTCATCAAGGCAGGGTTAGTGGGGGCTAATTTGAAATTTTAACTCTTTCAGGTATAACTGCAACGGGCTCTAATTTAGCCCTGATTTTGTTTTTTCAACCCTTGGTTAGGCAAATAACCACAATCAAACACTTGTAACATAACTTTATCATTTGGACTATATAAAAGGACTCCCATTAACAGGCAAATTAGAAATATAAGGCTCAAAATATTTTTGGTGAACTTCCTCATCTTCCCAATGCAAGAGATCACTGCTTTGTTCTGGAGTCTTGACTTTGTAATTGAGTGACAATAACCATTTTAGGCCAAGATACAGGCCAATGAATAGAGGTTACTACCTATGCATCTGCTCTTGTATCTAGTAGCCCCCCCCCCTTTTTTTTTTTTTTCATTTTTAAGACTAACTCAGGTCTTTTAGCTTTTGTAGCTTGTACCCAATAAGCATCTGAAGAACCAAATATTTTTGCTCTTCTAGCTCAGGTCATAACTCAGAATTTTTGTCATAAACAATGACACAAGGATCAGTTTGCAATTCGCTGCCTGGGGTGGCTGAGAAGAGGTAGAACCAATCTTTCTATAAGGCCCATGTCAACCATGTCAAGCCATGTTTGCATTCTCATAAGCCAATTGTTTCACCAAAAGCATTCCAACATTAGCAATTCCAAAGACCTTTTCAGACATTTTAATCAGCCTATCAAGGAACTCTTGAAAAGTTTAGAAAGCAAAACTTAACCTCCAAACAACCTAGTCTCTCCGAAATCAACACATCTTGCATCAGAGCGTATTAGCTTTATGCTACAAAGTTTGACTGCCAATTTCCCACACATGAACAAACTACAGTGCAGCTGCCAATACCTCAGGAGATACTGTCTTAAATCCTATCTTATTACATAAAATATGACCAAATTTAGAGGTATTTTAGAAACCTGTTTCCCTGGGATGGTTTATGCCACGTGGTGTTGTCTAGAGTGACTTTAACCAAGTTACCAATATTGCAATTTTTGAATTATACCCAATTACTTGTAAGCAAATAATTTACTACCAAGACACGCAGAGCATATTTATACCTTTTAAAACCAGTCAAAAGCAAACATGAAGTAACCACACATCTTATATATTTAAACCAGATAAAATTCTCATATTTTCTAGCTGTAATTTCAAGAAATGAGCACCTTGTCACCTGCCAAGCTCAGTAAACAGAGATTTTCTGGGAGAAGCAATGGAACAATTCTAAGCGGAGAAGCTGCTGGCACCCTTATCTAGGAGCAGCCTAAAAATCAGCTTCCAGCAGGTCTCCAGCTAAGGTAAGCTATTAACTTCAGGTGTAGGGCCCCAAATGTCTGCTTTCTATCTTTAGTTTTACCCTTCTAGACATGAGTTAAAACTGAATCAAGAGACAACCAACCAACACATAACATTTTAACCACCTTTTCTTTTGAACATGAAACACGAGTAACAAAGAAAACGTGGACACAAATTGACACATGTGGACAGACAGACAGCTTAGAGTGCTGAAAGAGCTCCAAAGGGAGACCCTCACTCAAATCTCAGGAGAGGTGCGCACCCAGTGAGTCACCGAGACTAGACTTGCTGCAATCGCACGAGGAAGTTTATTGAAAGTGAAACAGAGTAAGATCTCAGGCCAGCATGCTGGGGTCGAGACATACACCACGCAGGGGTAGAGGAGTTCAACCCCGGCCTGAACTTGTAACGGGCTTATAAAGGCAAAAAATCACAAAGGAGGGGGAGGACAGGGGGAATGAGGAAATTCAAAGGGGAAGAATCATACACTTTTTATCAGTACACCCTCGGGCACACCTAGGGCGTTGAAACATTGCACAGAGGTCATCCAGACCTTCTGTGGTATTTTGGGAACTCAAATCTCAAGAAAGTGGGATTTCCTGGGTGGGATTTCCTGGGAGCGATTTCCTGCAGAGGAAATCCCTAGGGCAAGGAATCAGTGTCCTTTGACAACCTTTTACTCTTCAGTGCCAAGAGACAAACACACACGAGAGAACTACATGTGTCCAAGGGACCCTGATATTCTTCCTAAGGGACCCAGAACCAGAACTAGACATTTCTCCTGTGAGAACCAGAGAGCCAGGACTTCTCCTGACCCGCTTGGAGAACTCTGGAACAATTTACGTTCTTTATTTTTTTTTCTCTCTCTCTCTCTTTTTCCAAACCATCCCAGAAAAGGGAGAGAACTGTTTCCCTGTTGGTTGAGCATAGGCAGGAGTGGCCAAAGGAGTAATAACCCTTTCTGGAGAAAAGCCCTTTGTATTTTTAATTTACATTTGTCTAATTTCTTTTCTAGCCTCCTAATTTCTTCTTTGAGTTTAGATTCTTCATCACTTTCGCTTTCACTGTCTCCTGACTCATCAGAAGTATCTGTTGAAGTGACAGACCCCTTTGTTCATCTTGAACAGTCTCAAAAGTTCTTTCCATTTCAGCCCTAATTTCTCTTATTTTAGCATTATCACTTAGGAGAGTATCTTTCACCAACCTCCAAAGAAAGAAATTGGTGACTGCACTCTCTCCGTACCTATTCAATATCATACTGGAAGTACAAGCCAGAGCAATCAGATAACAAAAAGAGGTCAAAAGGATACAAATTGGAAAGAAGTCAATATATCACTATTTGCTGATGATATAATAGTATACTTAAGTGACCCCAAAATTCCAGGGGAATCACCATCCTTGACCTCAAGCTGTATTAAAAACAGTTGTCATACAAACTGCATGGTGTTGGTACAGAGACAGGCAGGTAGACCAATGGGATAGAATTGAAGACCCAAAAGTGAACACACACACCTATGGTCACTTGATCTTTGACAAAGGAGCTAAAAATAGTTGATGGAAAAAGGACAGACACTTCAACAAATGGTACTGGTTCAACTGGCAGTCAGCCTGCAGAAGAATGCAAATTGATCCTTTCTTATCTCCATGTACAAAGCTGCTCAAGTCCAAGTGGATCAAAGACCTCCACATAAAACCAGGTACACTAAAACTAATAGAACAAAAAGTGGAGAGGAGCTTAGAACACATAGTCACAGGGGAAATTTTCCTGAACAGAACACTAATGGCTTATGCTCTAAGACCAAAAATCGACAAATGGGACCTCATGAAATTGCAAAGCTTCTGTAAGGCAAAGGACACTGTCAAAAGGACAAAACAGTAAGCATCAGATGGGGGGGGGAACATTTATCAATCCTACATCTGATAGGTTGGGAGCTATCCCCCCCCCCCATCAGCTAAGGGTTGGCCTAATTGCCTGCTTGCATGCCTAGACTTTGGGGAAACACCTTCCTTTGTGATACTAATTGTCCCAGTCACAAGCCAACTCCACACCTGTTCCTGTCCCAGCTTTGGGCTACCTAGAATATAGACTTCACCCCAGGGGGTGAGGTCTCCACCCAGTAGCTAGGGAATTTGCATACTGCCTTTGTAACTACCTTTTCAAGTGTATATACTGGAGAGCTGGAGTCAGTTGAAGAAGTTGGAGTTTTGGAGTAAAGCACTTCTGATAACACAAATAATTGAGTTGTCTCTTTTCAAACTGTCAGACCTTTGCCCAATTTGGAGTAGCTGTGGTGTGGGTGCTACACTGATAGAGGGCTAGTATTCCATATATACAAAGAACTCAAGGAGATAGACTCTAGAGAATCAAATAATCCTATTTAAAAATGGAATACAGAGTTAAACAAAGATTTCTCAACAGAGAAATACTGAATAGCTGAGAAGCACCTTAAAATATGCTGAACATCCCAAGTCTTTAGAGAAATGTAAATCAAAACAACCCTGAGATTCCACCTCACACTAGTCAGAATGGCTAAGATCAAAAAGTCAGATGACAGCTAATACAAAAAAAAAAAAAAAAAAAAAGACACTCTGTCTTATTTAATTTAGTTTTTTTTTTTTTTTACATGTTTCCTCTCCTTGAACCTTTATTCAGAGACAGAAGCCAGGTTTTCTGTCCAAACTGTTCTTTATATTGCTAAGCCAATGGATTTTTAGTTGCCTCTTCTTAGTACCTCCCTATTGGTTTGTGTTGAACTCATGTTTCATTGGATACAAGCCACTTCTGTAGCCCATCCTTGTAACCTGTTCCCTTATTCTCAGCTATGGTGTTCTATTTTCTAATTTAACCCTCTCTTTCTTCCCCACTTATCTGGATTTGTCCACCCATGTTTTCCCTGCCTCCTTAGTGATATCCCATCACTGTCTCTCTCACCTGAAATCTTCCTCATTTAATTTTACTAAAATAACCTTTTGTTTGGTTGTTGTTATTGCTTGGTTGGATTGTTTGCTTTTTTGTGTGTTTTGAGATAGGGTTCCTCTCTGTAGCCATAGCTGTCCTGGAACTGAAAGGAAATTAAACTTAAGGTCTGAAAACTCATGTAAGTTGGGGCAAAAAGGGTAGTCTGTGAGCTTAAAGGCCTAGGTCTGAGAACTTGTAAAACAAGTCCAGGCATGCCCAGCTAAGCCCATTGTTAAAACATTCCGGAGGCTAGGTTAACTGACCTTAAAGATAAGATAGGAATGCAGAAGCTGGCCAGAGGCTGTCTTTTACAACTGAGTTGTCAACCAAATGAGCCCCCACCCAGTCTATTCAAAAGTAAATTAGATGTTAACCACATATATCCTGACTTAGATAAGCATCCACAACACCAGTCTAACTTCCAAACTGCATGTAAGCTATGGGTGTTGGGTAAACTTTGTACTCTAATTCTACCCAGCCCCCAACCCTCTCTCCCAACCCCCTCCTTATAAAAACCCCCAGCTTTCAAGTCTCGTGGTCAATTCCTCTATCTCCTGTATGAGATACGTATCGGCCCGGAGCTCCGCCATTAAACTACCTCGTGTTTTTGCAGCAAGAAGGTCTCTCGAATTTCACTGGGTAACCCCGTGTCCTGAGACTTGAGTGGGGGTTCCCAAAAGGGGGTCCTACAGAACACATTCTGTAGCCAGACTACCTCAAACCCAGAGATCCACATACGTACCCCTCCCTTCCAAAAGCTAAGATTAAAGAAATGAACCATCACTGCTTGATACAAAAATAAGGTTTTATGCCCACATCCAGAGATAGAATATTAAGAATTTTTTAAATTTATTTTTTCACAATCAATGATTAAATATTTATAATTTGAATTTTTGTCAAAAATATCTAAGGTTACAAACTTTATATCCATCATTTCTCCTTTCCTCTCACATAGACAAAATAAGTAAGAAGAAAGAGAAAAGCTAATGTTTCAAAACCACAGCAATTTGCAAATCACAATAATGTTATTTATCTTATTACACATTGCTGATCAGTTCTGCAACCTATAAGAACCGGATAAAATGAACAAGATACCAGTGCCTCTGTCTGTGCCTCAAGCATCACTAACTATTGGGTCCTGCTCAAATACATTCAAAGCACACATGTTTTTTGGGCTCACAGAATCAAGCTGGGAACTACTTGAAAGAAATTTATGGAATTTCTGGGCTAGGAGATAATGCAAGACAGTTTAAAAAACTATAGAGAAAAAAAAATTGTCCCTTACACTTGAAGAAAATGAAAATCTCATTTTAGGCTCTTTTTGTAAATGTAGCCAAGACTAACACTATATTTTATTTTAAGCCTTCAAAGAAGATGGATAGTGAAAGAAAGAGCCTCAAATCCAAGCCAACATAATCAGTGAACATCTGAGTGTAGTGTATAAAATGTAAGCAATCTTTATGTCTAACCCATAAAATAATAATGTGAATTAAATGACAACAAAAACCTTCCCAGTAAGCTTATAACTAAGTGCTAGATGTTAATTTTTAACATAAATATATTGTTATACAATTTTCTATGGGGTAATTGGCACTTTAAAATTGTTTTTCTAAGTTTATATATAAATATGGCTTTTTCTAAATGACCATGATCCACAACTAGAACCATGAATTCACAAGAATAACAGAAACACTTTGAGAGCAAAAGTTTCTCCCAATGGCAATGGTTTTAAAGTTCTCATCTCAGTCTGTTTATTTGGGGAGAAAAGGAAAATTTCCTAGCTGATTCAGAAAATTCAATACAAGGCTGAACAATGGTGATGTCTGTATGCCAAGGGATATTTGATAACAATGTTGAAAAGGTTTTTTTTTTTTTTTTCATTTGTTATAACTTAGGTGAGGATTAGGGAAGAACCTACCAATTTCTATTTGACAGTAGTCTTGGAGACTGCTAAATATCCTAGACAGTACAGAACAGACCTCACATCAAATAATTCTCTAACCCAATATGCTAATGTGAAGAAATTTTGAGTAGGGAGTAGAGAACATGCGCTACTTATATGTAAATGACAGAGAACTTATGGAACACCATGGAGTCTTAGCATTGACTCTGGCATGTGCAAAACACCTAATAAAAATGTGTGTGCTTATGTGTGTGAGTGTGAGTGTGAATGTGTGTGTGTGTGTGTGTGTGTGTGTGTGTGTGTGTGTGTGTGTGTGTGTAAATAGGAGGCTATCAATTTGACGGGGAGCTATAGGGGAAACCTGGGGGCAGTAGAAAGAGGAATGGAAGGTGTAGAAATGATGAAAATTCAGTGTCCTTGTGTATGAAATGCGTTAAGAAAAGTCTCACCATTTTGATAGATTATTTAACAAAGATTTGCTCAACTGACTAATAGATTGAAAGGCATAGAGTTACATATTTTACACACACAAAAAAAAAAAATAGATTCAATGTTTTCATAAAACAGTAAGTCAAAATTGTTTAGGTTTGGACAAAGAAGCTTCTAGAAGGGATGTTGATGCACATTTTTAGGAACTGCTTCTATTCCCAGTTATTGAGCACCAATCAGTGGAAAGAGGAAACTGAGAGCAAAACTCTTGTGACCCAGTTGACAGCGAGTGTTTGTCAGTCTTTGGGAGGCTGGCTTATGCCTGCAGAAAATAAAAGACCACATTAAGTGAGAATACACAGACACATACACAAAAATAATATATATTAGCTTGTTTCACTACTTAGTTGTGTTTTCAAAATAAGGACAGGTATGTGGCTCATTCATGTGTTTCTTTCTCTGCTTAGAACTAAGAAACTGCCCTTTGGAGTTTGTGCCTACTTATATTTCCTCTTGAAGACAAAAAAATAAAATTAATGATTTGAGCTATTTTCTAATACAATGGTTTCTTTTGGTATAGCTGTTTAGTTTGATAGGTCTTTGAATTTCCTGTTTCTGTAAGCATTGCTGGCATAGAGGGTTAAGGGGTACTCAGATATGTCCTCAAAGAATGAAATTCAGAATTTATTTTGAAGCTATTTAGTTCCAAGGAGGGGTGTACAGCCAACTAGGTTGTGAATATTTTCATTGAAGTTCTTCCTACTCTTCAGAAGTGCAGATGGACCTATAGTCATGATTACTCTCTGAGTGTGAGTGTCCTATTCCTGGAAATTCAGGTCCCATGAACAGTCCTGTACATATAGAGGCAATAACTGAAGTGTAGTGTGGGAACCCCAAAATGATGAGATTATCTCCTGAGAAAAAGAGTGAAAGCCACAGCAGCTAATGCACAAACAGACAAGAGACAGGATATCACACTAGACAACACCCTATTGTTTAAAAAAAAAAAAAAAAAAAAAAAAAAAAAAAAAAAGCTCTGTACAATACTACCATGAGGTGTAAACCATAAGTTTAAGGCTGTAAATTAGCAAATGTTCTATAATCTTCCTTTGACAATAATCTTTCTGTGGAAAGATCCCCAGCCATCTCCATCCCTAGATTCATCCTTCAATGTTCACACTACATTCCAATAATTTTTAAACACAAAATGCCTCATTTCTGGTATCATTGAATGTTGTACATAATTCTGCTGGGAAACCTTCCCGTGCTTCCATTGCTTATTTTATGTCCTACAGAGTAGAAAGCATGACCCCTCCTACAGCCCTACCATATGTGATTTTAAATTATAGCTGATTGATAAATCTATATATGTCAACAGAAGTTGGAACAGTTCAGAATTCACTCTTCCAGTCTTCTTTATTTATAATGTAAAAAAGTCAGTTAAAATAAATAAATAGCAGCTATTAAACACCCACCCAAAAAAACCTACTTTTTAAATATCTCTAATTAACTAACAGAAAAAAATGACCAAGTTTATCTCTCTGAGAATTATCTTACCACTAGATAACAATAGTAACATCTAAACTAGTAGAACAGAGTTTTTATTTAGAGTGGGTAAAACTTTAGTGTTTATATTAAAAAGTGTTGAAGCAATTTTGGGATATGCTCCAGAGAAAGGGAAAATTCACAAATTCAGCACTTTCATAGATATGAGCAACAGGCAGTAGAAATGAGAATGGATACAGGGACATTCTATGACATAAGCACCATGCACTGATGGGTATGCTCTTGGGGACACTTTAACAAGTCTTAAAGCATGGACACAAGGAAGTAACCAAATTGAAACAGACTTACCGTGCATATGGCCACAGACAAACCCAAAACAGAAAATATTCAACAGGCATGTCAAAGCTGAGATTTACTCTCATGGACATCGGGTGAAGCAGCTGAACTGGGTTACACTCAGTATAGTCATTACCAGGGGGACACATCATCTAAGCATGGAGAGTGGGAGATAGCATCCAGTTATGAGTCATTTGTGCAGTAATGTGAAACCCTGTCCCTCTGGCTGGACAGCCATTGCAATCATGATATCAAAGCAACTGTGATTGTCCCCTGAGACCTCACAGGATTGAGCCTAATAACATCCCTTACAGGTGTGGGGGAGGGGTTCATAGAGAAGTGCAGCATAAAATGTTTGCATGTGTCCCTCCTCCAGGATATAAAGGAACTTAACAATTGCTCTGGTGGGAGCAACTCTTCCATGTTTTCCATAAGCCTGTAGGTTGATTTTGACCATGTTATTGTAAGCAACCCAAATTATATCCACTGCTTTGCCAGGACAGACATTAAAGGTAACATTTATTTGATCTGTCTTAAGCATCCTGCGAAAAGATCGATATTCAGCTCAAGACCAAGGTCTCAACACAAAGGAAATTTATTTGTCCCAAGGGGATAAGGAACATGGATTAAGAGACAGAAACAGGAGATAGAGGATGAGAAAGAAGGGGAAGGGAGAAAGAGAGGGGCAGGAATATTTGTCTTAGAGGGACAAAGGACTGTGTTTGAAGAGAGGAGATAGAGAAAACCCATAGGCAAATGGCAGTTTAAAAGGTAAAGGGGAAACTTCATGTTAGGATTGGGTGTTTAATTTTGACTGGACTAGGTTAACTAGGGCAGTCACAGAGGGCTTTTGATTGCTAGACTTCAATATTTTGATAACTAGACCTTAGTCGTCAGTCTCGGGAGGAGGAAGTAGCCAAATAAGAGAGTGGACCTCAGTGGCCAGTTTTATAATGTAATCTAACATTTTTCAGCAAGCACAAAGAGGGGCAAAAACAAGCTTGGCCAGAGCCCTGTGTGCCATGTTTTGGCTAGCGTCCTTTCACCTTGTCTGGAAGAATAGGCAATTGTCCATGCCTCCCCAGAGAAGACCCACAACTGATGAGGTGATAATGCTGTGCTTAAGTAGTGCAGTTACAAAGGCACCCACGCTTGCTCTGAAGTTAAATTCATCTCTCTATTCTGGTTCTTTGCATCATCTTTAAATGCCCTCAAGTGGAAGTCTTGTTTAAAAGCTTTTATATATGCTTGCAGTTAACCATTGAACTGAGCACAGGGCCCTCAATGGAGAAGGACTGGAGGAGCAGAAGGGGTTTGCAACCTCATAGGAAGAACAACATTATCAACCAACCAGACCCGGCAGAGCTCCCAAGGACTAAACCACCAACCAAAGAGTACACACATAGAAGGACCTATGGCTCCAGTGGCACATGTAACAGAGGATGTCCTTGTCTAGAATCAATAGGAAGAGAAGCCAGTGGTCTTGTAAAGGCTTGTTTCCCCAGTGTAGGGGAATGGCACGGTGATGAGGTGGGGGTGCGTGAATGCTGGGGGGGGGACTCCCTTACAGAGGCAGGGCTAGGAGGATAGGAGAGGGGCAACTGAGAAAAGAGATAGCATTTGAAATGTAAATACATAAAATATTCAATTAAAAGAGGAAAATAAAAGCTTTTACATAGAATCACAGATGTAATCTTGCTGCACAGTGAGAAGAGCTTATAAATCAGAAAATAAATTAACGATAAGTTCATAAACAGAAATTATGATTAGGCACAAAAAGTTCAAAACAAACATGGCTCTGATTAAAATAAACTAACTGCATTCTGTTAGACTAAGAAGGTGTTCATTTAAAACCCAACTTCCAAAACCACTTTTTATCATACTGATTTTCAAGACCACACTCCATCTCTCTAAAATGCCATGAAGAATGACTGAAGCAAGTTTTGTGGGAAAATTAGTATAGGGTATCAGTACAGAATTTTCATAGTTAAAGAAACATGTTTTCTTAACCCCTGCCTGGAGGGAACTTTAAAAATTGTTTCAAGGGCAGGTTACCAAAGAGAAGTGCACAATTCATACAAAAATCTTCAGGATGTAGAAGGGAATCCCTGTGAATGCTTGACCCAGAGCCGACTGTGCACAGGGTGAGCATCTCTTCTGTAGCACTCAGAATCCGTTGATACTGAAGGAAACACACTTCTATATAAGAAAATGTATCTGTGTAATCATTTGAATTAACTAAAATACTTTAAAAGCTACTCAGATAAAAAAAGGAAATCACAGAAATCATTTATATATTTCAGGTAATTATAATAGCTGTACATTTCAAAGTTTAGTGACACAGCTAAGCCAGCAATAGGGGATAATTTTACCTCTAGATACTTAGGTTTAGATTTAAAGAGAAAAGTTCACATCTGAATATACTTCTTAAGAGTTAGGAGAAAGATGGGCACCATAGACTCAAAGTAAATAGAAGCAAGGACATGATAAACATTAAATTATAAACCAACAAAGTCATATGTAAACATTTTTAGGAAATCAAAATGCCAACACTAAACTATTTAAAAGGATTAACAAACATTTTCAGACTACATCTGACCCAATACATACAATGATTTATGCTACATATTAACTCTTCCAAAGTTTGAAATATCTAATACTTCATAGATGAACTTCAAAAAACATGAATCTATCATAAAACATCTGACAATTCAACTGTCCAGTGGTAGCACCTGAAATAGTCTAGATATTTAGCTAGCAAATGAATGGACTATAAAAATCTTAAATAGCTTTATTACTGTTGTTGCTTTAGTTTTTAATTAAATTATTTATTTATTTATTTATTTATTTATTTACCTTACATCTTGACTATGACCTCAATTTTTCCTCCTTCCTCTTCTTTCAGTTCTTTCCCTTCCCCACCTCTCCCCTCTCCATCTACTCTTTTTCTGTTTCTCTTCAGAAAAGGAGAGGCCTCTCGTGGATATCAACCCTCCCTGGCATATGAAGTTGTAGTAAACTAGGTACATCTTCTCCTCTTGAAGCAAGATGAGGCAGCCCAGCAGGGGAAAGGGATGCCAAGGCAGGCAACAAAGTCAGAGTCAGCTCCTGCTCTCAACTCACCCCTGCTGCTAAGAATTCCATATGAAGACCAAGCTACACAGCTGTTACATATGTGCAGAGGGACTAGGTCAGTCCCAGGCATGCCCTCTGGTTGGTGGCTCAAACTCCATGTACCCCTCTGAGCCCAGGTGAGTTGATTCTGTAGGTTTCTTGTAGTGTCCTTGACCTCTCTGGTTCTTGAAATCCTTCATCTGCCTCTTCCACGGGATTCCTTGAGTTCTGCCTAATGTTTGGCTGTGGGTCTCTGCATTTGTTTCCATCAATTCCTGGGTGAAAGCTCTCTGATGGTGAGTATTCTAGGTTCCTTTCTGCAAGCATACAGAATATCAGTAACAGTGTCAGGAGTGGGCTTCCTCTCATGATCGGGTCTCAAAGTGGACCAAACTTTGGTTGGCCATTTCCTCAATGTCTGTGCCATCTTGTAGGCAGGACAAGTTGTAGATCAAATGTTTTGTGGCTGGGTTGATGTCCAAGTCCCTCCTTTGGGAGTCTGCCCTAGTTATAGAAGATATCTGGTTCAGGCTCCTCGCCCCATATTGCTAGGAGTCTTAGCTAAGGTAAACCTCATAGATTTCTGGGAGTTTGCATTGTCCTAGGTTTTTAGCTCATTACAAATATTGCCTCTCCTACAACTAGCTCTAATCATAATTAACTTTATTTTTTAAAAACTTGCAAGTAAAAAACAAACTTTAAATTAGCTTCATTTTATTTCATTAAAAATTCTATAAATGCATACAATGTGTTTTGATCAAATCCAAACTCTATTTCCTCCTTTCAATTCCTTCCTTAATCATCTACCACTTTTCCTTCAGTGTGCTCCTTTTTAAAATCCTTTGAGTGTAATAGGGCCACCCAAATGTCTGTGGATGTAAGACCATCTACAAGACTATGAGTCGGGGCCCACTTTCCTGAAAGAAGACTCTCTTTTCTCCAACAGCTAAGAACTCCTCACCTAGGGGTGGGATTTTATGAGTTCCTTTCCCATCCATGCTGAAATCCTGACTGTATTAAACTCATGCAGATGTGTGTAAATCATAGCCACTGTGAGTTCATGTGTGTAATAGCCTTGTTATATCTACTAAGTCCATTTTTACAGTATACACCTACTACTTATGGCTTACTATTCTATCACCCCTCTTCTATGACATTTCTCAAACTGGGATGAGTGGTGTGATACAGGCATGCCATTCAGAACTGACTATAGTCTCTTATTCTCCTGCACCCTAACAAGTTGTAGTTGTGATCTACTGGGGAAAAAAAACTCTCTGATGAGAGATAAGAGATACATCAATCTATGGGTATAAAATTGAAAACATCTATTAAAATTTAATACTATGTCTCTTTAACAGAATAACCGTAGGTTCTCCTCTAATGCCTAAAACATATGTGGCTGAGGATTTGGAGTCAGGTGCTAGACATGAGTTTCAGTTTGTGGACCAGGTAAATACAGTGGGAAAGTTGTTGCTTACTCCCTCAATCTTCCTGCCACTAGGGAATCATATCTTGCAAGGCTGGTCATTTCTGTACCTCACAGGATTCACAGATGGGTGAGACTAATTATTACTTCTCTCCTTCAGTAGAGTGTATTGAACTTTCTATCACTAAGAAAGCTAGCCAGTAGGCAAGAAGTTTCTAGATCAGTACTAACTTGATTTATACACCTCTTGTGACTCAAGCATGTGGTATCTTAGTATCAAATTCTACAGGACAGCCACGGTCAATGGCAACAGTCTGTAATTTTGGGAGAAGTTTTGCTACTGTACTGATCAGGAGCCAAGTGCTGAGGCCCCGCCCCCTTATTTTAAAGTCCCTCCACTTACACTTTTGTGTATATATATGCAGATATCTTAAGAAAGATTCTACAGTACTGTTTCCCTATTGCCTTTCCAAAAGTCTTTAGTTTCAGCATTTCAGCCAAGATCATCCTTACTGGATCCTGGAAGACTCTCATATCCCTGGCACCTGGGACTTTCTACAGATTTTCCCTGTCCCCCACACCCATACTGCTGCATATTTTTATTCATTCTCCTGGCCCTCTGGGCTTCTTTCCTGTCTCCTCACCCATACCTGATCCTGACCTCCTTTTCCCTGCCCCTCCCCTCTCCCATTCAGATCCCTCCCTCCCTGTGCCTCTGGTGATTATTTAGTTCCTCCTTCTAAGTATTCACACTGGGCCTTCCTACTTGTTAACATTCACCTGGTCAGTGAGTTGTAACACGGGTGTTCTGAACTTTCAGTGTCAGATCAACTATTAAAATTCCCTGGAAGCTCATCTTAGTGAGACATTTCATTGGTGTCCTTGTTTGTGTGACACCACATTTCTGGCCAAAGGGTTCACAAAGAGATGGAAAGGAGAAGGATTGTTGTGTTAAAAATCTCATACTAGAACTGCAGCGACACTCAGCACAAAGGAGTGAGGTATTTCTTCAACTCACAAAAGCCACTTTGCTAAACTGTCTCCTTTGGCTGATGAAACCTGGACGTTCTCTTAGGTCAGAGCTGAAGAACACTTGAGATAAGAAATCTATTTCTCATGGTTCAAAACTTAACCTTTGCATTGGGAAACAGAGGGGGGATAGAAAATTATAAGCCAAGTAAAATCAGGGGTAAACATGTTTAGATCAGAAAGGAGTCAGAAACCACAGTTATCAAAAATAAAATAACATAACAAGAGATCGCCCAGGAAGTGGTTTCAGGTGTTGGCACTTGAAAAGGTAGAGTGAGTTCTAGACCCCAAATAAGTTTTAAAAAATAAACTTTTGAAAGGATGCAGCATGGGCAATATGTTAGAAAATGTCCTAAACCCTTTGTTTTACTTATATATAAACTATGTTTATGTATGTTCCCTATCAGCAAAATCACAATATAATTTGCTGTCCTTTTTAAACATGGCAAAGTCCCAGTCAGAGAGATATTAAGAAACTCACTAAATTATCAGAGCTAATTTATACTGCAATCAGGCTTTAATTAGACAATATGCTTTTTAAATCATTGTTCTTACTACGGCCCAACCCACCGGCAATAGCGAAGACAAGTTTACTATGTATATGAGCTCCTGGTTAGACGGGCAGGCTGCCCTGCAAAAGCTCTTTAAGGAGGCAGGAACCTGGAGAGAAGTATACATCCCGAAGCCCCAACCTTGCTGAGAGTTGAGACTATAAGAGCCTGCTGTATCATTCCTCACACCCTCCATTCTAAAGTAGGTGTGGTTCTGAGCTGAGTTAATTCCCTCAAAGTGAGTCACACCAGCGTGGATTCATCAGCTATCATAGACTAGCCACATACAGTGGAGAGTGGGCTTCAGAGGTGAGGTAGGTGTCTGTGCTGAGACACCATGTGAGGCCTTGTCTTGTCACTGCTTTTACGGAACTTATGGACTGAAAAGAAAAACAAATATCAGTCATTGAACTGAATGGTCAGAGTTTGTAGCTGCACGGTGATCAAGGTGCTCTGAAGGAGAGGAACGCAGGTCTGTCTGGGCCAGTGATAAGCAGCTGCCTGCAGCATCAACACTGTCTTAAGAAAGATATGCATGGCTGGGAAATATAAAATAGAAATGGGGGTGGGGGTTTGGGTAGGTGACACAGTAGAAGAGAGTTTTGAGCGGAATCCAAAACCTTTATTGAGGCACAGGAGCAAGGACTGATGTCTCCCACTGTGGCCAGCTCCAAGGCGGGGAACAAGAGTGGAGTGAGTTAACAAGAAAAAATGGTTGGCCAGGCAGCCCTTGACAGACTCTGTACAAAGAAGACATGGAAGCCATACAAGGACTATGCAAGCATCTGGCCTAAGCAAAGGGCATCCAATGCTCCTGAGATGTAGCCAAATAGTGAATTTTGAATCCTTCCTGTCTGCACCAGAGTCACTGTGTATTTAGCAGAGTTCTGCCTGCAGAAGCCCCCACCAAGCACATGGGGCCTGGGAGAGCACGGACATCACACATACACAACCCATTCCAGCAAAGACTTCTCTTGCCATGTCTGAATCCCAACATGGTCCCAGTGTGCAGGAAATAACATCATAGGCTTGATAGAAAATTAATCTACCCCATGAGCCTGTCTTTTTACAAATTCACAAAAGAGGATAGTGGTATTAATTTATGACTAAGGCAACATGTGTACTGTGTCCAATACACATGCACTTCTGGGTAAATAAGTGATAGGTGACAACTTGATTTGTATTCAGTCCTCATTCATTTTGAATCCATTTTTCTCCAAATTCAGCAGAGTGAACATTCTAAGATCTGACTTTGTGAAAAACAGCTTGTCATTACACCAGCCCAGTAGAGTATATACAACATCATGCATGTGAGAGCAGCCAGTTTGAGGATTATGAGCTTCTCTGAGAAAGATAAAGATGAAAAGAGGAAATGGTGACTTGTGTCCAGCATAATTCTAATGTACGATTTCTTAAATAAGAGCACAATTGTCATTAGGCTCAAAATTTTAGTACCATCTCTCCAAAACACAATGAATTGTAAATGTTTCTTGTGTGAATATTTGTTTGATAAAACAATTTCTATATTTATGTACATTTTTATTTATTCAATTTACAACTGCAGGATCATTTTATTATACCTGTCCTGAATCAAAAGTAAATGAATAAAATTTAATGTCTCCCTTCAAGGATATCATAACGTACAAAAAGAAAAGAAAAGAAAGCATTTATGTGAAGAATGGAAGAACTGGATCAGAGGTGCCGACTAGGGACTAAATTGAGTTGACGTCGGCTCTGAATCCACCAACCAAGAGAGAATGTACCAATGATAGCAGCATTGCCTGCTTGAAGAGGTGAAAACCCAAGAAAGATATTTTCCCACCTATAGAATGAAGAATATTCTTTTCAACCTCCAAATAAATCAATTACACTTATCATTATATTGAACATTTTCATTTGCAAAAAGAAAGTTCCAAATTACTAGTATGAAGCACATTAAGTGTGTCATGATACCTCACTCTTGAGTCTTCTGTGTTAAAGATGTAGGTCACAGGAAGAAGCCATTGTGTACCAAATAATGATGATCTCACACACACAAAACTGTACTTAATGATACCTGGCTACAGAGTGAGACGCCTGAATACTCCGGGGCTAGTAAAGTTTAGCTAAGTTATTATTACCTAGTGGGTTAAATATGCAATAGCTAAGGGGAAATGGGCTTTCTAGTCATGCAATAGCCAGTGTCTGCCGCTGATCTGGAGTGAATCTGAGCACAGGGAGCCTGACAAAGTAGACCAGTGGGGGGCAAACACATGAGAAAGGAGTGTGGACATAGTCGGTAGAGACACTAAAAGTGTCTCACTTCATAACACACCCAACAGCTGGGAGCCTACCTTTCCTGGAAATAAAGGCCAATCCTGCCCCTTTCTGAGCTCCGCATGTCTGCACAGCCTTCCTACTCTTTTTTTTTTTAATTTACTCATGAAAATTTCCTCATAATATGGAATAGTCCTAATGCCCTTTCTCACTCGCCAGTGAAATGGAGCCCAGTTCACTAACTAGCAGGAGGCTAGGTGGTAGGATTATTCTTATAAGCTAGCATCCTTCCTAACTCTGCTCTCATTTTGAGTCTGAAGAGGGAAGCTGGAGAGAATTTGTTAGTGCTTAGAAGAGATATTGAGGAGCCCAGCCTGAAAACCTTAATTTAAAAAAAAATAGGGTTTGAGTGAGATTCTGTTTTATCCCAGCAAACAATCAGTTAAGGGTACCCCTGTTATTGATAGACTGCTATAGGGCTGCTTTGCCTCCATGATCTCATGTGGTCCAGAACCGACATCCTGGAAGTATACGGGTTAATGATGATGCTCAGTAATGCTGCATGCAAGATACTTGACATCTTCACACTAGGACTAATAACCTCTTATTTTCTTTTTATTGGCTATACCCTGTATTTATATTTCAGATGTTATCTTCTTTCCTACAATGCCATCTCTCCTCCCCCTCCCATTACCGCTATGAAGGTGCTCCCTCTTCCAACCACCATCTCTTCCCACAATGCCTTGGCATTCCCCTACACTGGGAAAACAAGCCTTCACTGGACCAAAGGCTTCTCCTCCCACTGATGCCAGACAACACTATCAGCTGCTACATATGCACCTGGAGCCATGAGTCTCTCAATGTAAATTCATTGTTTTAGTCCCTGGGAGCTGTGGGGAATTTGGTTAGTAGATAATTTTGTTCTTCCCATGGGGTTGCAGACCATTTCAGCTCCTTCAGTCCTTTCTCTAGCTCCTTCACTGGAGTCCCTGGGTTCAGTCTGATGGTTAGCTCCTTCATTGGGTTTCTTGTATTCAGTCAAATAGTTAGCTGCAAACATCATCCTCTATATCAGGATAGTTTGGGCAGAGCCTCTGAGGAGGCATCCATATCAAATTTCTGCCAGTAAGCACTACTTAGCATCAGCAATAGTGTGGGTTTAGTGGCTGCATATGAGATGAATGAGGTGAGGCAGTCTCTGGGTGATTTTTTTCTCCAATCCCTGCTCTTCTATTTGTCCCTGTATTTCCTCCTATGAGTGTTTTGTCCCCAGTACCATGTTCTTTTGAAAAATACTACTCAAATCTTGCATAGTAGCACAGGATTTTTTTCTAAATAATTCTCTGGTTTTAGATCCTGAATATTGTCATCTTCAAAAGAGTCTTCACAGTGCTTGAGTGAAGATCCAACGCAAGCTTGTCAATAATCTATGTGTGCTGCTTGACTCTTCATTCCAAACAAATGCACGGCCCTACAGTCAATACTTGTGGATTCCCAAGTAAAACAAAAACTAGTATGTGATATTCAAAGGATATATATATTCAAGTTTCATTATCAAGTGCTGTTTATAAGCAATAAAATTTGGCTCATAGAAACTGCTGGATACTGAAGTGTTCAGCAATCGCTTCCTGTTATTTTTCTGAAGTCATGAGTAGAGAAGCAGTTTGACTGAAACACTTCATGCAGGTATGCATGTGCATATGTACACATGCATGCACACAGAGACAGACAGACAGATAGAGAGTCTTCTCCCATCTTCTGAGTTTTACCAAGATGTTCATTATCAAACAATTCAAAAAGTCATTGGGTAACGTTTCATTTACTGCCAAAGTAGGCTAATACAGCGTCCTGGAAAATATGCATTAGCTTTGGTGGTTTAAAATTGGCCTTACAAGGGCATGTCAGTTAGAAAATTTAATCAACCCTGAGAGTCTGTTTTCCCAGTACTAAACTTGAGATGAAAATAAGACTTGCTGCTGGGAGGAAATCCAGGTGCAGGTACAAGAGGTCATACTTTCCCTCACCATCATAGTAGAGTTCAGCTGAGACTTCTTCCTACAACTCATGAACATGTGTCATCTTGCAGCTCAGCATTTCCCCAATAACCACTCTCTATCACTGGCTTGCCAAGCACTTCATCCTTGTCCTAGAGGCAGAGCACAGGGGCTCAAGTTTGGCTAGCTTTGTTCAGTAAAGGACAGTTAGAGAGAACTATTCCACAACGTAAATGCCAGCTGGATCAAGTTTAGCTTGTCAGAAGCACTTTTCACTGCCAGGCAAGAGCTTTTCCAGAGAGACCACTCATCCCCACTAAATACTTTCTAGGAAGCCATCTCCAATTCTGGGTCTTTTTCTCAGCATTGTGGTAGTTAGTATATCGGATAGTTCTTCAGAGATCAGTGTCCCTCAAAGTGAAGCTGAAATTCTAGTAAATATATTATGGTTTCAAATCCAGCCCCTCCCCCGTGCCTTTTACCTGAATCACACCACTGCTGCACACAAGATGGGATGAAGGAAGATTCACCACAATAGAATTTTGCATCTTATGATTATTAATAGCAATGTTTCCTGACTTTAACATCAGTGGATGACAAAAAGTTGAATATTCTATAAGAATCAACACAATTTAGTATGGTTTTCCTATGAGAATAATGTCTGGGATTCAACCATAACCTTTAGAAACTTTTAAAATTCAATATATAATTTGCTAGTTACTGAACTGATAGTGAATACAAATTTGAGGAATAAGAACTTTGGAAAATACTCATTCACATGAGCAAAGGTCCCTGTCATTTATTGATCCATTCCTTAGCTTCTTGTCCACACAACCAAGTACCATGGATTGAGTCTATGCCTTCTGTGCAAAGTACTAAGAACGTCCCATATAGTTACCATTTTAATCTTTACATCAACAACATGTATCTTTAAAGCACTACATTTTGTAGAAGATGATCCAGACAGGACAAGGCAGAGTGACAACCGTAATCTGGCTGTCCCTAAACCCCATGCTTCAGTACATATTATATTACATTGACCTCCTTACCCTGGAACACGGATAATATAAAGTTAAGCCTAGAAGAAGCTGTGGAATGTAATACCAAAGTCCAAAGGACAACATGCATTTAGACACATGATCTTCTGAGAGTTCTTAGAAAAGGCACAAGTTGGCATTTGGGTGACAAGAGTCACTTCTGAATAGAAAATTCAGAAATTTTGTTAAAGAGACAGAGTATAAAGGACCCAGACTTGAATCTGGCAGATTTGAGTCTGAGCCTTTTTTTCATATTAATTACTGCATGGTTCTAGACATCATATTTAACCTCTTTGTGCCTTCATTTTATTTATGACAGGCTCACTGACTTGCTGTAGATTAAAGGAAGCATGAAATACATTAAGGTCAATAGCTGACAGTGTAGCAGACACTTAACATATGAAGTGTGATTCGAGCTAACTGAAATGTCTAGATTAGAGTAAGAAAATGGAAAAAAATTAAAATTGTCTACAAGAAAACTGGCCTGGGGGAGATGGATCAGTTGGTAACAAGCTTACTGTAGAAACATGAGGACCTTAATTTGGACTCCCAGTACCTACATAAAAGCCAAGTGGAGTGATGCGCATAACACCCAGCATTTTGAAGGGAGCAGATACAACTAGATCCATGGCCTACTGCCAAGTGCACCCAAGTGTGCCAATAGAGTGACTTCCAAGTTCACTGAGAGATGTTGTCTCAAAAAATTAGCAGCAACAAATGAAGATCCAAGCACTGACCTCTGCAAGTACCAATGCTCAAACACACACACACACACACACACACACACACACACACACACACACACACACACACACGGGAGGGGTGACGAGGGAGGGGAATGGGGAGAGAAAGAGAAGAGAAAAGAAGAGGGAGGCGAGGGAGAGGAGAGGAGAGGAGAGGAGAGGAGAGAGAGAGAGAGAGAGAGAGAGAGAGAGAGAGAGAGAGAGAGAAAGCTCTTGGGTTTTTTTCTTCATATTTTGTTTATACACTGGTCATGAAAAGTATAGGTTCCCACCTATACCCTGCAGGTCAATACACAGAGTCATGAGCCACAGGTCACAGTTTTTAGAGTACTTGTGAATGATGACAAACTTTCACAAGTACAACAGTTCTGTTCTTAATTAAAATTTCTAAATAACTCTAGTTGTTGACAATCTCTCCACCCAAAGCCATATTGACTTTGTTAATTATTCAAGATGAAGTAAATAAAAAACAAACTAGCTAACTAACAAAAAACAAACATACAAACAGTACAACAATGCTTATGCTTCCAAGAATTTTTAAAAAAATTAAACCAAAGAAATGTGCAATATACATCATTTGAACTGGTACTGAGTATTTGCAGGACAGTAAAATAATGAAATACAAAGTTCTTTCACAATGGCTAGTTAGTAACTCTATGGACATATTTAGAGGAAAAATAGCAATTATTTAATAATTATTTAATAAAGATACTTAGCAGTTATCATCAAAGTCCGTTTACTGATATAAGCTAATTAATCTCTCCTGAAATACCCTATCAGGAAGGAGCAACTAATTCCCATTTGAGAGTGGAATAGAGTCTCAAATGTACAAAGCATGTAATGGAGCAATTTGTTTCTGTTCAGCATTACCAACAATTGGGCATTCTGCTTAAAACTATCCAGGAGCATCCCCAGACCAGTGAAGACAATTTTCTTGATCAGTAACTTGCCCAGATGATGTATGTAGTGAGTTCAGTGAATTCTTGGCATCTAATTCCAACCTTGCCTCACATCATCCAAACTGTCCCAGAGAATTCCTCCCACAGTGAGTTACTGCCCCAGGCAGTCTCACACTCCTGAATTCATCAGTTCTTGGTCTTACATCCAGAGAGAGTATTTTGACTTCAAACACACAAAATCAAAAGACAGGCAGAGCAAGCTGTGCCTCCTGTAAAACCAAGTTTATCATGTTAAAATGTGCTCCATAGACCCCAGCTTCAGTCTAACTATAAAACCAAGAATCACTTCAGAAGTATGATTGATTTTTTTCTTTAGTTAGGTAAAATCATAAAATAAAAGTGAGGTACACCTTCTATGACCTAATTTAATCCACATTAAAGTCTATGACAAAACCTCACTTGTATACAACGTATTCTTTAACTAAGAAAGTGTCCAAAAATGGTATAAATTCTAAACCTGAAACCAGCTGGATCTGCCTATCTTTTGGGTTGACTCTGTGAGAGCATATATTTTATGGGACCTCTGGGGGTCTGATAACCCAATGAGACAGGATCAGCTTCATCAGACACAAGAGGTCTGCACTATCTTTCTCACCCTAACTCTACTCATTCTATAAAAGCCCTATTTAAGAAGTTACATGAATAATAAAATGAAGATCAAAGAAGGGTGAAATGGAGCAGAAAAGAAAGTATAGAAAGAGAATTGGGCGAAGAAAGTGACGGGGAGGGGAGGAGAAGACACAATGGCTTATATGAGTCACAAAGCTCTGTATGTGTTACATTCATCCATCCTTATACAATATCATCAAAGCAGAATAATTTTGATCTACAGCCCGGGAAGCATAAAAATACAACTGGGGAAGTGCACATGAGCTCTCCACTTCCCCATGCCAGCTCAAGTAAGCTGCATGGTGAACCAAGACCTCACCCCATCTCTATTCAAACACAGTATTTCAGTTCTTGCATCACTCTACCTAAGATGGTCTCTCTGTCACCTCTGATTTGCCCTTTAAGCCCTCAGCCAGTCTTCAGCAAATGAATAAACATAAAAAGCATCTTATGATATTTCTAAGCAAACCTGGTGTTTTGTGGGAACCAGTTCCAAGTTAAATCTAAATACAGTTTTATGAGAGTAGCAGGCACAGTTGAGTGAAGGGGACTCATTATTTGTCCCTGTGGTATCACAGGACAGGGAGGATAATCATCATGTACAAGGGGCTAGTAAGCTTGAGGATCTGGTGACCTAAATTTAAAAGTTCTCTGTATCTCTCATCTGTGAAACATACATAATAGCACCTGTGATGGAAAGCTGAGATGAGGATTAAAAGAGAGCCTGCTTAGATGCTTAATGTTTTCATGTCACACGGGAAGCATTCAGGCATTCTTAGCTGTGCTTTAAACTTATTCAACCCCATGAGTTACTGCTAATGGTCACTCCTTCACTCAAAGAATATTGGAATGACTATCTTTGGTGGCTCTGGAGTGACACAACCTTATCTTTAACTCCTGATCAACAGCTTAGTGTGGTGTGATGGAACACACCTGTAACTCCAGTACTCAAGAGGCAGAGGTAGAAATCTGCAGCTTGAGGTCAGCCTAGGCTATAGAGAGAATTGTAGTCTTAGCTATGTAATGAGACTCAGCCTCAAGGAAGCAACCAAACATATAATCAAATCCCACTTATTTACTGTCTGTGCTTTCCATGTTAAACCATGACGGTGTGAATTCATTTCTGTGTGTTTCCATTTCCATAAAAATGAAAATGCAGCAGAGTTCTGTTTGGTATTTTTAATTAGTTAGTCATAAGGTTAAATGAGTTCATCAGAAATGAACTTAGCCTGCCTCCTGGCTAATTAAAAGAACTTGATGAATGTTAGGTATGTGTAGATTTCAGGTAGGTATACCTTGTATAATAAAAGGACATAGTCCATTTTTGAAACAAAGATCTAACAAAATTCATAACCCCAAGTTCAGCAAATATTTATTGTGTCCCTACTATGTGGAAGACAATATCCTATGGGCCAGATACTTAAACATAAATAAATGTAAAGCCCTCAGATATGGTAAAAGTATACTCTGGCTTAGACAATGCACCCAAGAATACTAAAAATAATTTTTGTTTCCTAAACACTAAAGCTTTTTTAGTACCAAACTCTTTAGCAATGTATAGATCATAACTCTTCTTTCATTAACTGACAAGCATTCTCAAAAATTTTTGTGGACAAGAGGCTTCACAAAGCTTCTGTAGACGTTGCTTAGTAGTTCTAAAATCCTCTTCCTGTCAATTATGCTGAGGCAAGCATCCAGATGCCAGAGTAGCACTTGGTACTCTACCTATTTTGTATATAAAGGGGTGTGTGTGTGTGTGTGTGTGTGTGTGTGTGTGTGTGTGTGTGTGTTCATTTGCAGGTATACTTGTACATACTCACATTGAAGTCAGAGGTCAACTTCAGCTGTCATTTCTCAGATGATGACCATCATGCTTTAGAAACAGCATCTCTCACTTAGCCTATAACACCGTGTAGGCAGAAAGTGAACCCCAGAAATTTCTCATCCTCTCCAGTGTTGAGCTTTTACCCATATGCCCTCTATAACCAGATATTTTTAATGATTACTAAGGCACAAACTCAGGTCTTCACAAGTGTGCTAAGTACTCTCTACCTAAGCCATCTCCCAAGCTCCCTACCTGTTTGTCTGAATCTCCACAACTCCTCTGGTCCCTGGTTCTGCCTGCATTTGTGAATTCTAATCAATTCTGCAAGAATCTTCTACTTAGTCCTCACATGGGCCTAGCTCCTGCTCGGTTCTCAGCCTCTAGACAAGAGAACTTCTATTATATCTCTCTCTTGAGTGTTCAAAGGCTTCCTAACTAAGAAAATGACTAAGGCAGGGATTCCAAATGGAGCTTCTGCAAGTCTTCAAAGAGTCTAGATGCCAGAGTAGAAAACTACTCTGGCCCAGTTAGCAAAGGGCCAGAGTTAGTCATGTACAGATCACAGGTTCTCTTCCAAGGAAGAATCACTCAGCTCATTTCCAAACTCCCAGGAACACCTGCCAGTGGAGGAGTTGTCCCAGAACAGATGCTTTGGTGCCTGTTCTCTCTGCTCCAGAGAGAAAAAGCAAAGTGTGTGATAAGCCATCCATCTTAACCCTTGCCCCAAATCCTGAGCTGAAACCTGACTTGTCTCTTTCAACTTATTTTCTACTACATACACCACACCCCAAAACAAAGCCACACTACGCCAGATCTCACCTCAAGCACTGGCAAGTATCACTTTTTCACCTCTGCTCTACACAGCTTTCTCTGTGCCAAAGACCTACTCAAAACTCTACTTCTACAAAGTTTCCTGATACTTCCTCTAGATAAGATGACTCAGCTCCATTTTCTTCTTCAGACTTTGGGGCCTTTAATGAAATTATTCAAAAAACTTTTATAATCTTCTGTTTGCTAAGGGAACAGCATGTAATCATCCTCCAAATCATATGAGGCAAGTATAATCATTTAAGATATTCCTTTTTTAAAAAAAGAAAACCAATTAGCATTTAGCATCCTTCCAAAATCAAATAGAACATGGATAGTAGATCCTTTTCTGTCTATCTCCAGTGTCTGCCCTGTCACCCACTGATTCTGCTCCACAATGAAAGTTCCTGCAGTGCTGGAAGGCCAGAAGCAGAAGCTTGCTAAGAACAAATTTCTTAAAAGCAAGTTTTCTGCATGGAGGAAGAGACAATGTAACGAAGAAAATGTTGGCAGACAAAGGTTAGGGAGTTGTGGCCACTGAACAGAGTTCCCTCATGGCAAATGTATGAGACAGCTGAGAGAGTAACAAAGATCTCTCATGGGTAAGTGGCCATTTTATACAGAAAAGTTAACAGATGCCAAAGCAATGGCCTGAGAGAAGCATCTCTTCCCCATGCATAGGATGGCTTTTAAAGAGCTATGTGAGTAAGAAGAAGGCTTCAGCCATGAGACCCTTCCTTCCAGAGACTCTTCAGATCTTACACTGAAGAATTAAAGATCAGTCTTTAAAGGAGCAACAAGTGGTGCTGTTCAGACTATTTTCTAAAAGAGCATCGTTTTGTCTGCCTACTCTCTACTTAGCCACCTCATTCCCTGTGCCCTGGTGTAGGAGCAACTGGACGCTGGAAAAGTCATGGCGCTCTTCTTCTCCTTCTACCCTTCTCTCAGCCAAGTTCTCGACTTTAATTGTATATCAAGGAACTAATCTCTAGCTTTACTGATGTTAGTGACATTAGAAAAAATTAGAACAATTCTCTTTATAGTAATTACAGACTTCTTTAATTAAAGGCCCATATGCCTTTAAATATAATGCTGCATGCCTATATTGAGAAAGGTTGAATGAATCTCAATTATCAACTCTGGCTCATTAGTAGTATCAACCTAGAAGGACATGTAAAGGGTTCTGAAATTGAATACAAGTCAATTCAAGAAAATGTGCCACTGATTATTAAGTACCTACCGGAAAGCAGAGGGAAAGACATGTGCTGCAGCAGCCCTGTGGGAAGAAGAGTAGCAGGGAGTGAGCAATGGCTTCCTTTGCAATCAAAACAGTAGAGGAAGCAAAAGGCAGTCATGACAGGTGGACAGAGATGCCAGTGGAGAGAGGAGGGCCTCGTTTCCTGACACAACTTTCACAGAGGCTAAAAATCATCATGAAAAAAAATGCATTTGGAAAACCCCCAATATCTGAGCATGATTCAGATGTATACAATGAGGGGTCAAAGTCATGATTCAGAAATAGGATGGGGGCAGGGTTCTTCCTGTCTGGACACAATTGAGCTGACATTACAAACATAAAAATTAAGACATGTTAACGGAAGGAAACTAGGTGAAAATCTTGCTCACTCACTGTCTATTGGTCACACAATCATGGATAATTTTCTACATCCATGAGCTGTTCTACCTTGTCTGAGTGAGCCAAGGTCAATGACTAGAGACAATAAGATAAACATCTCAGAGACATAAAAATAATCGAGAATGGCTAAATGACCTCAGGAATGTTCATCTGAGGCCCACATTTCTGATGTAGTCTTTCTGAACAAACAGGGAGTTTGAGAAGAAGCTTTCAGTCCTTCACCATTTTAATGGTCATCCATATCAAAGTGAGTTGAGTGTGTTTTGTTACTTTCATCCTTGGTCTGCCACTGTCTTTAGAGCTAAACAGAATGGGTGTAAACTACTTCCTTAAATATCTGCCTGCTTGTTTGTGGGCTTTCCCATATTCCTATTTGTGTTTATAAGTCTTTGTTCCTTAAGTTTAGCCTAAAATTATAAAGTTCCTCAATCCTTTTTCAAAATATATGCTAATTCCTCTCCAGATGAAGTCTTCTGCTGGGTACATTTGAAGACATTAATGCTCTTTCTTCTGGAACTTTAGTGCCTAAAATCATTCCTGACAGCACTATGCCTTCAGGGAAAGGATTCATATTTCTATAGCCCAAGCTGAGATTCTCTACATCAGAGTTCACTGTGGAGAAGAAACACCATGGGTCAGATGGGAAAGCAGGAGCCCTGGTACCTCTCCTAGTGCTTGCTGCCCTACTCAAGGACCAATTTTTTCTGAGTCACCTACATTCTCTCAAGAGCCAACTCTCCAAGCTAACCACAGGTTAGTTCTTAAAACATGCTCATCATTAACTATTCTGTTCACCAGTCCTCATCCCTACGATATTTAGCTTCATACTCCCTTAGAGGGCAGAATGGAGCCTTCTGAAAATGAGACGTGTCTGGCTTCTTTAATACACATTTGGACTGATTTCTGGTCCCCCCAATTAAACCTCTCTGTAACTGACAGAAACTGATAACAAGCTCATTTGCCCACAGAATTAAATGTTTATCAGTTTTCTCTTCAAAACAAAAGGTACCCACAGAGTTTAGGGCTGAACAAAGACAGTTTCTTGGAGATAGAAGCACAGAAAAAGGTCATTCCCTCATTCCTCAACAAGAAAATGCTCAAGAGAAATGTACAGATACATCCTGGGACAAATAGCTTCAGTTCTGAAATGAAATGGACCATTCTCCTTCCCTAAGCCTGGTACCTCCCATGGAGGAGATATCAACCATGGAAGCCATGCACCTCTAAATGTCGGGACTCACTCTGCTTCCTGTTCACACACCATAGATATTTCTTCAGGTCGCTTCTCAGCCTGCAAACTTCCTGGGTGCTGTGAAAAGTTACTACAAAGTAAATACCACCACATGATAATTAGTTGTGCATATCACAGACTAGACTCCAAACACTGGCCCATAGAAATTTCTGCTGCTTCTTCTTCTTCGGTACCTACCATAGAACCCGCTGTGTAATAGGAACTTGATAAATGTCTTAGGAGACAACTAAAGAATATAATTTTTACACCAGTACCATTGCCTTGCTCATAGCTGACATGAGGAATTATGTGATAAATGAAAAGCAAATGAATAAGTACTGAAAGAATTGAAAAGATGATTCTTATCTCTCCACACACTTTAGAATCACCTGGAGAACTTTTAATCTCTGGGACACTGCCCCAGAGAATCATTTAAAAGTTTCCCCGGATATTCTAATATACATTCAAGCTGAGAACCAGTGACTTTGAGTAGGAAAGTATCCCCCTGCACTATCCCCCCGCTTTTGTTTCCTCCAACCAAATGTGGTTTAATCTTCCTGTGTAGGACAAAGCGTCCCTAAAAGCATGCCAGACAGGAGAGTGATGTCGCTGGTGCTTTTAAAACAAGAAATGGTTTCCTGCACTGTTGGCTCTCTGCAGTCATCACCCTGGCAGACACTTGGCCCTATTTTCCCATATAGGCACCCTAGGCATGATCAACCACCATGGAGGCACTGAGGCTGCCACCTGGCGGCCACTCTGCAGTGACAGAGCAGCTTCCTTCAAGTAAGCTCCAGGATAAATGCAAAACCCAGGCAAGTCTTTTCAGATGTTTTAGAAAAATGAATATTCAGTGAGGAAGAGACTATTCTGAGTGCTTCATGATGAAGATAAGAATGCTGTAGACATGAGCTGGTGACCTTTGCCCAAGGAAAACGAATGACAAAGGTCAGGAACCGGAGGTGAACTCAAAGGCCAAGTACAGATTCTGTCAAATCCACTGGTAAATCCTTGGGGAAAATGATGAAAGACACATTGTGCCATCCTTAGAATAAATATCATATAGAAAGATATCAGTTGGAGGAGGTGGTTTTGTTAGTCAAAGTAACATGGCAGCACCTAGGAAACTGAGGCAGGAAGATATCTGTGAGTTCAAGTCTAGCCTGGAAAACATAATGAGTTCAAAGCCACCTAAGACCACATGCCAAAACTTTGTCGAGAGAGAGAGAGAGAGAGAGAGAGAGAGAGAGAGAGAGAGAGAGAGAGAGAGAGAGAGAGAAGGGAGGAGAGGGAAGAGAAGGAAGAGGGAGAGAAACTGCATAGCAAGCAAGACATGGTTAGTGGTGTGCACCAATAGTCCCTGCATCGGAGAGACTAAGGTAAGAGGATTGTGAGTCCAGCTTTGCACGAAGGCTCACAAACAAAATAACTGGCAAGTAAGTTCAATACTTAACTTTTTAACAGTTATCCTCAGAAAATGGGGTTTTATTTTTCAAGACAGGATTTGCATGTGTGCATACTGGAAACAAAACACAGGTGGATGTTAGCAGGCACACGTCATTTCTACACACTTCACAATAAAATGTAACTGGATGAGAGAAACCTTAGTTCTTCATGAAGAAAATAGGCCATGATGCTATGAATGTTTTCCTCAGAGATAGAACTAATATCTTCATTTCCAAGTCTTGGCCTATCTAATGTGATGAATTCTTTAAGACTCCTTGGTAAAGAAATCTGGATGCTAAATACAAAGTGTGGGTACATACTTCACACTAGCCTGCACACTTCACACTAGCCTGCACACTTCACACTAGCCTGCACACTTCACTCTAGCCTGTACACTTCACACTAGCCTGCTTTTTCCTGTTTAAAATGTGTGGAGAGTGGCAGGAGCTGTAACTGTGGCCAGACAGACCCTGGCTCGGGTGTTACCTCCACCATCATGAGCTGTGAAATGTTATAGAAACTACTCCAACTCCCAAAGCTTCTGTTTTCTCATCTCCAAGTATGGATGACAATCTTACTGGGGAAGATACTCCGTGAATGAAGGAAATTTACTCAGACAAAGGCTGAAACAGATAGCTCCAGAATATGCACTGAGTAAATGGGGTTTTCCCTTATCCACATAATATTTACAAAATCATAATATATCAACATGCTAATAGGTGGGACAAAATTCATTTGATTCTACTCCATTTTGAATACCATGGATAGTAAGAGCGTGGTAGAAACAAATTCTTCACAACATCATAAAAATGTGGAAAGGATTCACTGGGGAATGGGAAACAGGGAAGCTTGCTGAATGTCCAGTTCAGTCCTGACAACAGAGTTGAACTATCTTGCAACACGGGTTAAAAAGTAAACTACTTTACCAACAACAGCTTTTAATTATTTTTTATGTTTTTAATTAAAATTTTATAATCTCCTTCTTTCATTTTCTCCTTCCAATTCCCCTACTGTACTTAACCTTGCTTCCTCTCAAAGTCATGGCCTCTTATTTAATTGCTATTGTTACACACATACACACATATACACACACAGACACAGACACACAGACACAGACACACAGACACAGACCTAAATAAGCAAATAAAAGCTGCTAAATCTAGTATTATGTATGCGTATGAAATTTAAGGTCTGGCCACTTGAATAATCAATTAGGAGGTTCTCCCTTGAAGCATACCTGCATTCAGACATCAAGGACACATGAAAAGAAGTAAATAAATGAAGATAACCTCAGCCTTCCAGTCCCTGCCTGTTCCTAATGCACTGGCTGTGATGCCGAACGTCAAATCACGTGCAGCCGTGTGCATCAGTCGCTCTGGCACAGTAGTAGCGCTCGGTCGCCACTGTGTAGGACGTGACTTCAAAAATCAAGATTTCAAAACTTCCCCAGACACTCGACCAGAAGACAAATGTTCTTTAGAAAATATATAAGCCTGGAGGGTTTCCTTTAAGCTGGCTGCCTCTGCCTCTGTGCACAAGCCTTTGCATTATTATTTCATTTCGTCTTCCTCCAGCAGCAGCAAACTGGAGGTGGGAGTGTGGTCATTGGTGTGTCACCCATGCTCCCGTGGATAGCTCCATACCCACACACTTATGACAATGTTAATAGGACTAAGTTATTAATAAGAAAAAAAAGAAGACATGAATCCTGGAAGGGGGCATGTTACCAGGGATAATGAGGAAACTGGAGGGGAATGTGGGGTGGAGAGACTCACTTCTCAGTGTACATATGTGTGAAATTCTCCATGGATATTTCTTTATTTTTTTCAAACAATAGTTAAAGAAACTACCAATATGACTGAGGTCCTTGTCGACAGAACAGCATGGGATGAGACTAGAAATACACAAGTGAAGCTTAATAGAAGCCATGGCCTGTTTGAAGAGTCAAGCCTTCTCTGAGGCTCTGAAAGGCATTGGCACTAAAATCTGTAAGAGGAAACTCAGGGGAGTAGATATCACTGCAGCTTATCCAGAGAGGGCAGTGGCAGCAGCCCAGGTGACGCCCGGTGCCTGAAGCTATCATGGTGGAATCTCAGAAAATGTGCTTTGAGAGCGTAGAAGGACCACAGGCTTCCTTAACGAAAAATCTAAACTTCTCATACTGTTAACCTAATTTAAGATGGTCCCAAGGATAGAACTGAGTGAGCTGTCGAAGTCAATGACACCACAAGAAGACATGCAGGGTCAACTAACCTGGGCCCAAGGGCTCTCTCAGAGGCTGGACTTAAGCCACCTACAAGCAGATACACAGCTTGGGCTTCATGTAGATCCGCTAACAAGTGGAGTGGAGATGTTCTCTGACTGTTGCCTGTCCCCTAACCGGACACAGTGGCAGGGCCTCAGTGGGAAAGGATATGTTTAGTCCTGCTGTGACCGGATTTCCCAGTTTGTGAAGGTAAGAGGTGGGTGGGGGATGAAGAGCTTCTCCTTTTCTGAGAAGAAAGGGAGGGGATAAAGGGGGAGATTTGTAAAGGAGGGACTGGAAGGGGAGAAGGGATGCGGGATCATAATCAGGATGTAAAGTAAGTAAATTAATGAAAAAAGACCATCGACAAAAGGATTGCATTAAAAAGCAAGTGACTGTATTTCCTCAGAAGAAGCAGTGAGTAGGTTATCTGGTTAGGTTACTTTATCAAGCAGAGAGAAGAAACATGAAATAGGATGAAGATGATAGAAAGGAAAGAAGAGTAAAAAAGCAAGTTGTATCCACCTTACCTGCCAACTTGTTCCATACAATAGATGTCTCTCCTTATGTGTTGCTATTTATATTTAAGTGAAATTAAAAATCTACCTCCCCTATCAGGTTAGCCAGATATGAGATGTCCCATAGGTATATGAGTTTAGTGTCCATCAGATTGGCCAATGAATATACCGCTTCCATCATACATGTATTAGAGAGCCCTACCAAGTGGGTAACTAAACGAAGTGTTCTGCCTTATGCTTCAAAAGCACTGGATTTCCAAAGGAACTGAACACATTGCATTGTACTGTGGAGGACAAGGGGAAGGGGGAACAGAAAGAAGAGAAAAAGGAGAGGGGGCAACCTTTCCTAAAGAAACAAAGAATCACAACTTTTGTTTGTTGTCTGTTTTTTTATTGTTTTATGATTAACCCACATGGAAAAGGAGCAATATATAACATGTTAGACAACACAACCCTCTTTCCTTAGCACCTCTAAATGTGAACACTGAACAGAAAACTAACACTCAAAGCTTACCCTTTTTCTGAATTGCCCATTAGTTTTTCCCACAGGGAGACTAGATCTGACCCTTTGTCCTAGATTACCATTGATAAAAGACAGTGTGCAGACTAAAGTTCTTATGGCAGGGTGCACGCTGCCCACTCACTTCCTGCTAACTTTATGGATTCACTGATTGGAATTCCATAATAAATATATATAGGAGAATATGGTCTCTCTCTCTCTCTCTCTCTCTCTCTCTCTCTCTCTCTCTCTCTCTCTCTCTCTCTCTCTCTGTCTGTCTCTATCTCTCTCTGTCTCTCTCTGTCTCTGTCTCTCTCTCTCTTTCTCTCTCTCTCTCTCTGTGTATGTGTCTGTTTCTCTGTCTCTTTCCCTCCCTACCTTGACCCCTCTCTTTCTGTGTGTGTGTGTGTGTGTGTATGTATGTGTGTGTTCTGTCTTGTCTTCAGGCTCTCTTCTACTTGATGGAGTTTGTAGTTAAAATTTCCAAGAAGTTTTTTAACACCTTATTAGGCTTATATTTTTCTAGGTTCTGGAATTTCTTCATTGTAGATTGATATCCATTATCTGACCACAAAGATATTATATAAGAACCAAGATTACAGCAGTATGGGAACTTTGTAACATAAGCAATAAGCATTTGAACAAAGGTCTATATGACACAGAAGACTAGATTTCTACAGTATACTTTTTAGTCTCTATAATGAATTATAAAATATTGTGAAAAGCTATTTCCACCATATACATGTTAAGAAACGCTGCCATGATGAGACCCTATGTTACACTGATAGCGTCTGAGGAGCACAGACTGATCATAGGACAGTCACAATTTTTCTGAATCTGTTTCTATAAAGAGAAGGTTTTAAGTCAAAAAAACTTCCGACTCCTTCAGTCCTATGTAATCACTATGTAGTCTGGGTTTCTATAAAGAATCTAGGATGAAGTCTGAGTGAGAAGTACCTTGTTACCTGGTAAAAATGTTTTCTCCATTTTACTATTTAGTGCTAACTAAAGGCAGTCCGAGCACATTAGAAAGCTCCAAAATTGATGGCTAACTAATTCACTCACTTGCCAAGTTTTTCAGTGTGCTGGAGCCTGAACAGAAATGTTCTTTTATTAAGAAGAAATTGCTTTTCAGAGAAACTACTGTAAGTCTTTTGCCAGGTCCACCTCGATGAGCTGGGTGTGGCTCTGGCACTTTCTGTGAGCACGTTCTCCTTCCCTTACTCATTTCTGTCCACACCACAACTTATCTTTTAAATCTCAAGAATGCATAGGAAGAAAATTAAAAACCTCTGCCAAAAACTATAACTATCACTGAGCTTGGTCATAAGCTTTAATTAGAAAACTGATACTAAGTATGTATCTCTACTACATTTTGAAATCGTGAATAATATACAATATCGTCCAGACTCCGAGCTGTGCACAAGGCTTTATTATTCACACATAAACAAACGTGCAGTGCACGGTGTTATCAATTAGTGTCCAGCTTCTTTGGAAAAGCAAGAGGGGAAAAACGGTTGGACCTCAGCTGGCAATTTACATTCTCAAACATCTTTATTCACAAGCTGTAAACGCAAGCTGGTAACAGTTGCCAAAGTGGTTTCCAAGACAACTTATCTCTGGATTTAGTATTGCTGCTTCTGGGGGAAGGCCTATGAAGAATTTAATTAGCTAACGCCTCATTCTCCTTAGCCACAAAGAGGATGGATTTTCTTTCCAGTTGAGTTTCTATAGAACGAGTCAATGGAATCCGGGTAGACACAGACACCAAGATGGACTCATGTGCCCAGAGTGCTGGGTAATTACTGGCTCACGTGGCTGACATACACTGCCTCAGTTGTTCATGAGTGTGAAAAAAGATGGAGCCAGGATATGGCAGATAAATATCTCATGAATAAATAAATGAACACATTGACACACATATATCCAATCGAATTATGTACGGATGCATTTGTTTTTTTTTCTTTTCTATTCTCTAAGTAAAGGGGCAGTTTACTAGAAAGTTAATTTTAAAACCAACAAAGACCATCAAAGGAAAGATAAATCATATGTAAAACTGATCAAGATTTTTGAGTTGTTAGAACTGTGCTTCACAATTGGTTCTGAGCCTCCAGGTAACCATGGCAATATTGGAAATGGTACAAATTGCATGGTTTAAATTATTCCCAACAGAAGGGAATAGTTTTTTTTCTTCTATATTGTAAAGGAAAGCATTGTTGTGAATAGTGCTGGGTGTTGTTTAGGGAGGGCTTGAAACTCACATACAATTTTTACATTCATTATAAAATTCTTAATATGTGTCATACTTTAAATTTCATAGTCTTCACATGCTATTTCTCCCAGACACCTACAATGCAAAACAGAAACCGCAGTGAAAACTTAGCCTAGTACCAGAAGTGACACCTTCTGCAGTTCTGAGGGTTCCTTCTGGGAGCTGCTTTCTCTAATCACTACTTACTCCTGTAAATCCTCTCCGGAAGCTGCTTTGGCTTCCCCAGATTCTCAAGGCCATTTCTCTCAATGTTCAGAGAGCACCAAGCTTAACTTCTTGGTGGTAGCCATTAACACAACCCACACAGTATGCTGGTTCCATTGTACGACAGGACTCCTTTGTTTATCTCTCAGTCTTGAGTTATATCTCAATGTCTGCTTTATCTTTGTTTATGTTGTCTTTTGTTTACCCAATGTTCACTGTTTTCAAAATTATCACATTCTATATAGGTTTTCCTCTTTTTCTGTGGGGTATTTAATATAATCTTGGTTATTCCATATTGGCTAGAAGCAGCAATCTCTCCTTCCTAATTTTGTTTGGGTTTGTTTTTTGTTCTTGTTTGTTTCTCTCTCTCTCTCTCTCTCTCTCTCTCTCTCTCTGTGTGTGTGTGTGTGTGTGTGTGTGTATGTGTGTGTGTGTATGTGTGTGTTACACATGAGTATATGTCAAACACGAGTTCGTGGCTACGTGCACACATATCAGAAGTCTTCCTCAATGTGTTTCTGTCTTGCCTTGAGACAGCTTCTCAGTAAACCAGAAGTTCTACATTCTAGCTATGCTGGCTGGTTAACCAGGCCACCTGATCCTCCTGTCTCTGCCCCAAAATTCTGGGATTCCAGACATGAACAGCTTTTTATGTGGATTCGTGAAATTTAAACTGAAGTCTTCATGCTTGCATAGCAAGCCATCATACTCTCAGAACCATATCCCCAGTTCTCCTGCTACACAATTCTTATGTAGCCACATTCTTAGGGCTTATTTTATATACAATAAATTAAGATCTAATCTGAAGACCAAATGCTTTCAAAATACTCCACTACAATAATTAGTAATCCTGGTTTTAAAAATGTGTATTTTGCCTTGTTTTGTATAGATCGAAACCTAAAATCTATGGAACATTTCACAGTGTAACAAGAACCCAAGTTCCCCCACTATTCTTGGCTTCCACTAGTTTATCTTCTACATGAACAACAGTATCAATGTCTGCTATAGCCTGTTTGTGAAACCCTAATTCAATGATATACACAGTTTAATGATGTTTCATTGTGTAACTATTAGAAACACTAAGTTTAAAAGAAGTAGGAGTACTCCATAGAAACTGGACACACCATGCTCTAATGTAATAGCATATGCTTGCTCAGATGAGAAAAGACAGTGCTATTTCCAGTTCAGATGTCAGATAGGAGCATCTTCTTAAAGGGAAAAGGTGTCCAAGTTCTGATGCTGCTTGTCCTTTGAGTGCTAATGGGAGCCTTCCTATCTACCCACCTCAGGAAGTGTTTCTGAGTTGAAAACTCATCTCTTCCATGATGTCTCCTCAAAAACCCTCTTCCGGTTTTAATTACTCCTACTCCCAAATGCCTACTGTGCTGGCCACACACCACTTTTTGTTTTTTTTACAGGAACTGAGAATTTGGATTTGCATAACTCAGCATCATGTAGATTTTCCCAGGTAGCCTCACTACTCAGACATTCGTGACTTGGTGCACCCATTCATTTTCTTTAGTTACTCTAGATATATTCAGAAATCTAGAATATGTAATAACATTTTACTTCAAATGAATATGTAATTATAAATAAACTTATGATTATACAATTTAAATATATATGCTATGAACATAGGTTTTTTTTTTCCTTCTCTGGTATTTTGCCTGGGAATATATGAAAAAAAGATACTGAGTTATATTAAGTTTAATTAATATTAAACAGCATTAGGTTGGCAAGTCCATGTGTTTTCTGCTGCCAAATTTCTGATCTCATAAAAATCTGAAATGGCTCTTTAAAAGTGACTTTGGGGGACTGATTTCAAAGCTGTGAACCCTAGCTAATTCCTCAGGATAGTCTACCTAACCTTTAACAACACAAGTATTTTTGGAAAATAAGAGTAAAACACCTTTGAAAGGAACAAATTGCTGCACACAAATGTTCATTTACAATGAAACTTTATCCCATTGTCCTTCAAATTATCCTGCAGTTGATTCATACATTATCAAGCTTAATGCACAGACAAAACGATAGAACTTTAATTTAATAGTCTAATGTTAAATGCAATGCCATGTTTCAGCTGAGAACGGAAAGACTCAAATGTAACCCTCAGATGGTCACCAAGGTGACCAAAGTTAGGAATGTCATAGGCTCAGAAGGGATTCTGATCACATGGGTTAAGCAGATGATGAACGGAACTTTCTAAAACTTAAAGACATATGTATTTTATATGAAAGGCATTAAGAATCATCTAATGCTGTAATTCTCATTAGTGAGAGGAGAAAATGGCAATCAGACTTACCAGAGGTAATGAGAGGGAAAGGATTCTAAGCATATATAAATTTGACATGTTGCTCAAAGACATTTTTACAACTTCCCACAAGTGCAAATCACTGATCTAGCAATGTCTGACAGCCCTGACTACCATCTGAGGAGCTTGTAAAAATCCTTATTCAGGTCACATCCCAGACAAGATTAGAAATGTCAACTCATCACCAACACTTTACAAAAGTTTTGGGGGGCTAGATGGCTATGTGGTTAAGAGTATGCACTGTTCTTTTAGAAGAGCAGAGTTCACTAATACCCACATCAGGTGACTCAAACCCCTCTTACTGGCAGCTTCATGGACTCTGAGACCCTCTTTGGGCTCCACAGGGTGTACAGACACACAGGTTTTCATAGCAGTACACCATTTTACATTTCAACTGATGGTGTAAATGATTTCCAAACATGTGGATTACTTGCAATATTTTCATGTCATCCTTGCACAGGGGCCATGCTAATCTTCTCTGTGTGGTTCCAATTTTAGTAAATGTGCTGCCAAAACAAGCATTAATTAAATAAATGGTGATCCAATTTTCTGAAACTCTTATTAACAAGTCCTATGAGAGTGACAGATAGAATCTCCCAGATCTTTTAAAATATGTGTGTTTTAATAATTCCTTAAATTTAAAAAATAGTCAGGTTGATGCTCAAGGAAAAGTTACTAACAGGCCCTGTAAAAGGAGTAGCCTTCATTCATGAACATGAAGAGTCTCAGACTTCATCCCAGGCCCAATGTTTTAGGTTGATTTTTAATTATGTGGGTGGGACTCTGAAGTTGTTTGGAAAGCCTTCCATGGTTACAGACATGTGCCCTTTCTGTGTTCTGTTTACATGATTTTAAATTGTTAACACTCATACTTCTAGCCTACATTTTCATTTGACCAACAATGCCAACAGATATATTTCTATATTTCTTCTTTCATTTCTTCTTATTAGTTCAGTGACTGGTTGTTTGTTTTCCATTGAAAAAGTTTTCTTGTCATAAGAATCAGTAAATTGAAGATTAAAAGTAGGTTTGGGGAACAACTGACCAAAGAATAATAACTATAGTTACTCTTAATATTGCTTTTCTATAAAACAAGCAGCTATAAGAGAATTAAGATGCTAAATATCTGCCTTTGTCTTCACCATGACTTCTCCAGAGTCCAAGTCTGATGCAGTACAATCATATGCCAAGCAGCCTAGTCTGAAAGGCTCATAAATCTTTGTCCACGTGGGGCTGCAAGAAGCCTAAAATTAGACCATTATTCTAAATCTATTTGCCATGGCCTTTTAGACAGTGCATAATCCTCCACATCTATCTTTCTCAAATGCTGAAAGTTATAAACATTATCAATCTGTAGGATTCTGTAGTACTACCAAGTATTCTCTTAGCTTAGTTTTCTAGTCCAGAAAACATTACTGATGTTGCCACCTTCATGGAATGATTATGACATTTAAATGAACACAGTTTATCAGCTAGATCAATGTAAGTCGCCATGTTTTCTTAATGTCAGTGAGGCTTCATTTCCTCATTCTTCTCCCCTTTTTACGTGCATTCTCATCACTCGTCTTAGCCTTGGTCAGGAACAGTAGCTGGTCCTGCTCAGTGCTGCTCTGACAGGTGTCATTGCCTTTAGTACTCTCTGGGGAATTTTATTGATTAGCCTCTGCTTTGGTTGTATTTCCTCATGAAGCTGCACATTTGTTAGCAGTGGCTGTTGTGTGAACGTGGACGTTGTTTTGTCATAGGGACTTATTTGTACAGCACCAAAGTCCAAGTAACCACCTCCCCCACCCTCAAAGCAGACTCTGTACACATATGACCAACATGTTACTACTGACCTAATGATGATGTAAGGAAGTTAAGACATGCTAAGGACTATGTTTTTACAAGTGTGTACTGGAGACCTTCCCATTATCTTCTTTATGCTCCAGAACACTCTGAGGTATACACAACTATATTCTTTCTGACTTCCAAATGAAAAACTGAAAATCAAAGAAGTTGAAGTCACCAAAATCATAGGTTTAAAGCATGGCTTCGTATATGGTCCATATACGAATTCCACTGGGAATTGTGTCTCATGGAAGATTGCAAGCTCAAAGCCTGATCATCCTGTAAATAAAGTTCAGGTCAGCCTGCACAGTATTGTGAGATCATACCTCAAAAGGAAATCAAAGCGTAGGTGTGGTAGAGGGCTTGGTTGTCATGCACAAGACCCTAAATTCACATCCTAGTAATGAAAAAGAAAATTATGACATTGCATCAGGTGCATGTCCTCTGAAGATGCATCCTGGGTCTATGCCCATGTATAAGCCCACAGAACATGCTCTAGTTGTATCAGAGCTATTCTTCTATTTTACCACCACACATAAGAACACACTTAACAAGTGCACCTTAAATGTCTGGCTTTAGAATAGGATGCAAGAGAAAAGGAGTATATCAGGAGCCCCCCCTCTTTAGAAGGGGATGAAGTGGGACACACCATTGGATGCAGGCCAAAAGGCCAATGATCTCTGGTCTTGTAGGAAATTTAACTTTCTTACCCTTCTTTGCTTCATTCATTAGGTGATTAGAAAAGCAGAGGATAGCACTCTGTGGTAAAAATGGGAGAAGAGGCCTTTGGTCTAGGAAAGGCTCATTTTTCCCAGTGTACGGGAATGCCAAGGCACTAATGTGGGAGAGGGTGCTTAAGAGAGGGAGCACCTTCATGGAGGCAATGAGAGGGGGGAGGGTGGATGGGATTGGGGAAAGGGGATAACATCTGAAATGTAAATACACAGAATATACAATAAAACAACTGAAAAAACATAACTCTATATCTCTTATTATTTACTTTTAAATCATCTGTGCTTGAATAAGCTCTGGAAAACTTAACTCTTAGTTACTTCATAAACTTACTTTCTAATTCTCTAGGAATTAACATATGCTGCATAACAGCAGGGAATTCAATAGAGGATTCATTGCTAAGGTCTCTTTCTCTCTTGCCTAGAAGCTTGGCCTCTCGCTGTCCAGGTTAGAGGGAGGCTTGGAGCAATTAACTTTTAGTGAGCTAGGAAAAGAAAGTAATATTTATAGAAAAATAATAACTTCTCCATAAGCACATATAAATAGGCATTTATACACACATTTATGTCAGGCCTGTATCATCCCCACAAGTACATATGCACAGTTACATACATATATTTGTATGTGTATATGTGTATATGTATATTTGATGGATGGAGCAAAAGCTCCCATTAGCAGGTTTCATTGAGCAAGCACCAACACCGAAAGAATTCACTCATTCTGGATGAAAAATAAGTTCTAACCTTTACTGCTTAAAGAAAGAAAACACATGTACCTTTTCACTGACTAAGAAAAAGCCTTGTCCTTGTTGGTAAGAAAAAAACCTGATGTTAAGAAAATGCCTGTTCGCAGTAAGAAGCCTGCCTGCTCTCTTGGTCTCTGCCCGGCTCCTTCTGCTCAGTCCTGCTCTGCTTTCCTCCTATCTTGTTTCTAACTTGCTTCTCTTCTGCTTCTGCTCTTCTATTCTTCTTGTCCTCACTCTCAATCCTTGTACTTTTCCAGGAGAATACATTACATAGTATTCCATGCATCTCTTTTCAGAAGTTCACAACAAGTTCAAACATAAATTCTAATCATAAATTGAATAAAAAGTTACAGCAGAGATGTTTACATGTGGTTCCATTAACACTAGTCATCTAATTAAACATTCATCATCAGCCACTAGTTCCACAGGTTTATTAATAGTTTAAAACAATAGCTCTTATGTCTAAGTCACCATAGATTTTTTTAAGAGGAAAATTATTTGCTTTGTGTCTCATTGTTATTAAAGTTGTGTACAGATAAACTTAGTCAATATTTTATCTTTTGTCCTTGCACCTACAATAAATTATTTATTCTCTGCATATGACCTTTAGTTATCAGTTAATGGTTTTATGCCCAGCCCAGAAGGAATGCTTTCCCCAATAGTAAGTCAGCTTTCTATCCTAGTGCAACTAGCTGATGACGCCTGAAGATTTATAGAACCCTGGATGTAGCCTATATTAGAGAGGGCTCAAATTTTACTTGTATAAATTTAGGAACTCTATATATTCATTATTAGGAATCACAAAATCACCAGTTTGTCTATATAACATTGCTAAAGGAGAGTACATCGTCATTGATCTGCATAAAATCTGCCCAGTAGGGAGGGCTGATGCCCAGTAATTGTTATATTAATTTGATAATGACAAAAAGGCATATCAGCTATAAGAATCAGTCCTGAGATGAGATTTCTGAAAGCCTTGCAATTCAGAATTATTCACAAAAAAAAAAAAAAAAAACATGCAATACAATTTGTCATCTCAAGAATGTCATTTGAATGCCTTTAGCCTTTACTAGGTGGCTCCTGACAGAGGTAAGAATAACCCCACACAAAAACAACACAAGAACCTTTCTGGATTCTGACTGAAGAGACACCACCACAATAACCACTACCACCACTGGAGGAAACACTGGATCCGAGCCAGAGGGAGCAGACTCAAATCCTGTCTTGACCTTCAACAGTCATTTAACCCCTCTGAGCCTCTCACACCTTCACCTACAGATGAGAGTAAACATTTGTTTCTTAACCTGTACTTTCAATTATCCCCTGGTGAGTAATACAGAAATAAACAGAGTAGCCATTGAGTTTCTGAGAATATAAGCTATAAAGTTAACTGAAGCCACAAGCTAACCTCCCAAATCTTCCTACAACCTCTCACAGACAGTATATGTCCCCCTTGGTTAAAATAGGTGCTGAGAGGTCTATAAAGCAGAAAGGAATTCTAAACAGGTCAAATAATAAGATTTTAACACAGAGTAATAGATGGTTGAACCATAATATGGTCTACTCCATGAGATTTACTAACTACATAGTAGACCTGTCACCAGCATAGTTATGTATCTTTATTATTAATAATGACTATTTCTGAGAAAGGGAAACTGGATGCAAAAGAAAAGTGAGTAAAGGGAAGCTTGATGTCTATAAGATTTTAACTTCTATTGCAAAATACGTTTCTTTGCTTTTTAAAAAAAATTTCTCTCATGAATACTCTTGAGAACCTAGAAATTTCTTCTTAGCTTTGATCCAGGACTTTCCCTCATATTAAGAGGAGTTTGTAAAGGCCACCCAGTGCCCAGAACCATGCTGTTCTCTTATGATGTAACTGTTGCTACTGGTATATATCAACTTACACTGGTCAACAGTCATCAGCTGCAGTGATGACCAAAACACAATTAACATCATTGATTTCAAAAGCAAGTATAGCAGGAAAGTGGTGTTTTATTGTTTAAAGATGCTTGCTGCCAAGTTTGGCAATCTGAAATTGATCCCCAGAACCAATGTAAAGATGAAAGGAGAAAAGTGACTTCACAAAGTTGTCCTCTGAACTCCAAATAGGAGTTGTGGTACACACACACAGAAGAAGAAGTAGTAGAAGGGGAAGAAGGAGAAGGAGAAGAGGAAAAGGAAGAAGAGAAAGAAGAGGAAGAAGAGAAAGAAGAAGAAGAGGAGGAGGAGGGGGAAGAAGGGAAGAAATGAAGGGGAGGGTGGAGGAAAAAGAGCAAGAGGAAGAAGAGAGGAGGAAGAAGAGGAAAAAGAGGCGAAGAAACTTTGTAAATGAATGGAAGGTATAATGTTCCAGGATATAAACTTTCTTCATTAATATAACTTGCTATGGTTATATGACATTGGTGGCATTGAATCTAATGCCACAGCCCAAATTCTCATAAGTGACAGCCTTACACATGGACACGCATTAAAAGATATCTGTGAAGAGATTCCTCAGCAGGTGAGGTTGGAAAGATTAAAAGGAGAGTCTTAGACAGGTTGAGATTTCAGCACCAAGCACACCAGATCTGGTATCCAAAACCAGATATTTCCTAGGATGGACACAGAAGAAGGAAATAATTATACTTTCCCTTCCTAAATTGTTCCTTCATTGTACTGTTTCCTACACAATCTCTACAAGAAGCTTCGGCTTCTCTGTGCTGTCCTGGTGTTGTCACTTGCTCCGCCACAGATGCTGTTGAACATGGTCACGCTTTGGTACGCCTGTCTTCACCAACCCTAGAGCACTGATTGCATCTACCTTCCTTCTACCTCCTCAACCTCACTTTAATAAAGTCCAGCATCTACAATCCTACATTGCCCTCTCTGATCTCTAGGTCAATAATCATTCTCCTTCTCCCATTTGATGATTCGTTACTCTTTCAGTAGATAGTGATGGAGTACCTTATGTTTGCTAGGTACTATTTTATGTCTGGGACTAGAAACTCATCCCAGTCTCCACAGAGTTTAATTACTAATCCCAAGATTCCCCTCACTCTCTGCCTTGATTGTTGGCAGCTTAGAAAAAGACACCCACTCTGTTTTTCTCCAATTCTTCCTCTCAAGTAACCTCCAACATAGAACAGCATGACTTGGTATATTTTTAAGGCCTAGGCTGCTTGGAGTTAATTATAGTCAACACGTTAAATGCCAAAAGGAAGGAAACAAGAGGCTTAACATGTCAACAGAAAAGTTCCATTTTGAAACCTAAGAGTTAAAATACAGAAAAGAAATGTTTTTAAGTTGCATGTGGAGACTGCTCCTTGATCCAGTTATGGATGAGCCTCTACAGCAGTATAAATAAAAAGGAGAAGGAGGGGTTCAAATAAACCAAGAGATAATAAAGCCTGGGGTAAGACTTAGGAAATAATTAAGTGATGACATCTATAGCTTCACTGTCTTGCTCTCCATCCCACAATAACTCCAAAATATGCAGCACCGTTTTAGATGAATGGGCTGATTATTTGGAAATAAATTAAGTGACCTTAAGAAAAAGGATAGAAGCAGAAGCTGTATGTTCCAAACCTATGTTGGGAAGCTTCAACTTTGGTGTGGTCCGAAGCCTACATACCGTTGAAGCTGGAGACTTAGCAGCTGAGGAGTAGCAGCAGGGAAAATGGTGATCTGAGCAAATCATGAGAATGGAAACCTAGGAAAAAGTCCCTGAGGCACAGGAAGTTAGGTTTTCGGTTGATGTGAGTCCATGAGCAAACACTTCTTTCACTATTCCCACAAGACCAGTAAAAGAAAGCAATGGGAAATGTGAGCTGAATTAAAGCGCTATGCAGCTTATAGACAAGTCCTAAGATGCAGCTTTAAAATTAAAGTAGGAGTTTACCACTATGAGAGTCTTAGGATGGTATTCTTAAAGCCACAATATTTCATATATTTTACCTTAAAAGGCTATCCACTGCTGTCACTGCACATTTTTGAACAAGGAAAGTGACAGAATCATCCACAGTAGCTGAGTTTTTACAGGCACCCTCATTATCCATCGCACCCAGTCTCTGCATTGTGCTCTAACTAGTGACTATTAACAACAGAATAATCGAAAATTCTGTTGTTCATAAGCAGAACTATAAACCGGTCTTTCATGTTGCAGCCATTTTAAGACACCAGTTAAGAAATACCTGGTTTTATTTGATAGAAAATTATAGAACTAGCAAGAGGAAAAACGTTTATACTATTCTGTAAGGGAACTCTCTGGGACAGCAGAACACCTCATGATGATTTGTGTGTGTGTGTACATGTGTCTATGTGTGTGCACGTGTGTGTGTGTGTGTGTGTGTGTTCGCGCGCGCACACGCGCGCGTGTGCGCGCGCGCATGCTCGAGCGTGTGTCTGTTTGTGTAAATGCCAGAAACCAATAAAAATGTCTGCCTCAGATACCACCTATCTTATTTTTTAAGGGAGGGTCTTTAACTGAATATAGATCTCACCAATTCTTAGAGACTAACTTGCTAACAAGTAAAATAACATGCTTGTTTCCACCTCCCCAGTTATGGGATTATAAGCATGTGCCACTAGACCCAGCTTTTTACACAGGTTATAGGTCCTTGAGCCCAGATCAAACACTTTGCTACCTAAGCTGTCTTACTGTCCTTGTCTTGAGCCTTTAAAAACATACTGCTCTTTGCACTTTTTCTCACTTATAGGACACATGATCAGATTGAAACAAGGGAGCAACTCAGTCTCTTACTAGCTATATGACCCTATTTTAACCAGCATTTCTGTATTTCAAATTTTTCAAAAAAGTAAATAATAATTATCTTTTAGGATCAATATAAATATTAAAGGAAATAATACAATGGCAAGGATATGGCAAAGTGCATCATTTTCTATTCTGTTCAATAAATATTTATTAATGGTAAATGGAAAAACAAGCTAAAATAGTAAGCTAATCAGTGGGTGTTTCATTTCTTTACCTATGACTTTGTAATGACCTAAAATATAAATACAGAAACCATATTTATTCTTATATGTGAATTTATAGCTTATAAAACGAGACATTATCTCATTCAATCTTTATAAAATTTCTTGAGAAACAGCCCAGATATGCCATTTATATCTTATTAAAAAAATTACAGTTCACTTAAGAACATTGATTTTAATTACCTAACTCCACATATTAATGAATGAAATAAAGGATCTAGACAGGTTGTACATCATTCAGAAAACTTAATGCTCTTTCCGAGAACCCAAGTTCAGTTCCCAATACCAACATCAGGTGGCTCATAACCAACTGAAACTGCACTTTCAGTGTAGCTTCTCCTGGTCTCCCTGTCACCTGCACATACATGATATACACATAAGCATGCAATCACACATATATACACATAAATAGAAATAAATCCTTTTGATAAATAAAAGAATATGAAGGAAAGTACAGAGGGAAAGAAAAAAGGAAGTATAAGCAAAGGAATGAAAGAACCGTTGATTAGCTTACCATTTCTGCCTGTTTATGCATTTACCATAAACAAATACCTACTGAGGAAGGGGAGGAAATATGAGTAAAGAATGAGGCAGAGGAAAAAGAAATTGACTCTAACTCCAAGTTCTTTCTGGTTTAGAAAGTCACCACCCAGACACCTTCACACATGAAAGTAGCTCTTCTTCTTCCAAAGACAGGGGATAATGCATTCACAAAAATCAAAGTAGACATTTCTTTACTAAAAAAAAAAAAAAAAAAAAAAAAAAAAAACCTGATTAATGGCTAAATCTGTCTATAGTGTGATTCCTGAAAAACTCAAAGGAAGCTTTTCATATAAGGCTGTCAGAAGAAGTTCTGCCTCTATCAAAGCAATCTTTTCATGATCTTCTATTGCCCTGTCTCCGAGATAGCTTTGAGTGAAGCAAAGACTAGAAACTCCAGCTACCTCAGAAGTGTCGTTTTCAGTGTTCTGGTCTTCTTGTTGGAATTTAAAATGACCTCTTATATAGCCAAGGGCTGATGTAGGTGAACTCTAAGGTTTTACCCCAAGAAAACTCATTCTGAAATTCCACAAGTGCTTGGTATCCTAAACAGAATAACATCCTAAAGTTAAGTAGGAAAGCAAGAGTGGAGAGATATATAATTCTTTGTTGTTACTATGCTTAAGAACTGGAGTGAACATTTCCAATGCAGTGACACCAAGCAGCTTATGTGATCTCCCTGAGAGATGGGTGATCACATCTTTGTTATGCAGAGGATCTTTGGCTCATATAACTTGGGTCATTTGTCTAAAATCAGTGATGGAGCTTCCATTTAAATTCTGGTTTGTCTAAACTTAAAGATCAAGTTTTATCTCCTAACCATAAGTCCTCAACTAGACCAGTGTAGGAAAAACAAAGAAGGAAAACTTACCCATGTGCATGGGTCAAGCTAGCACAAATATGCTGCTTCTGTGTGTTCAGAATGGAGCCTGTGATTCTGTATTTTTGCTTCTTGGATTAATATGAGACAGCTATGTATGGAAATTTTATACCTTCCTGTCCCCTCTGAACAAGTATATACGTTACCTATTTTATAATATTCCCAACATTCTCAGGATTACTCAAAAGTTGTGAAGTATGTTTTTTATGTCATTTATCATTGCTCAAATTGTCAATGTCCCTGTTTTCTCAAGTTACATAGGCCCCTCCCCTTCTCATACACACTTTGTGACTCCCATACTAAGATCATAAACCCTGTCCTATAAAGACTCTGACTCTATTGGTGTACTATTGGGTAGAATTTTTACAAACTTGGAGGCACAAATAGCCCAATTTTTCATCCTTTCAATCACCTGCCCCCAAACCCTTCCTTTCCATCAAGCAAGGTAACTCTACCTTTTGGCATTGTCTGCCTGAATTGTCTTCACATTTTTCCTTCAACGAGGAGGTTAAATGGATATTTACAGTATTATCAGTCTCAGGAACATCAGATAGCATTTACTGTTGTTTATATAAGATCTAACTAAAACTGTGTGAACTAATTCTCCATATTCAGAGATGGACTGTCATCAAAGCAACAGGAAACCAAACAAGTTGGAATCCTTGCATTCTGCTTCATGAGATTCTATTAGCCCACCTAATATGGGATGTGGAACAGTCAGAGGGTGGACTGGGAGGGGGATCAAGTCTGGCTTATGAAAAAGATTATATATATATATATATATATATATATATATATATATATATATATATATAATTTCACCATCTTATTGTGAAAAAAGTAAATAAAAAGGGACTAGGAACTGGTACACACTGGGATTAAATTTTGTTGTTGTTCTATAATTCATTGCTCCATACATTCTTTGAAACTATCTTCTACATACATTGGTCCTAAATTTAAAAATTGATTATTCACTGTAATCATCAAAGTAAGATGTGAAAAAGATACTTGGCAAACTAAAACATTCTACTAATGGACCAGACCCTACAGCATTTTTCATATTTATAGTTGTATCACAGAATGTTGCACTAACCTTTGTTCTGCTTCCTATTTCTCATCTGTTCATATTCCTTTCTTGCTAGATAACCTCGTCTACTTAGGCTTATCTTTAGTTGTTTTTTATCTGGTTGAGTTCAACTTATTCAAAAACTGCATCTTAACCTTTATCCTTAATAAACTAAGATATCAAACAGAGGCATTACTTACAGAAAATCTACTAACAGTATAAATTCCAGTACAATGTAGAGACTGAGATACTTAAGGGGGTTGAAGGAGGAAAGATTTAGAGATAAGTTGGGAATTACTGTCAGGAAGAGGTGGTGTGGGTTAAGACAGAGCTAGAGGGAATTGTAAATTTGAGCAAAGCCATCCGCGTGACAGACAGCCAGGTCAGGGTGAGCAGAATTCATATGAGTAGCAATAAATGCAAACATTTTTTTAAAAGGTGACTAATATGTTTCTCAAAATGTATAAAATAACATTACACCCAGTCAGAGTAGGTAATGTTGACTACTATGAACTCTCAGAAATCAGTTTACTCCACACTCTAGCGTCAGAAAGGAGAAAAGTCAGCCATGGGATTATTTTAATTTAAAATAAAAAGGATGTGGACAAAATTTAATGTCATTTCATGATAAAGAAAAGCTCTTCTCTAACTAGAATAGAAGAGAACTTATTCAAGTTGATGCTCATCTAAAAAGTCATAATAAACTACATTATAGCTCGTATCATAATTGATGCTGAGAAAACTACATCAATTCTCTCTAATAAGGAGAGTATAGTCTTCTTTTGTCACTTTTTCTTTTATATAAGTCTTGATTTGTAGTGAAGGCTGGCCTCTAAAACACAATCATGCATTCACTGAACAAGTGCTAGAATTTGAGGAATCTGCCACCATGCCTAGCCTTATCACCTTTATCAAAGGTTGTTCTAGAGCCTATATAGTAAAAAGAGTAATGGGGAAATTATATTTTGATTGGAAAAAAATTATTAAAACTATGCTTATCCACAAAAATCATGGTTGTTCATGTAAAAAATATTTGATCAAAATATTCTCCTCAAATTGATCAGTTATGAACAGAACAGCATGGTGGGTTTATATTTTTTAAAATGGACTTGCTTCTCTTTATAGCTTCAACAAATAATTGTAAATTTTAAAATAAAATAATTTCTAAGATCAGTTACAACGTAGTAAATAAATATAGGTTTAAGATTGCAAGACACAAGACATTCCTAACTGTTGTAAAAAAATACATAAGGAAGAAAGTTTAGAATAATTCAAATGTTGATGGCCAAGAATTGGAGATGTGACTATGAATTCATGTGTAGATAAATACAAGTGCAGCTTGTTACACAGAAACATTTCAAAGTGTGTGCATATCCTGGTTAGTAGACACCAATATCTTAGCTCTGCCGAATTAAGAAGATGAGATTGCACCCCATGTCAATACCTCAACAGCAATAAGATCAAAGCAATGCAAAAGTCAAAAGAATGGCTTCTTAAACACCACCATTGGAAATAGCTTCAGCAATAAGTTTGTTTATCTATAACTCAAATATAAAATAAATATCTACAAGTAGTTTCTATTACTTGCAGACAAGGGCATTTGTTATGCTCCTGGTTTTGCGATAAAGCACCATGACCAAGGCAACTTTTCTAAGAGTGGGTTTATTTTGAATTTACAGTTCCAGAGAGATGAATCTGTAATTATCCCACAGTGGAGGCATGGCAGCAAGCACCAGGCATGTGGCCAGAATAGTTGAGAGAGATCTCATCTCAAACTGCAAGCAGAAGACAAAGAGAGCAAACTTGAGATGGGCAAGACTTTAAGCTCTCAAAACTTTTCCCTAGGGACAGGTTTTCTTCAACAAACACCGCCTCATAAGTTCCCAACCAGAGCCACCAGCTATAGATCAAACATTCAAATGCTAGATATTGCGGAGGAAATATTCTAGCTACCACACTAAGTAAAGCAGGTCTGCAACACTGAGGAATTCTAAATATGATTTGAATACCCCACCTCTAAGGAAGTGCCTATTTCAGTGTCAGTGGCAGCACACAGTGACTCCCTTCCCAATGACAGTGCCGTAGAAAGCAGAAGGAAAGAGTAGCTTTCTAAAGAGAAACTGGGAAAACAATAGTGTTGGCCTTAGACAAGCAGAGTCCTGTTTACAGTACGAAGTCTTAATATGATATGATGAGCCTGACATTGCCTTCGTGTTTCCCTCCCACCCCTAACCCCACTCTTATCAGCATCAGACAAATCCCAGCTGAGAGGCTTGCAGCAGGATACCTGGCCAGGACTTATCAAAGCTGTCAAGGTCATTAAAAATAAGAAAAGGCTGACAGATTGTCAAACCAAGAGGAGCCTGAGAGATGACAGCTAAGTGTAATATAGAATCCAGAATTGGATCTTGGAACAGGAAAAGGACATCGGGTCAAAACCATGGAAATGTGAAGGAATTGAGGTGTTAGTGGATAGAAATGCATCAGAATTGACTTACCACTTATGCAAAATGCAATTTGCTACTGGGAGGTGTCAGGAACTGGGAACTGGGGAGGTCGGTAAGGGGTGTACAGAAAACTTCTATGCTATCTTCAATTTTTTTCTCTAAATTGCTTTTTTTCTCTAAGCTGTTTATAAATAAATACAACAAATCTATTCCTGAAGGATTAAGACATTGTATCACTAAACCGCCTTACCATCAACAACAATGATTACAGAGAGATACAACCAAATGACTAGAGGCTATCAACTGCAGACAAATATTAGAGGTGCCTGACCAACACTCAAAAGAGCCAGTTATGGCTGAGTTAGTATCAGAATAGAAATCTGACTGTATTCTCTAAAGCAGTGCCATGAGGCAATATAAATAAATAAAAATCACAACAGGCCAGGTACCACCCTAAGAATATCTTCATCCAGATTCCAACACAGAGTCCTGCTTCCCCACCCTTGTGACTCCAAGTGATGCTAAGGAAGCCCAGATAACAACAATGTGCTAACTGATGGAGGTGCCAACAGGAAATGTCTGAAACATGGCCTTTCTTCGCTTCACACACGTTTTCCTGAGCTGGTTTGAGTTACATTAAACATTCCTCCCCCGACTCCTATGTGAAACAGTTATATCACAGTTATGAAAGCTCTGTCCTTCCCAACCCTGAAACATTCCAAGATTTATAAAATGAGTTGAGTTTGGCAAGAGCTACACTTTCTGCTGCTTCTAACTAAAGTCCTTTTTAAAAATTTGGATATTTTATTTATTTACATTTCAAATGTTATCCTCTTTCCAAGTTTCCTCACTGAAAACTCCCTATTCCCTCAACCCCTTACCCTGCTTCTATGAGGGTGACCACCCACTCTTGCCTCACCATTCCAGCATCCTCTACACTAAGGCATGAAGCCTTCACAGGACCAAGGGCTTCCCCTCCCATTGATGCCAGATAAGGCCCCTTCAACTCCTTCAGTCCTTCCTCTAACTCCTCCACTGGGGTCCCTGTATCAATCTGACGGTTGGCTTCAAACATCCACATCTATACTGGTCAGGATCAGGCAGAGCTTCTCAGGAGACAGCTATATCAGGCTCCTGTCAGCATGCACTTCTTGGCATCAGCAATAGTGTCTGGGTTTGGTGTCTGCATATGAGATGGATCCCCAGGTGGGGCAGTCTCTGGATGGCCTTTTCTTCAGTCTCTGCTCAACTTTTTGTTCCTGTATTTCCTTTAGACAGGAGAAATTCCGGATTAAAATTTTGAAGATACTCTTTTGTTCTTTGATTTTAGACTGAGTATTTTGGCTACCACGTTAAGGAATTTCACTCAGTCCTAATAGAGTTTTGTCTCAGACATTGGGTAAGGAAACTAGACTCAGGAGGCATAAACTACTCAAGAACAAAGAGTATCAAATAGCATTTTCCTTGGAAAATCTGTGGCAGAGATGGTATCAGCCAACATGTGTGCAAATTGCTTATTAAATATGTATTCATTTGAAAAGTGTTTAAGCAAATGACTGAGTAAAAGAATCCCAGAGGCATCTTTTAGTCTGGGTGACTTCTGGTTAAACCTCAGTTACACTGTACTTGGAAATTTATGCCTGCCTGTTTTTAAGCGAGACTAAGAGATAGATATAAATATGTTCTCACTAAGCTTGAAAGGGAGGCACCATTACTCAGTCTATTGATTAATGATCAAGAGAAGGTTCTGCCAGCCAGGAGGGCAGATCTGTAGATTACCAGAATTACTCAGGTTAATTAGGAAAAAGGATGGCCGCAGAGGAAGCTGGAATATCCAAGACAGTAAGAAAGGTGATGTTCAGCACAGCAACAAGCACATCCGGGTTACTCAGACTGCCAGGGACAATATAAACAACAGGTGCATTCTGTATTTGGAAGAGCTTGTGATTATGCTCATGCAGTTAACGGAATCCTTGAGATAATTAAAATGTCTAAAAAACTGGTATGTGAGGTGTCAAACCAAATAACTCAATAGAGATGTCAGCTTTCTAGATGTCAGCTGTCAAAACAATAATGAAGATTTAGGACTTGCAGCCTCACCACCGAAAACTGAGCACCAAGAGGAGACACAGGAGCACACTCTCTAATGAGCCCACCCCACACTTTCTCTCTACTGATTATCTGGGAGAGACCTCCGGGAGCTCTCAGGGTGCAGGAATCTTAGTGCAGTCTAGGATGAGACTGGCTCAGCCTCCACCTGAGCACAGAGCCACAGGCACATGAGGCACACTGCTGTCAGGATCCGAAGCCTGTCCGCAAAGAACTGAGGACACTCAGGAGCGCTCTCTCTACGGAACCCACAGGCTTCCACCTGCACCCAAAGCTGGAGCCAGCCCACCACCATCGGAATTCACAGCCTGCCCCGTAGAGAGCTGAACACCCAGGACCAATCTCCCTGTGGAGTCCACGGCCACAGACACACAGAAAAAACAAGCACCATTCAGAGACAACAAGAACAACTAACATAAAGATAAGAAGATGGCAAGAGGCAAGGACAAGAATCTAAGCAACAGAAACCAAGACAAGCTGTCAACCTCAGAACCAAGCTCTCCCACCAGAGCAAGAAATGTATATCCCAACACACCAGAAATAAAAAAGATTTGGACTTATAATCGTGCCTCATACTGATGATAGAGGCCCTCAAGAAACCCATGAATAACTCCCTTAAAGAAATAAAGGAGAACACAGATAAACAAGTACAAGCCCTTAGAGAAACACAGAAAAACAAAGCAAACAGATGAGGGAATTGAACAAAACCATCCAGCATCTAAAAACAGAAATGGCAACAATAAAGAAAACAAAAAAAGAAAAAAATCCTGGAGATAGAACACCTAGGAAAAAGGTAAGGAGTCATAGATGCAAGTATCATCAACAGAATACAAGAGGTGGAAAAGAGAATCTCAGGGGCAGAAGATAACATAGAAAGCATTGACACAACAGTCAGAGAAAATATAAAAATTAAAAAGCTTTTAACCCAAAATATCCAGGATATCCTGGACACAATAAGAAGACCAAACCTAAGGATAATAAGTGTAAAAGAGAGTGAATATTCGCAACTGAAAGTCCCAACACAATTATGGGAAAAAGTTCCATAACCTAAAAAAAGAGATAACCATGAACATACAAGAAGCCTACAGAACACAAATTTTGGACCAGAAAAAAAATTCCTCCCAACATATAATAGTAAAAACACAAATGTTCAAAACAAAGAAAGACTACTAAAAGCAGCAAGAGAAAAGGAACAAGTAACATAAAAAGGCAGACCAATCAGAATTACACCAGACTTCTCAACAGAAACTATGAAAGCTAGAAGATCCTGGACACATGTCATACAGACCCTAAGAGAACATAAATGCCAGCTCAGGTTACTATATCCAGCAAAACTCTCAATTACCATAGTTGGAGTAACCAAGATATTTCAGAACAAAACCAAATTTACACAATTACTGTCCCCAAATCCAGCCCTACAAAAGATAATAGATTTTAAAATATCCAACATAAGGAGGGAAACTGCACCCTAGGAAAAGCAAGAAAATAATCCTCTTGATACAAAACCAAATGAAAAAGGCGCATAAACACAATTCTAACTCTAACAACAAAATTCACAGGAAAGAACAATCATTATTCATGAATATCTCTTAACATCAATGGACTAAATTTCCCAATAAAAAGACATAGACTATCAGACTGGATATGTAAAGATGGCTCAGCATTTTGCTGCAAACAGGAAACTCATCTCAGAAACAAAGACAGGCATTACCTTAGAGTAAAGGGTTGAGAAAAAGGTTTCCAATCAAATGGCCCCAAGAAACAAGCTGGAGTATCCATCCTAATATAAAATAAAATAAATTTTCAACCAAAAGTAATAAAAAATATAAAAAAGGCACTTTTTACTCATCAAAGGAAAACAACTCTATCAAAATAAATTCTCAATCCTGAACATCTATGCTCCCAATACAAGGAGGTCCACTTTCATAAAACAAACTCTATTAAGTGTAAAGCATATATTATACCACACACAATAACAGTGGGAGACTTGAACCCTCCAACTCTCATTAATGGAAATATCATAGAAACAGAAACTGAACAGAGACAAAGTGGAACTAACAGAAGTTATGAACCAAATGGATTTAACAGACATCTAAGAACATTTCATCCTTAAACAAAAGAACATGCCTTTTTCTAAGCACCTTATGGTACCTTCTCCAAAATTGACCTTATGGTCGGTCATTAAACAGGCCTCAACAAATACAAGAACATCGAAATAATCTGATGGATATTATGAGATCACCACATACTAAAGTTGGTCTTCAATAACAACAAAAACAACAAAAAGCCCACATGCACATAAAAATTGAACATTGTTCTATTCAACAATAGCTTGGTCAAGAAAGAAATAAACAAAGAAATCAAAGACTTTTTAGAATTTAGTGAAAATGAATGCACAACATAAACAAACTTATGGGACACAATGAAAGCAGTGCTAAGAGGAAAACTCACAGCTCTGAGTGCCTCCAAAAAGAAACTTGAGAAAGCATACACTAGCTAGGTACACTAAAATCAGGTACTAGACAAGGGTGTTCACTATCTCCCTACCTATTCAAAATAGTACTGGAAATACTAGCAAGAGCAATCAGACAGCAAAAAGAGGTCAAAGGGATACAAATTGAAAAGGAAGAAGTCAAAATATCACTATTTGCAGATGAGCCCAAAATTGTGATCCCAAAATTTCCACCAGACAACTTCTATAGCTGAAAAACAACTTGAACAAAGTGTTTAATTTAAATTAACTTAAACAAATCCGAAGTCTTACTCTACTCAAAGGATAAACAGGCTGAGAAAGAAATTGAAGAACAGACACCCTTCACAGTAGACAAAAAGAATACAAAATGCCCTAGGGTGACCCAAAATGAGCAAGTGAAGGATCTGTATGACAAGAATTTCAAATCGCTGAAGAAGAAAATTGAAGAAGACCTCAGAAGGTGGAAAGATCTCCCATGCTCATGAATTGGAAGGATCAACATTGTAAAAATGGCCATCTTGCCTAAAGTAATCTACAGGTTCAACGCAATACCCATCAAAATTCTAACTCATAGAGTAAAAAAAAAAAAAAAAAAAACAATTTGCAAATTCATTTGGAATAACATATAAAAACAGGATAGCAAAAACTATTCTCAAAAATAAATAACTTCTGGGGGAATCACTATTTCTTACCTCAAGCTATACTACAGATCAACTGATAAAAACTGCTTGGTATTGGTAGAGAGACAGGCACATAGATCAGTGAAATAGAATTGAAGACCCAGAAATGAACCCACACACCTATGGTCACTTGATCTTTGACCAAAGAGATAAAAACAGTCAGTGTAAAAAAGACAGCCTCTTCAACAAATGGTGCTGGTTCAACTGGCAGTCAGCATGTAGAAGAATACAAATCCATTCATTCTTATCTTTCTCTACAAAGCTCAAGTCAAGTGGATCAAAAACCTACACATAAAACCAGGTACACTGAAACTAATAGAACAGAAAGTCTGAAAGAGCTTAGAACATATAGGCACAGGGGAAATTTTCCTGAGCATAACACCAATGGCTTATGTTCTAAGATCAAGAATTGACAAATGGGACCTCATGAAACTGCAAAGATTCTGTAAGGCAAAGGACACTGTCAAAAGGACAAAACAGCAACCAACAGATTGGGAAAAAATCTTTACCTACCTTATATCTGATTGAGGACTAGTATCTGATATATACAAAGGACTCAAGAAGTTATAGTTAGAAAATCAAAAAATCCTATTTAAAAAAATGGGGTAACAGAGCTAAACAAAGAATTCTCAATTGAGGAATATCAAATGGTTGAGAAGCACCTAAAGAAGTGTTCAACATCGGGGAAATGCAAATCTAAACAACCCCGAGATTCCACCTCACACCAGTCAGAATAGCTAAGATAAAGACTCAGGTGACAGTAGATACTGATGAGGATGTGGAGAAAGAGGAAACTCCTCCACTGTTGGTGGGGTTGTAAGCTGGTACAACCACTCTGGAAATCAGTCTGGTAATTCCTCAGAAAATTGGACATAGTGCCACTCCTGGGCATATACCCAAAAGAAGCTCCAACATATGACAAAGACACATGTTCCACCATGTTCACAGAAGACTTATTTATAATAGCCAGAAGATAGAGAGAACCCAGATATCCTTCAGCAGAGTAATGGATACAGAAATTTTGGTACATTTACACAATGGAGTACAACTTATCTATTAAAACAATGACTTCATGAAATTCCTGGGCAAATGAATGTAACTTGAAACTACCGTTCTGAGTGAGGTAACCCAGTCACAAAAGAACACTAATGGTATGTCACTGATAAGCACATACTAGCCCAAAAAGCTTGGACTAACCAAGAAGCAATTCACAGAAATTTTGAAGCTCAAAAAAAAGGAGAACCAGAAAGTGGATGCCTCAGTCTTTCTTAGAAGGAAGAACAAAACACTCATGGTAGAAAATAATGGGACGAATAGAGGAGCAGTGATTGGAGAAAAGATCATTCAGAGACTGCCTCACCTGGGGATCCATCCCATATGCCCTCACTAAGCCCACACACTCTTGCTGATGCCAAGTAATGCTCACTGGCAAAAATATGATATGGATGCCTCCTCAGAGACTCTGCCCAAACTATTCTGATATAGAGGATGATGTTTGCAGCTAACTATTTGACTGAATACATGAACCCCAATGAAGGAGCTAAAGGAGTATGCAACCCCATTGGAACAACAAAATTATTAACTAACCAAACCAACCACAGCTCCCAGGAACTAAAACATCACCCAATAAGTTCTATGGAGAGACCCATGGTTCCAGGTGCTTATGCAACAGAGGATATTATTTTCTGGCATCAGTGGGAGGAGAAGACTTTGATCTAGCAAAGGCTCATTCTTTCAGTGTAGGGGAATGCCAGTGTGCTGAGGTGGGAGATGGTGGTTGGGAGAGGTGGGAGATGGTAGTTGGGAGAAAGAGCACCTTCATGAAGGCAAAAAGATGGGGAGGGGGATAGGATTGATGGAAAGGATATAACACTCGAAATGTAAATACAGAGAATATCAGATTTAAAAAAAAAAGAGAAAAAGACTAGATTTTTTTTTAATCCAATATCTGGGGTGACAGTGACTTCTTACTCATGAGTTCTCAACCAAGTGCATAGACTTTGAAGAGAGTGGAAGTAGGTGTAGATGAAGAAGAAGTATCCCTAAGACTCAGCCTTGAACTGTTGAGAAAGTTATCTTTTTATCTTTTCTTTCTTTCTAGAAATAACTTTCAAAAACACAAAACTAATTGACATTCTTCCCTTGATTAAAACCTTTCAGAAAGATTTCATTTCAAGTCAGGCTTACCTGGTTTACCTTGACCTGATATTGTTTACAGTAGACACATTTCTCTTCCTGGTGACAGTAGAGTCTAATTGTTGTTGGTACAAGCACTCTAAAGGTTTTACAGTAAACAGTAGGCCACTTAGGGCCACTCAGCATCCATGACTGTTCTGAATCAAGATGGCTGCTGATGTGCCATTCTGAATCCCAATACAAAGCAATTCTTACTCAGGAATCTTTCTTCTTACAAATAAAATTGTTACCAAGGTATCACTCTCATGACTTCTGTTAATCCTCATTGTCTCCCAAAGGTCTCTGAAATATCCTTGGAATCACTCTGTCAAATTTATATGCATATCAAGTAAATCTTATGTATCATTTATCCTTCTCTCTAGGCTTTGTGACCCTCAAATTATGACAAGATACTACAAATTTTTGTAACCAGTCTTCATTCTTCAGTCACTTACCCCTACATGAATATACTTTATCATTCTCTTTGCAAGAGATCTAATGTGTTAGTATATACATTAATGAGAGAAACATTCTTATCATTCCTTTATTATACAGGACTATTATAGAAATACAGTAAATTCTCAAAAAGAAAATATATAATTTTGAATTATGGAATTAATAATGATATTGAATACTAATGTTGTTGTTTATGCTAGCACGGACGGAAAGCATGCCACCGCTCTGCATGATCCAGGGACCAGAAACCCAGCAAAGGGCCCTCTGTTTCCAGCCAGCAGCTTTGGGGCACAGAACAGAATTCGGACCATAGGCCAACAAGAATAGCAGAGATCCAGGGACACATGCCAGGTACAAGTGAGAGGTGAGAATCAATCACTGACAACAAGATGGCAGGAGGAAAGCAAAAGAGTATACCCCAGGGAAACCAAGACAACCTAGCAACACTAGAACCCAGCTCTCCCATCACAAAAAACAGCAGAATGCCAAACAATCCAGAAAAAGAAGACTCAGACACGAAATCCTACCTCAAGATTATGGTAAAGAACCTTGAACAAGAACGGGAGGAAAAGCATAAAGAATTAGAAGCTTTTAAAGAAGAAACAAGAAAAACAATCAAAGAACTCAAAGAACTAGAAGAAAACAGAACCAAAGAGGTGAAGAAATGAAAGAAGGTGTTTAAAACAAATTTGGACAAAATAAAGAAAACACTAATAGAGACAACGCTAGAAGTAGAATTCCTAAAAAAGAAATCAGGAGTCACAGATGCAAGCATTTCCAACAAACTACAAGAGATGGAAGAGAGAATCTCGGGGGCCGAAGACAACATTGAAAACACAGACAAAAGAGTCAGAGAAGATGCAAAAACCAAAAACTCCTAACCCAAAATGTCCAGGAGATCCTGGACACAATGAGAAGACCAAAACTAAGGATAATAGGAATAGAAGAGGGAGAAGAATATCAACTAAGTGGCACAGTAAATATCTTTAACAAAATCCTGGAAGAAAACTTCGCAACCCATAAAAATTAGATGACCACGAGCATAAAAGAAGCCTACAGAACTCCAAATAGGTTGGACCAGAAAAGAAATTCCTCCCGACACATAATAGTCAAAACACCAAGTGCCCAAAGCAAAGAAAGAATACTAAAAGCAGTAAGGGAAAAGGGTCATGTAACATAAAGGCAGACCAATCAGAATCACACCCAAATTCTCAACAGAGACTATGAAAGCTAGAAGAGCCTGGACAGATATCATGCAGACACTAAGAGAGCACAAGTGCCAGCCCAAGCTGCTATACCCAGCAAAACTATCAATCACCATAGATGGAGAGATGAACATATGCTAAGACAGAGCTAAATTTATACAATATCTGACCACAAACCCAGCACTACAACGAATCATAGGTGGAAAACTCAATACAATGGGGGAACCACATCCTAGTAAAAACAAGAAAACTCCTAAGCAAAAAAACCAAAAGGAGAAAGAGACACAGGCACAATTCAACCGACAAATGCAATAAGAGCAGGAAACAGCAACCGCTATTCCTTGATATCTATTGACATAATGGATTCAACTCCCCAATAAAAAGATATAGGCTATCAGACTGGATAGATAAACAAAACCCAGGAATTTGCTGCATACAGGAAACTCATCTTAGAGACAAAGGTAGACACTACCTCAGAGTAAAAGATTGAGAAAAACACTTCCAAGCAAACAGCCCCAAGAGGCAGGCTGGAGTGGCCATTCTAATATTGATTAATGTATATTTCCAACCAAAAGTTATCAAAAAAGATAAGGAAACTATTTACTCATTACAGGAGAAATCTGTCAGGAGGAATCTGTAACATATATGCTCCAAATAGAAAAGCACACATATTCATAAAAGAAACCCTACTAAAGCTCAAAAAATACATTTTACCCCACAAAAAATAGTGGGAGACTTTAATAACCCCCTCTTACCAATGTACAGATCATGGAAGCAGAAACTGAACAAGGTCACTGTAAAACTAGCACAGACTATGAAACAACTGGAATTAAGAGATATCTACAGAACATATCATCCTAAAATATCATCCTAAAAGAATACACCTTCTTTTCAGCACTTCACTGCACCTTCTCACAAATTGACCACATAATTGGACACAGAACCACAATGTATATAAGAAGATTGAAATACTCCCATGCATCCTTTCAGATCACTGTGGTCTAAGGCTGGTCTTTAATAACAACAAAGACAACAAAAAGCCCATATACACATGGAAACTAAACAATGCTCTATTAAATGATAGCAGGGTCAAAGAAAAAATAATGAAAGAAATTAAGGATTTTCTAGAATTCAATGAAAATGAAAACATGACATACCCAAACCTATGGGATGCAATGAAAGCTGTACTGAAAGAAAAACTGATAGCTCTAAGTGCTTCCAAAAAGAAACTGGAGAGAGCGTACACTAGCAACCTGACAGCACAGTTGAAAGCTCTAGAACAAAGGGAAGCAGATACACCCAAGAGGAGTAAACAACAAGAAAGAAAAAAACTTAGGGCAGAAACAGACCAAATAAAAACAAAAAAAAAAAAAAAAAAAAAAAGAAAGAATCAAAAAAACCGAGAGCTGGTTCTTTGAGAAAATTACAAGATCAATAAACCCATAGCCAGACTAACTAGAGGACAAAGAGAAACTATACAAATTAACAAAATCAGAAAGGAAAGTGGAGAAACAATGACTGAAACTGAGTTATTTCAAGAAATTATCAAATCCTACTACGAAAGCCTATACTCAACAAAGTTGGAAAATCTGGGGAAAATGAATGAATACCTAGACAGATACAAAATACAAAACTCAATCCAGGACCAGGTAAACCATCTAAATAATGCCATAAAACCTAAAGAAATAGAAGAAGTCATCAAAAGCCTCCCAACCAGAAAAAGCCCAGGTTCAGATGGGTTCAGTGCCAAATTTTATCAGATATTTATTGCTGACATAATACCAATACTCTCCAACTGAATCCACAAGATAGAATCTGATGGAATATTAACTGATTTTTTGAGGCTACAATAACCCTCATTCCTAAACCACACAAAGACCCTACAAGGAAAGACATCTTTAGACCAATCTCACTTATGAACATTGATGCAAAAATACTCAACAAAATCCTTACAAACCAAATCCAAGAACACAACAAAATGATCATTCACCATGATCAAGTAGGCTTCATCCCTGGGATGCAGAGATGGTTTAATATAAGGAAATCCATCAATGTAATCCACCATTTAAACAAAATCAATGAACAAAACAGCATGGTCATCTCACTAGATGCTGAGAAAGAATTTGACAAAATTCAACACCCTTTCATTTTAAAAGTCTTGGAAAGAACAGGAATCCAAATCCCATACCTAAACATAATAAAAGCAATATACATACTCAGCCACCAGAAACAATGACTTAACCAAATTCTTAAGAAAATGGCTGCATCTAGAGAAGATCATCCTGAGTGAGATAACCCAGTCACAAAAGAACAGACATAATATGCAGTCACTGATAGTGGGATGCTAATCCCAGAGGCTTGCACTCCCCCAGAAACAACTCACAGACTGTATGAAGTCCAAGAAATAAAGAAAACAAAAACTATACATATATTCACAAAACAAGAGGACTTTGACTATTTCCATGTTGCGTTTTGTTTTGCATGTACTTTACGCTTATTGCAACTAGTACGTTTTCAATGCATACTGTCAAGCCCTTGAAAAAAATCAAGTACTGACTAAAAAACATATTCACATGGTTTTATGTAAAATTTATTTTAATGTCTGAAAAAGCAGTACTGACAAAAATGTATAATTTTAAGCAAAAAAATGTTTAAAATCTTTAAAAAAAATAATAAGCTGTTAGTCTTTTGTGTAGATGGAAATATCTCAAGAAACACTTCTTGTTATGATTAATAATTTGAGTCTTATTTGTAACAGATAAGAGACCAATCTATTTTCCATGTATTTTCATGTTAAAAAAAAATAAATCTTGTTTTGAAGACAAAAAAAAAAAAAAAGCAATATACAGCAAACCAACAGACAACATCAAACTTAACGGTGGGAAACTTGAAGCAATCCCACTAAAATCAGGGACTTGACAAGGCTGCCCACTCTTCCCCTACCTATTCAACATAGTACTGGAAGTCCTGGCTGGAGCAATTAAACAGCAAAAGGAAATCAAAGAGATAAAAATTAGAAAGAAAGAAGTAAAAACATCACTATTTGCAGATGACATGATTGTGTACTTAAGTGACCCCACAAATTCCACAAGAGAACTCCTACAGCTGATAAACAACCTCAGCAAAGTGGCTGGATATAAAATTAACTCAAACAAATCAGTAGCCTTCCTATATTCAAAGGACAAACATGTGGAGAAAGAAATTAGGGAAAAGATATCCTTCACAATAGTCACAAAAACTATGAAATACCTTGGTGTGACTCTAACTAAGCAAGTGAAGGACCTGTATGACAAGAACTTCAAACCTCTAAAGAAAGAAATTGAGGAGGATCTCAGAAAATGGAAAGATCTCCCATGCTCATGGATTTGAAAAATCAACATCTTAAAAATGGCCATCCTACCAAAAGCAATCTACAGATTCAATGCAATCCCTATTAAAATTCCAACCCTGTTCTTCATTGAGTTGGAAAGAGCAATGTGCAATTTCATATGGAATAACAAAAGACCTACAATAGGATAATCCATCCTCAAGAACAAGAAAACATCTGTGGGAATCACCATCCCTGACATCAGGCTATTTTACAAGGCAATTGTGCTGAAAACTGCATGGTACTTGTACAGATATAGGGACGTGGATCAATGGAATACAATAGAAGATCCATAAATGAGCCCCCACATATATGGTCACCTAATTTTTGACAAAGGAGCTGGAAACATTCAATAGAAAAAATACAGCCTATTCAACAAATGGTGTTGGTCCAACTGGCACTTAGCATGCAGAAGAATGAAAATAGAACCTTTCTTATCTCCTTGTACAAAGCTCAAGTGTAGGTAGATCAGAGATCTCCATATTAAACCAGGTACACTGAAACTGTTAGATGAGAAAGTAGGGAAAACCCTAGAACTCATAGGCACAGGAGAAAATTTCCTGAACAAAACACCAATGGCTCATACCCTAAGGTCAAAGATTGACAAATGGAACTTAATGAGATTTCAAAGTTTCTGTGAGGCTAAAGACACTGTCAAGAAAACAAAATGCAGCCAACAGAGTGGGAAAAGATCTTTACCAACTCCACATCAGATAGAGGCCTAATATCCAAGGTATACAAAGAATTCAAAAAGCTAGACACCAGAGAATTAAACAACCCTATTAGAAATGGGGTACAGAGCTAAACAAAACGTTCTCAATTGTGGGATATCAAATGACTGAAAAACATCTAAGGAAGTGCTGGACATCCTTAGCCATCAGGGAAATGCAAATCAAAACAACCTTGAGATTCTACTTCACACCAGTCAGATTGGACAAGAATCAAAATTCAGATGACAGCACATGCTAGTGAGGTTGTGGAGAAAGAGGAACAGTTTTCCACTTCTGGTGGGGTTGTAAACTGATACAGCCACTCTGGAAATCAGTCTGGTGATTCCTCAGAAAATTTGACATAGTACTGCATGAAGATCCAGCTATTCCACTTCTGGGCATATACCCCAGAGACACTCCAATATACAACAAAGATACATGCACCACAATGTTTATAGCAGCTCTATTTATAATAGTCAGAAGCTGGAAAGGACCCAGATGTCCTTCAGTAGATGAATGGATACAAAAATTGTGGTACATTTACACAATGGAGACTACTCAGCTATCAGAAACAATGACCTCACCAAATCCTTAAGAAAATGGTTGCATCTAGAGAATATCATCCTGGGTGAGATAACCCTGTCACAAAGAAGAGACATAATATGCAGTCACTGATAATTGGACACTATCCCCAGAAAGCTCTGAACACCCCAGAAACAACTCACAGACTGTGTGAAGTTCAAGAATTAAAAAAAAATATATGCTCAATCCTTACACACCAAGAAAACTTTGACTAATTCCGGGTTACATCCTGTTTTACATGTACTTTTTGCTCTTTATAACTGTAAGACCTTAATGCACACTATCAAACCTTTGAAAAAAAAAGCCAGCACTGACAAAAATGTATCCGTATACTTTTATTCAAAAATGCTTAAAATTTGTTCTTTTATCTTTGTTTTTTAAAATAAAGCTGTTCAAGAAAAGAAAAGAAAACTCACCCAAAGTAAATGTTCTGAAAAATATTTTTAAAATGCAATGACATGTTCAATAGAAAAAAAATTAAATTCTGTAAGAAAATCTACTATCAATACTTTGAACAATAAACAACTTTTTCTTTAAAAAGATATTTCTTGCCAATAGTGCTCTGAACTTTCTTACACATTACTAACATGGCTGAGCTACAGAGACTATGACTTCTTTTGGTATCCATATCATTTTTGTAAAAACTTAAAAAATTTTCAAGTAAATGATAGAACTAGAAAAGATCAGGTGAGATAAGCAGACACGGGAAAATAAATATCACATGTCTCCTTCATCACAGGTTCCCATGCCAACTCTTAAGATAAAATACAGTCTTCTCCCCTTGTCAAAGAAAATCTCTTTACAACTGAAAGAGGCCATTAGAGGAAAATACAGCCAATCAAAATCAGAGTTATGAATTCTGATCCGAAGGATATATCTATAGGAAGAAATATGAACAAAACAAAAAACACTCACTTTCAAGGCTCAGGAAACAAGGTGGAAGAAATGATTGGAAAGATTTTAAAAGCCAGATATTCTGGGAGTTTAATGTGACAATGTTCTCAAAGGAATGTCAGAAGTCACACTGATAAAGGCTCATCAGCATGGCTACCTAAACATGATCTACAGAAGGACAACCACAGTAGAAGTGCTAGTGTGGATGGAGTAAAAAACAGTGAGGTCTCAGACCTTCCAAAGAACTGTAGACAATGGAGAAACTCTGATAGTGGGAGAAACAGTCTTTTCCAGAGAACACAAGTTATCCAATACTAAATGATCAGCCCTAAAAACATATATACAAGCAAAATTATACAACCTAAGTAGGTTATATTTAGGAGCATATATGTGTATATATATACATGTATGTATGTTACAACAATTTTATAATAGGTCATAAGTTTGAAAGAGAGAAGCAAGGAGGGGTATATGAGAGAGTTTGAAAGGAGAAAAGAAAAATGGTACAATTTTATTATAATCTCAAAATAAATTATATAAGAAGAGTTTCAAGTCTACAGTGTAGTGCAATTGGCCCATACTTAGGAAACATTTAGTCTTAGAATTTTATGTGGTTAACAAAACCAAAGGAAAAATATCATCTTTAGACCCTCAAGATTCCATTCCCCAAGCCTAAGCAATGTTAGTCACTCCTCTACATTTTCAATACTTTGCACAGATCTCTATTTAGTAACATGATTTCCTGTCTCCACCAACAATTTCTGTGGGAGTTCTCAGAGACAGAAGATGTTTCTAATCTGTCCTCACACCAGCATGTCACCAGCAGAGAGCCTGGCACCGTGGTGAGGAATTGCTTAATCAATTAGTTATTAATGAGATAAACTGAGGTGCCCATTTATACTGTCTTAAGTGTAATCTACTTGTCCCTGAGCTCCTGAGCTCCCACAGATTTGTGTTAATATATTTGTACTTTATGATAGCTCAACCATATATAGTAAGCTTCTCACTCCTGGTTTCTCTTCCCTTAAAATTTCTGAGCACTTCCAGGACAGAAACTTCAAATTATTCATCTTTTGCTTTTCTGTCACGAAAGAACATGAAGGACATTTTTCAAAAAAAAAAAAATAACCAAATCACAGAAGAATTTAGTGCCACTTATATAAGAGAGTGAAAAAAGGTCAACACAGAAACAAGATGTAGTGCTTACCAGTAGATGTGGAAGGAGAAAATGGAAGGGCAGTATTGAAAAGACAGAGTTTCACATGCACAAGATGGAATTCACTTTGCAGAATAGTATCAGTGTTTATCAATTTTCTATTAGAAAATTTATACTTTAAATTTTCTTAAAATATATCTTATGTTAAATTAAATTTTCCAGTCACAAAAATTAAGAGGACAGGGAAATTAAAGTGATCAACATGTTTACAGTAGGATGATGGTGATGGTTTCACAGGCACATAGTATCTCAGGTCATTACATAGAGTACACAGAGTTTCTTTTTTTTTTTTTTACTTTATTTTAAAAAACAAATAAATGTACAAATTTTCAGCATTTTTGCATAAAAGTATACAAATACATTTTTAAAGTTGTAATTAAGTATTTGTGGGTACACATATGTATATATTTAACAATAATGTAGGAAAGAAGGTATTAATTTAAGGGGATAGGAGAAAACTAGGAGGGACTGTAGGGAGGAAAGGGGGATGCCATACAGTTCTATTTTAATTAAAATATACTCTTTTTTGTCACACAGTCTGTGAGTTGTTTCTGGGGTGTTCAGAGGTTTCTGGGGTTAGTATCCAATTGTCAGTGACTGCATATTATGTCTCTTCTTTTGTGACAGGGTTATCTCAACTCAGGATGATATTCTCTAGATGCATCCATTTTCTTAGGAATATCGTTAAGTCATTGTTCCTGATAGCTGAGTAGTACTCCATTGTGTAAATATACCACAATTTTTGTATCCATTCATCTACTGAAGAACATCTGGATTCTTTCCAGCTTCTGACTATTATAAATAGAGCTGCAATGAACATTGTGGTGCGTGTATCTTTGTTGTATGTTGGAGCCTCTCTGGGGTATGTGCCCAGAAGTGGAATAACTGGGTCTTCAGGTAGTACTATGTCCAATTTTCTGAGGAATCGCCAGACTGATTTCCAGAGTGGTTGTATCAGATTACAACCTCACCAACAGTGGAGAAGTGTTCCTCTTTCTCCACATCCTCGCCAGCATCTGCTGTCATCTGAGTTTTGGATTTGGCCAGTCTGAACTGGTGTGAGGTGGAATCTCAGGATTGTCTTGAATTGCATTTCCCTGATGGCTAAGGATGTCCAGCACTTCCTTAGATGTTTCTCAGCCATTCAATATTCTTTGATTGAGAACGTTTTATTTAAGTCTTTACCACATGTTTTAATAGAATTGTTCAATTCTCTGGTGTCTATCTTTTGGAGTTCTTTGTATACCTTGGATATTAGGCCTCTATCTGATGTGGGGTTGGTAAAGATCTTTTCCCACTCTGTTGGCTGCATTTTGTTGACAGTGTCTTTAGCCTTACAGAAACTTTGCAATCTCATTAAGTTCCATTTGTCAATTTCTGTCCTTAGAGCATGAGCCATTGGTGTTTTGTTCAGGAAATTTTCTCCTGTGCCTATGTGTTCTAAGGTTTTCCCTACTTTCTCATCTAACAGTTTCAGTGTACCTAGTCTAATGTGGAGATCTCTGATCCACCTACACTTGAGCTTTGTACAAGGAGATAAGAAAGGTTCTATTTTCATTCTTCTGCATGCTGAGTGCCAGTTGGACCAACACAATTTGTTGAATAGGCTGTCCTTTTTCCATTGAATGTTTACAGCTCCTTTGTCAAAAATCAGGTGACCATATTCATGAGGGCTCATTTCTGGATCTTCTATTCTATTCCATTGATCCACATGCCTATATCTGTACCAGTACCATGCAGTTTTCAGCACAATTGCCTTGTAATATAGCTTGAGGTCAGGGATAGTGATTCCCGAAGATGTTTTCTTGTTGTTGAGGATGGATTTCGCTATTCTATGTCTTTTGTTATTCCATATGAAATTGCACATTGATCTTTCCAATTCCATGAAGAACTGGGTTGAAATTTTGACGGGGATTGCATTGAATCTGTAGATTGCTTTTGGTAGGATGGCCATTGTTAAAATGTTGATCCTTCCAATCCAAGATCAAGGGAGATCTTTCCATTTTCTGAGATCCTCCTCAATTTCCTTCTTTAGAGGTTTGAACAGAATTATATATATTATATATATAATCTCCAAGGCGGTGACAGAAAACAACATGAATATAGGAAGTGTGGAATGGGGCAGTGGTTTTAGAAAGGAACAGAATCTTAGAAAAGACAAAGCAGATGATAGCTGAATTAAAAATGTTTGATATTAGGTGCTTTCCTCCCCCTTTTTTCTATTTTTTTCCCCACTGCTCTGGTGACCTTCCATAATAGACACCTAAACCCAGTGAAAAGGGAAGATTTCTCTGTAAGAGACACAAACACTGATCCAGCATTAAGTACAAGTTATGTAGTTCATAGGGAACTCAAAACAACCATAAGGAGCATCTTAGTTTGAGAGGACCTGAGAAGTGGATCTTTGTATCAGGGCTTCCCAACAAATTACAAGACAAAGTTTCTGTTCAAAATGTGTTCCTGTGATGGCTAAAGATCAAGTGTTCATTAGCATTGTGAAATCAATGTACACATAAAATACAGTTCTGCATAAGGCTCACCCCAGCCTTGGTAGGGAAATGACCATATGTCAACCATGTTGACTGTGCTCTGAATAGATCTCTGTATATCATCAGATCAATATGGACTGCTTTTGCACCTGATGGCTATGTGAGGAGAGGGTTGTGGGAATAAAGGATGAAAATACTCCCCAGTCAATTTCATCCCTCTTTCACTTTGCACTTCTGCATCTGAAGGTAGATTGCTTTCTTTATTTTCCTGTTTAACCATGATGAGTGACTATGACACTGAATACACTACTTGATATAAAATCAATAGTCACTGTAATTGATTCTGGCTTATCTATTTATCATTCTGAATTATAATGGTAATCCAAGAACCAGAACATATAAATGATTTCCGTGGCTTTGCAAGGCTCCTTACCCGCTTTACCTCACAGATTACAGAGCAGAAGGAAGAAGTAATGGAATCCATTTGATTAGCAGTAGCAAGTGTCATGAATGGGGGCATAGGTGAGTTCCACTCCCTGTCTTTTGTCAGCAATTATTTTCCTTGTCAGGAGACCCTTGACTTTACTCTCTCATCTGTCTTTACTTTTGGATCTTTACCAACTACAATGTAATGATTTCTAAAACTCTTTCTTGCCAAAGACTCAGAAAAGTTTTATGGCTCTTCCAATAGGAAGCATTATACCAAAAAAAAAGGAAAGATAAATGAGAAAAACATGTTCCTGTGCTTTTCTTCACAATGATGCTTGTGTCTGTTTTCCTCTATCTCAGTCAGAACTTTTTAACCTGTGGGTTATGACCTCTTTGGGGTCACTTATCAGGTATCCTGAACATAAGATATTTATATTATTATTCATAGAAGTTTCAATAATACAGTTACAAAGTAGCAAGGAAATGATTTTAGAGGTAGCAGCATTAGGAAGGTTAAGAAACCTTAATATAGGTAAAGCCAACTTCTTCCCTCTCAGAACTTTCAAATTCTGACCATTTGCTGATAGTTATTGTCTGTCCCATCTTTGGTTTCTTTGGTTATTTTATTACCATAAACTTCAACCTGTAGAAAGGGGGAGAGAGAAAAAATAAGTTTAGTCAGTAAAGCTTTGAACATGGCTACCTCTAGTTAGTGCCAACGATCTTTTGCCCACTGTTAATATCAGATAAACCTGAATCTGTGGTTGTGTGATATGAAAGTAGAGTGTGGCAAAATGAAGATTATAAAAACTCAGATCAAAGGTGTGTCGGTTTGAGGCAGGGGTCTGCTGTTTAGAAGCAATGTTGGTTAGGAGTTGATTGAAAGGAACAATACAGCTGTGCTAACAGACTCATTTTCCTCAAATAACCAAGAACCCTGGGCTACTTCAACTGTTCACAGATGCCACTGTGACCCTAGGCTCCTTCTGTCTAGTTGCTCTTCCTGAATATATTTGGCATTCATCCTCATTCCCGTAGCCTCAACTGAACCTCTAGGTAGTCCTGAGCACAACAGAATGGGAAATAAAATGGTAATTTAAAGAAAAGGGAATGTTGCAGCTGATGTAGTCTGTTTAAGAAAGAAAGAAAGAAACAAAGAAAGAAATGAAGAAGGGAAAAAAGTTTGTCCCAAGAAGACATACCAGCTGATTTCAAGTTCATTTGTGCTCTTGATCACAGCTGTGTTTAATGACTCCATTAGCTGGAAAGGAGCTAAGGGAAGGAGGGTAGAGAAAGTGAATTAACATCCTTTAAACCTCAACTTCCAAATCTTTAATACAAGAGAAACAATGTCTGCCTTGCAGAGGAGAACCAGTGACTCACAGCAAGCAGCACATAGCAGGTCCTCATCCAGCTATTTAGAAAAGAGTAATGGGACAAAACTATAGTGTGATCACATTATTTCATCTCATATCTCCCTCTCCCTCCCTCCCTCCCTCCCTCTTTCACTCCCTCCCTCCCTCCCCCTCCCCTCTTTCTCTCTCTCACACACACACACATAATCTTTCTTAGCATTTACTTCTAGCTAAGTCCTATCAATACATCTTGACTCTTGTCATCAGATAAATAACAGTCAAGAGGAAAACCATATACTGGAACATATAAGTTCATTGAGACACAAATATTTTCTGGAAAGACTAACGTGCAAAGGAAGTTGGACTACAAAAATGGTGAAGAGTACTTGTTGCATTTAAGTGAGGCTTCACAGGAAACATGATACATCACAAAAACACAAAGATGTTGCAATAAAGAGTAGAAAAGAACATATATAATCAGGAGTCAGGCAGAGCCACTAAGATAGCTCAATGGGTCCACAAGGCTTCTGCCTGGTGACTTGAGATCCATCCTCAAGATACATATGGTAGAATGGAAGGACTAACTGTGGCAGTTGTCCTCTGATCTCCATGCATGTTCCATGGTACACATACAATAAATATATAAATACCATTTTAAAAATTAAGTGGGGATTAACATATACAAAGAGCAAGGTACAAAAGAAAATGCTGATAAAGTCTGTTACGAAGGACAGCTGAAGAGAGGCAGCAAAGACTAAAGAGTGGGTACTTGCTGTTCATGAAGCTACTAAGATAAAATTTGTGTGTGATAGGAAACTCAGGACAATACCACAGTGATTCACAGCTCCCAGAGTTTACATTGTTATAGCAGCATCTTTTATGAGTGGATCAAACCATTTCCTTTTGAAGTTGCAACTGTGTCATCTTACAAATCATCTTTCTCCCCATGGGTTTTCTCAAGTGGAAGAGAGATCACAAGACAAAGATCCAAGAGCACCCCACACACACAATATTAAGAAATAAAGAACCACCCTTTTGCTCAACAGACCTTTAATAACTAAACAAAATTTCTCCACAACTGTGTCATTTCAGAAGTGGATCTGTTGCTGTTGAATCTAAGACTACTTAATACGTTGAGTGTAGCCTGGAAAATGAAAACATTAAGAACATTAAGCTAATCTATACTCAATTTCCAGCTCAAAGATAATGATGGGATGATGGACAGTTTAATCCGACTTTGAGGTTTAGAGAGGTGTGTTAAACACAACTGATGTATATATAGTATAGTCACCAAAGTTTACCAAGGCTCTCCTGCTATTCACTATTGACTTAAGAAATCCAACTGATCAAACTGATCATGTCATCAAAGACACTGCCTGCTCTGAATGGTCATATATACAGAGTATTCCCATGAAATGATTATACTTCCGGAATGGCCTCTCTACTTTTCTCTACCTTAAAGTATCTCAACCCCTGAACAGTCTAGAAGGACAGCCATGACTTCTGAGATGCTTTCTCTAATCTTCATGTGTCTCAAATGCCCTCTGGTTTGCAGGTGTCACTAATTCTTAATTATTTTACCTGCTGCTTATGCCCCAGTATGTACAATTTGGTTTGCTCAAGCATTTTGAAAATATTGGAAACTCTTTCAAACATAATTATGCATTTTCTTTGGCACCTCCAATACCCTAGGCAGTGACAATATTGTTTTTTTCTAGAATTGTTCACATATACAATGAGAGGACTTTTATCATAGAGCCAGCTAAGTAATACTTCTAAAATCCCATCTGCTGACACCAAACCCAGACACTATTGCTGATGCCAAAAAGTGCTTACTGACAGCCTGGTATAGCTGTCTCCTGAAGGCTCTGCCAGAGCTGGACCAATAAAAATGTGGATATATACTGTCAAACACTGGACTAAGTGAGGAGACCCTGATGAGGAAGTTAGGGCAAGGACTATAGGAGCTGAAGGGGTTTGCAACCACATAGGAAGAACAAGATCAACCAATCAGAGCCTCCAAACCTCCCAGGGACTAAACTACCAACCAAAGAGTACACAGAGGGTACCCATGGCTCCAGCCATGGGTAGCAGATGATTGCCTTTTCTGACCTCACTGAAAAGGAAACCCCTTGGTCCTGTGGAGACTTGATGATGCAGCATAGGGGAATGCTAGGATGCTAAGGCAGAAGTGGGTGGGTGGGCAGGAAAGTACTCTCATAGAGGCGGGGGGAGGAGGGGATGAAGGTTTGAAATGTAAATAAATAAAATAGTCAATAAAAAATAATACTTTGACATGTCTGTTCAAAGCACCATGAAATTTTTTAAAGATCTTTTTCTTATACTTTTGAAGCAACAAACATTCCAGCAGGAAAATTGATAAGTAGTTCCAATTGATATAAGTAGAAGGCTAAGATAATAAATTATCCCAGTTGACTTCACCACAAGACTTAAAAGTATAGGTTGATTATGAGAAGCACAAGGCACAAGTGATGTAGTGTCACTATAATGTTCCCTCAAAACAGACAAGAGAAAACCTGATTTATGGGAGTTTATTAGGGTCAACTTAGGAACAAGCCTTGTGTAAAACAAACAAGCAAACAAGCAAACAAGCCAACAAATGGGGAATGGTAGGTGCCAAGACACAGCACAAGGTCTGAAATAGACTCAGAAAACATGAGAAATTCCGGTGTTAACAAGGGTCTGAAAGTACTCCCGTGTTGGAGCAGGATGGTCAGTCCTGTAATTCTATCTTGTTCATTCTTGGCAGGTAGAAACAGCAAAAGAGATATGGATTCTACAGCCAAAGCATCCTTGAAGGGCTGGGCAGGCAGATGAAAGACACTTGCTGATGACTCTTCCTGTAGCAGAGGTAGGAAAGTTATCCTGGACAGGAGACCAAGGCATGAGGGTCCATCAAGCACATGAAAAAGAGAAGGACTGGGTCTGGAAGATGGAGGGAGGAGAGAAGGTTGCTTCTCAGGGCCTTGTTTCTATCTTGTGTTGTAAGATGGAAGAACCTACCTCCAAGAGATTATGATGGTAGGAAAGGACAGAACAGCCAAGTGAAAGTGATTCCTCTCCTCTCCATATTTGCTTTGCTTTGATATTTCAGCCTAGAAAACAATTATAATATATTTAGTCTCTATGGCTTCACTATGATATATTCAAAAAAAATGTGCCTTCTTCATTTAGAGCTATATAAATCATATAATTAGCTGTTGGTAATTGAAATAAACATTTAAAATTGAAATCTCTAGATTGAGAGGACTTAGTCTGGTAAACTGCCTGGCATATATATGTAAGGATATAAATAGATATCTCCAGCACCTACATAAAATATGGCTGTAATCTGTAATCCCAATATTGAGCAGAGGTACTTAGAGTCCATTGTCTTATGAGCCTAACTAAATCAGTGAGCTCTAGATTCACTGAAAGACCTGCTATATATATATGGACATTTAAAAAGAAACCTGATGTAGATATACTACCCATACATATAGACAATAAGGAAATAAGCCATCAAAATTCCTAAGGTACTTTAATATTACTTTCTGTTTATCTTGAATAGAGAGAACTTAATATTATATGTGTGTATTAAATATAAATATAAAATAAATTTTTGAATATAAATATGAAATATTTTTAAGGTAACAATAGAATTTCCTACATGCTGTGCAAAAGCAACTTTTTCCTTGTGTGGAGCAGGAGAAAAAGCACAGATGTTTCTTGGTAATTATATTAGATAATTAACAGACCCAGTTCTGGTAGACCCCAGAAGCTTGTCAACTCATTACATAAATAAGAAAACCCAAATTGATACATTCACAGCCTGGGAGTTTGCATATAGAATTCACATTTGAGACATCTCAAGTTGTAGACTAATTTTTAAGTGCTTTTTTCTGTTCTCCTTTAAAGTGTCTGCTACAGAAGAGATGATTAACACACAGCTTATTGGACTGAAAACTAAATAAGTCAATATTGCTTTCTTTAAACCTAGAGAACACTCAAGGAACAGTTTTTACAAGATGTATTTATCTTTAATAAATCTTCAATAGACAGATTTTTATAATTGATCCACCACGGGTCAGGGGAGAATGGAGAATCTGACTTTATGTTAAACTTCAGGGGCCTTTATTACTTTTTGGTATTTTGTGTTATTTGTTTCCTCTGTGGCTAAGATGAAAAGCAGCATTACAAGTAAGATCTATCTGTGCCTTTCGCTCCCGGAACACCCGAGGAATGCAAACGAAGGCACGTTAACAGAAGAACATCATTTCTAATTCTTGTAATTCTCCATAGATGCATCTAATCCAATCTGGCCTGTGATAAAAGCATACTGATTACTAAAGAGAATCCTTCATATGCGTGTGTGCAGTGTTCACCCTTCGGAGAGTTTTGTAATTATGTAAGTCTCTGGTTTTATATCAAGGGGTTTGAACATTTGCTGTACAGCAACAAAATATCAAGTGCACTGTTTTGCTGCACATATTAGAACGGCCATGCTCACTCTATAAGAAGGAGAAATTGGGAGAAAAAAATTGTAGTGTATTTTGGTAACGTAGAGCAGTGGCACTCAAACCAAAGTAAAATATAAACTTATGTATTTAAATGGAGAACACTACTGGACCTTCTCCAGTGTTAGTGCAAACAAAAAAAATCCTGCTTTATGATTGTCACATTAGAATATTTATGTATTCTTGGTCAACATAAAGTGATCCATTTGAGAAATTTCATATTTATTCAATTCAAGTTGCCATTTCTGTGGACAGTTCAGATGCTCACCTTCATTCATTTGTTTTAAGTTTGGGCCATACACACTTGAATATCTTGAGTAACATGGCTTCTTATGCTCTGAAACATGAGCTTTATTCCCCGTAATTATTCAACTCTATGAAATTATCAAAATCACTCAGAACTGAGTCTGAGCCTAACTTGGTAAACAAGGAAGGTTATCTGCAGTGTAAGACTTATTGGGTGGACTGAAGAAGTGCTGCTTCTCTCAGAATCTAGCCAAACAGGAGCAGGACAAGAGGAAGGTAGAAACAACACATACAAGACTAAACAAAGTAAGTGCATGTGCTCACTAATAAATACATGGGCTCTACTTTGAATGAGGAAGAATAGATATCAGTTCAAACATGTCTGTTGGCGTCATCTGGTCTAATTTTTCATAAACTTAACCTGCCTAATGGACAATGATAAACTTAGTCTAATCAGGATGTAAGGACTCTGGTTAGACTCACAGTAGAAGAGACATACCACATTATAATAGGTTCTGATCAAAGGCAGAAATCAACATGGGATCTCTGAAGGAGAGAGAGGGGTAAGCTATACCATTCTACCTGGTCTTTCCTTAGGTGTCATTTTCCATGATTATTTGAATTTGTGTCTTTCTACTGTGATATACTATAATCATGTGTGAAATGTTTTCCTGGGTCCTTTTAGTTCTTTTTGGTATTCATCAAACAAGAGTATGGTCTTGAGGGGTCTCAACATGTGTGGGATGCCTTTCTTTCAGTCCAATATGCTTTGTACATCTAAATCACTCTAGAACCTGTAGTAGAATGATTCACAGATGAGACATTAACTAGATGTCAATTTACTTAACAGTCTTATTACTATTGAGGATTCTTTCTGTAATCCAGATTCTTGCTCCTGACAAGGCCTTTTTTTTCATCTTCTGGTTCTCCTAGCCTACACATGGCTAGGACTGGCACACACTCCCAGTACCTATTTGCTCTAAGAAAGTGATTTGTTTGGCTGCCAATTAGTGAGTCAGCAGGGGAAGAAGTAAATGTGATTCCTGCAGCCAATCAACTAAATATATTTAGGACAAATAAACCAAGACTTTCACCTTGATACAGAAGATAAACAATATGGGAAATAAGGGATCAAGGGGGATTAAGTGTATGAGAAAGAAATCATCTTCCTATAATAGACACAGGGAAATAGATAGGAAACATGTTGTTAAGATTACATAAAGATTAGATTGAAAATTGCAGGATGAAAGAAGAGTTAAGAAAGAATAGCATGGCAGTAAGCTCGGTCCCAGGAGATGACTAAGCTGGTGTTAGGGAAGGCCCTATTGTAAAGACAGGCAGTGCAGGGAAGCAGGATGAGGATGGGCTGTCTTGGGGCCCGGCCGGGCTGTGTTGGTCTTGGGCATGCTGAAGCACTGGAGGCAATAGAACTGACAATGAGAGCAGTACAAAGAAAGGAGCTTTTTGCTAAGTTCACACCCTGATGGCCTCTGGACTTAACAAAGCAGAGCCACACAGGCTGAGAGAAGGAAATTCCTTCATGTAAATATAGTTTGTGAGTCTCACAGAGCTTCTACAGAGAAATCCATCTCTGCCCACCTGAAGTTAAGGGTCTAAGTGACTAGCATTTTCTTTTCCCAATGAAAGGCCTCATCCTAACCAAGCATCTATGTCCTATCTCTGCTCAATTGTCTCCTTAACAGGAGCTAAGTTACTAATTAACAACATCATCAGTGTCCAGTGCCCAGCACCAGACAACAGACTCTATCAATGTCCTGAACCAACTCTTAGACTTACCCTCATGGATGCTCATAGTCAGCCTACAACATCCTTCATTCTGAGGGTTTTCCCAGCAAGCAACACATGTCTAATCCATGAAGAAGACCGGAGATTAAGGGGGGTCAATCCCTAGGAACAATATTAAACCACAAGGGGTTCAAAGACAAACTCTTCAACCTTCTTGAGCCATTAATGAGGCAAGTCTGGTGTGGATGCCCTAGAGTATGTCAATGAGTTTCCAGGGAGTGGTACTGAGTCTCAGTTGCCCATAATGACAATCCACACAAAAAGTGGTGTTTGTTCTCTCTCTCTCTCTCTCTCTCTCTCTCTGTCTCTCTCTCTCTCTCTCTCTCTCTCTCTCTCTCTCTCTCCATCCCTTCTTCCCTTCCTCCCTCCCTTCTATATTTTATTCATCATCCTCATCTCTTGAATGACTTTATCATAGTGACTTTTAGGAGGTATGACAATCCTCCACTAAGGGGCTACTTTTAGAAGAAATACAAATTAAGACACACCATATCAGGAATAAACAACAAAATAAAAAAGAAAAAGAAAACACTTTTTGAGTTCTTTACCTAGCAAAGGAATCACTTTATTTAATTTACAACATCCTATTGGAGTAGGGATCGTCAATATCCTTATTTTATGCATGAGAAAGATGAGGCTCTAAGAAATAAAATAACTTGGCATAGGCAGTGGCAGACCTAGGGATCAAATATAGGGCCATCCAATCCCAAACCTCTTCTTCATCTACTAAAGCACATCTCCCTTTACATGTCTTGGCATGTCTGACCTGGTAACTGTATGCAGGGCAGATATGCAGTCAAGACATCAGAGAACAGAGATTGATTCCAAGGCCTCTTCAATAAGAAAAGGATTTGGGAAACAGAGTTGATCATGCTATGAAAAAAAGCAGGAAAGAAATGAACACACAGTTATGGATTTTGGAGTATGAAAGTCAGGCAGCACATGTGGAGAAGAAGAGAAAAAACCTGGAAAAGTAACCAGTCTTCAAAATGTTTTCCTCTCTTTAAGAGTGTGTCATAATGGGTGAGACAGATTGCTCAGTGGTTAAGAACACTGGCTGCTCTTCCAGAGGACTTGAGTTCAATTCCTAACAACCACATGGTGGCTCACAGCCATCTGTAATGGGATTGGATGCCCTTTTCTGATGTGTCTGAAGATAGCTACAGTGTATTCATATAAATTAAAGAAAGAAAGAAAGAGAGAGAGAGAAAGAGAGAGAGAGAGAGAGAGAGAGAGAGAGAGAGAGAGAGAGAGAGAGAACGAAAGAACGAAAGAAAGGAAGGAAGGAAGAAATCCTTAACAAAAAGTGTATATTGGATCACTGTCCTCACATGTGGACCATCATGCATTATGGGGATCTTCTAGAAAATCCTCAAGTAAGCAAAAAGAAAGATAAGCACCCAGGGTTTAAATTAGGAAAGTCTGAAGTGTCAATGATTTCTATCTGACTTAAAGACTCCCTCTTGCCTATCATCATTAATTGAATTAATGTCAAGATACATTGCAATTTCAACTGCAAAATGACAAGGAAGAGGATGGTACCAGCTTGCCTAGAAAACCCTCTTAAATCCTGAATTCTCTGGATGTTGAGAAGGGGCAGGTGTCCAACCTGAGGACCATGCTACACTCAAACAGACTCCAGTTCACATCAATACTCAAATGAGACCTCAAAATTCTTGCAAACATGCAGCGTTGTCCTAGCTCTGTCAAGAGTGAACTGTGGAGCCTCAGCAGACCCACATCTGCTTCTTTATTTTTGAAATACATGTGGGTTAAATCATATGATCTTAAAGGTATCCAGTTAATACCAGCTGCTATGAATAAAAGAAGTCTCTCAGAGAGCAATTAATTAAACAATAACTATAGGATTAAAATCGAGGACTGTGGTATTCATTACCCAACTATCCTAGAGAAACCTATATCCAAACATAGTAGCCCACATTTCCTCAGAAATAAGATGAAAAGCTCTCTGTGTAAGGCAGCCTAGATATAAGAAAATATACAGTAGTCACATCACAGCCTTATCCCAAGAAAGCCTCATTGCTCATCTTTCAGACTGTTTTGGATAATTTGGATGAGGAACTAAAGGTGAAGAAAGAGCAGTTATGGGATGAACTTGTAGCCATATTCTGCTAAATAGTTTAGTTCTCAATGTAGATCTGTGAAGGTTCTCATTCATTAAGAAATTGATCTGTCATTAAGTTTATAACATTCTACAAAATTCAAAGCCATGAGTCAGTGCTCCAAAGGCCTGCACAACAGTTCTTGCTGGAATGTTGTTGGCAATCTGCACGTCACACTTCAAACAGGTTCCATCAAAACCTGGCTAGCTGAAAGCGGCCATTTTGGTGAAAAGGAGAATATTTATCAATATGTGTGCTTCAATTACCTAAAAATAGCTGCAAGGCAGTTATTAGAATATAAGAATCAAGTGACTAGATACATGGCTCACTAGATAAGGGCATTAGCACTAATGCAGAGGAGCAGAATTTGATTCCTATCACCTGAGACCAAGCTTCAGGGGCTGAAACAACTTCTGCTGGCTTATATAGACACCCACACATTTATATACAAACACACCTGCACATACACACAGTAAAAAAGACACAGACAGACAACAGGCAGGCCGGCCAACAGACAGAAAAAGACATGAATAAAAGTTTAAACTTTAACTAGTATAAGTGGAGCAAATCTCATAAGGTTCTATCCCTAGAAAAAGGTTACAGTCAACTAATGACTAAAAGAAGAGGAATCAGTCTTGTCTAGAAGCAAACCCACTGATAGGTTATCAAATCCCAGGTGTTCAGCTCTAAACACATATACATATGAGCAACACTAAATGGACTCAGCTGTCTGCATTTATATATGTAACAATAATTAAAGAAGAGGTCATGAATTTGGGGAGTGGGAGAACATGGAAGAAGTTGGTGGGAAGGGGAAGAAGTGACTATAGTATTCCTATAAGAAATTCTCTAAATTTTGTTTTAATTCTAACATCTTCTAAAAAGAGATTGGGTACAATGAGTAGAACTCAGTTGTAACTGTCCATTGGTGATATTTGAAGTCATGGGGTTGACTACATTTGGATAATGTATCTATTATAGAACAGGATCCCAGGTACTGTTGAAGCCACCAAGGAGGAACCTGACAACATTTATGTAGGCAAGATGTCAATAATCTTTCTGTGTATGGCAGGGGGAAGGAAGGGAATCCATTCATAGCAGTTTGACTGTGGCGAAAGCCAAGACTCTGGGGTTTGTAAACACAACAAATGAGGAATGACAAGTAAAGGAGGGCTCTCAAGTCTGTGTCACAGCAGCGAGATAATTGTTGCTGACCTGCTGATGCCTTGCCAGCCTCCATGGGTGCATGTGGTTAAAATGAAACACATTGTTGTTCAGAAAATTTTATGGAAGAATGCAAATGAGGCCAGATAGTTCACTTATGTCTTAATTCCTCATTTGGTTGCATAATTATGTATTACCATAATTATCCCTTATCTACTATGAACTTTATTAAAGTAGTTCAGCTATCACAGAATTATGAATGCTGACTACAATCTATTCAGTGTGTATTATATCCTGAACACTGTCAAGTATTATATCGCCTATTATAAATCTTGAAATAGGGCTATACAGGTGAAAACTGCATTCGTTAACCTTTTGTTCCTAGAGGACACAGTTTCAGAAGTTGTAATCCATAGTCACTTGGTCTGGTCACTCTGGGTCTATGGTAAGAGAAAGGTCATGGCAGGGTTAAATGATGGAGCAACCTGTTCACATGGAAGTGAGGAAGCAACAGAAAAGAGATCAAAATTCCAAAAACCCCTCCCAGATCTAAACCTACTCCTGGGCCCCACTTGATAAGGTTTAGCTACCCTCCAAAAGTGACAGAGAACCATACATTCAACACAAAGACCTTTAAGAGACAGTCCAGTTGAAAAGTATAACAAAACATTTCTATTGTCTATGTTACATTCATGCCCTCACACACAAATGCACATACACATACACAGACATAAATCTACATAAAAACACACACGCATACACAAATACATACACACAAAACACATATACACATAAACATATATATACATATATATACACAGACAAAAAACTCATATACACACATATATATGCATACACATATAGAAGACACACAGACACAAACTCATACACACATATATACACATACACATACATACACACAAACACACACTCATACATATACATATACAATACACATATGTACACACATACACTCATTTACACACATATATACATATATTAATATGCACACAAACACACTCATATGCACACAGAGAAACACACTCATACATCCATACACACACACACACACACACACACACACACACACACACATACAAATCTGTGTTGTATGAGCACTTTGTATGTCATCATAAAGAAAATAAGCACCAGGACTGGAGAGTTGGCTCAGGAATTAAGAGCACTTGCTGTTCATTCAGAGGACCTGAGTTCAGCTTTCAGCACCGCCTGACAACTCACAACCATCCATAACTCATTACTGGAGATATAATGCCCTCTTATAATCTTCTGATCTCTCAGAGCACCAGACATGTCCATGGTACATATACACAGACATGAATAGAAGCAAAATACCCACACATAAGATAAAACTAATCTAAAAAGAATACTTACGAAAATAAAAGTATATGATTCAAACTATACTTCTTTCCCTATAGGGCACTTTATCTAACTTTGTTATCACCTCCCATAACTAACATTCTGAAAATAATGGAAATGAATGAAAGCTCATTAATCATCTACATTTTTGATATTCCTCTAAAAATAAAGCTCATGTGTCAGATGTTTGAGGGTTACTGGTAAGTTTAACACATAAATAGTCCACGGCCAGAGAAGAAAGGAACTTTCAAAAGTGCCAGCAAAACTCTTGGTCATAGTCCTGCATTGGACCTTTCATTGGCCAAAACCAATATGATTGGACTGAAATTGGCAATTTGAAATGTAGAAAGGGTTTAATTTGTGTAAGTGGACAGGAAACAGTTCATCCTGAATATGTACTTACTTCAAAGAACAAATTGTCAATCAGAGTCCAATTCCAGAACCGTGAAGGAAGCTGAAATGCCATCTCTACAAATCTACAAAAATTGACATGTCCTTTTGAGAACAATCATCATAGCACAAATCCCATGAGATCTAAGAGCCCAGAAATGTAAATCTGAATGTCACAGGGACATTCACTGTCTGTAAAAGTCATCTCTAAAAGCACCGGTCCCAGATGACAGGGAGATACTTAAAAGGGTTAAGGTCAGCTCTCCATAATCAGTATTTTCAAGACAGGGGAGGTGAACGCTGGGCAGGACGCAGAGTCTTCAGGAAGGGGACAAGAGTTCTACCCAGATCGACTTGAACTTAAGCCAACAGTTCTCACACCCTGTGTGTTTCTACCTCCACAAGGGTTGCATATTGGATATTTATATTATGATTCATAGCAGTAGCAAAATTACAATTATGAACTAACAAGGAAATAATTTTATGATGGGGTAGTCACCAAAACAGTAGGAGCTGTATTAAAGAGACATAGCCTTAGGGAAGTTGGAAGCCACTGCCTTAAACCCACAATGCTCAGAATGAAAATTGCTGTGTGAATATATTAAGAATTTAGATGAAAATAAAGAAAGCTTTAAATGGGAAAGCACCCTAACAGACTCCGATGACCAATCTTTCTGAACTATTGATGCCAAGAAGCAAAAACATAACCTATAGCTTTGAACCACAAGTGAAACCCTGACAATGAAGAGAGAGAGTTTTCCCTTCCAATTCTGACAATGGTATCTGTACTTTCAAACCCATAAGATATCAAAACTGGTTATCTTCTATAATTATAAATCTCCATGAAGATGATATGAAATAGAGTATATGAAACTGCTCTGTAAAAGAGGATTGTTCTCAGATAAATTCTGTGTTTAGTATTTCTTTTTCCCCTTAAAAATAAGGCAAGGCAGAGAGCTCAGCCAGTAAAGTGATCTCAAGGCAAGTATGAGAACTCATGTTTAATTTCCAGAACCCATGCCAAAAAAAACTTGGGCATGGTGGAATGCACTTCTAATCCCAGCACTGAGGAGGTGACAGTATGTAAATCTGTGCGGGCTCACTGACCACTCAGCCTACCCTACTTGGCAGGTTCCAGTCCAGTAGGAGATTGGAACTCAAAAAGGGGATGGGGACTAAAACACAATGTTGACTTTACTTAGAAATATGTATGTCATCATCAAAATGGGGCAAATGCATACAGTTTAAATGATGGATCCTCCTAGATACAACACTGGAAGCACACAGGAATGGCTAAGTATCGCTGTTTTACTATCACCATTCAGTACCATCAATTGTGTGTGTGTGTGTGTGTGTGTGTGTGTGTGTGTGTATTCCATATCTGCTTCCAAACAAGGAAAGTATCAATTCACATCACCCCAATTTTCCTCTTTCTCTAGACTTTGGGAACACTGAAAATATACACAATATTTTAAGCTATTTATTATTCCTCTCTTGGGGAAGACTGAAGTGTTCACATTATTCAGAGCTGTATATTATTCCTCTTTTAAGGATTTCTCTATTTTCCCTGCCCTCTGAGTCCTCTCAGATGTCCCCAGCCACCCTGCTAACCACAGCCCTCCATTCTCAGCCCACCTTTATCAGATCTGTTGGACTAAAACTATACAGCCCAAGAATATCCATCAGAGCCTGCCACACCAGGATCACTGAGATTAACCCTCTTCCCAGTACCTACTACAACAGAAACATCCAGAGATGAAAGTCATCCAGATGGCTAAAGGTCCTCAAAATAACACAACCAACAAAAGCTAGGGCCATACAACACCTTCAGCATACTACCTGACTACAGCAAGACCTGGCTATCCAGCGCACAAGAACATGACCTTAAATCCAATCTTATAAAGAGATCAAGGCCTTTAAAGAGGGAATGAGTAAATTCCTTTAAAAAAATAAAAGAAAGTACAGTCTAATGAGTAGCAGTCGTTAAAGAAGAAACAAATGAACCCCTTAAAGAAATACAGAAAAATACAATTAACAGGTAAAGGAAATAAATAAAACTGTTCATGACCTGAAATGGAATTAGAAGAAATAAGGAAAACACAAACTGAGGGAATCCTGGAGATGCAAAACCTAGGGAAGAGAACAGGAACAGCAGATGCAAGCATCAGCAACAGAATACTAGAGAAGACAGAGAGAATCTCAGCATAGAAAAGAGAATAGAAGAAATTGATACATCAGTCAAAAATATTAAATCTAAAACATTCCTGACACAAAACACCCAGGAAATCTGGGATACTCTGAAAAGACCTGACTTAGAATAATAGGAATAGAAGAAGGTGAAGAGTAGGCTTTATCCCAAAGATACAATAATGGTTCAATATATGAACGTCCATCAATGTAGTCCACCATGCAAACAAACAGAAAGAAAAAAAATCACATGATCATCTTATTAGATGCTGGAAATCCTTTGACAAAATCCAAAACTTCTCATATTAAAAGTTTTAGGGAGATCAGGAGTAAAAGGCACATATCTACAGAGAATAAAAACAATATATAATAAGCCAATAGCTAACATTAAATGGAGAGAAGCTTAAAGAAATTCAATTAAAATCAGTCATATGTCCACAAGATGCCCCACTATACCAAGGGACACTTAGTCAATTATGTTAATAGCAGTTTTACTTGTAATAGCCAGAAACTAGAAACAACCTGGATATCTCTCAACTGAAGGATGGATAAAGGAATATAAGACATTTGCACAATGGAACACTATTCATCTATTAAAAACAAAGACATCATGAATTTTGCAGGCAAATAAATGGAACTTGATAGTATCCTGAGTAAGGTAACCCGGACCCAAAAGTACATGAATGGATTTACTTGTGAGTGGATATTAGCCATAAAATACAGGATACCCAAGCTGCACTCCACAGACGCAAAGAAGCTAAACATGAAAGCCTAAGCAAGGATGCCTGAATCTCACTTAGCAGTGGGAATTAATTAGTTGGAGGAAGGGAACTGATTAGGAGAGGGGGTGAAGCAGGGAGTGGGGAAGAGAGGGATTTCAGAATCACATACAGGGAGAGATAGGAGATGGCCAGCGGCCATAAGAAAAATGAATAGAATCTGCTGCTGGGGGCTGGGGACATCTCAAGTATGTGCTAGAAACTTGGATTAGGGGAGACTTCCAAGAATCAATGGGGGTGACCTTAACTAAGACTCACAGCAGTGGGAATATGAAACCCGAAGATACATCCTACAGCCAGGCAGGAACCCCAGTGGAAAAATAGGGACAATAGCACACACACAAAATTGTCACCCCAAAACTTACTCTGCCTATGAGAAATGCAGGGATGGGGTGGGTGGAGCAGAAACTGAGGGAATAGTCAACCAAATAACTGGCCCAACCAGAGACCCAACATGGGCAAGCGCCAATCCCTGATATTATTACTGATACTCTGTTATGCTTGCAGACAGGAGCCTAGCACGGCTGTCCTCTGAGAGGCTTCACCCAACAGCTGACTCAGACAGATGCAGAGACCCACAGCTAAAGACTGAATGAAGCTTGGGGACTCTTACAGCAGAACTGGAGGGAAGACTGAGGCCTGGAAGAGCACAGGAACTTCATAAGAAGGCCAACAGAGTCAACTAACCTGGACCCTTGGGGGCTCTCAGAGACTGAAGCATCAATAAAAGACATACAGGGTTGGACCTGGGCCTTCTACACCTATGTAGCAGATGTGCAGCTCGGTATTCATGTGGTCTTGAACAAGGGGAGCAGGGGCTATGCTTAAAACTGTTACTCGTCTGTAGAATTTCTTCCTCTCACTGGGCTGTCTTGTCTGACCAAAACGTTAGAAATGCCTAATCCTTCAGAGATCTGATGTGCCAGAGAAGGGAGTACCCAGGAGGGCCTCCACTCCCTCAGAGAAAAAAGGTGGGGGAGAGAGGGTGGGACTCTGTGAGGAGGGCAGAAGCAGGAACAGCAACCAGGATGTAAAGTGAAATTAAGAGGAAAAGAAAGATTCATCAACCATGAAGTTAAAAGAAAAGTATGTAAGCAGCCCAGCCATAGAGAGCAAATGTCTTATTACACACTTAACATTGAGTAGGGAATTACATACCAAAAGCATTAACATCCCCAAGGAGAGTTTTATATAATCATGAGCAGAATCCCAAAATATTACATACAGCTTTTCCCATCTGGGTTATCTGCAGAATAGTTGAATATGTTGGATCTGTCCGAAGGTATTTAGCTGCTCATACACATTTTCTTATGTGCATGACAATAATCAATAACAGATAAGTTGGAGAACCATTAGTTTCCTTGGTGCTGGGTTTTGCCCACCACTGTCTTCTTTCTTTCTGATATATCAAATAACATCCATTAAGCTTCGTGTGCTTAAACCCACTGAGGTTCTCTTCGTCCACTGTGGTGGAATTTGAGGAGAATAGTCCGAGCACAGAGGTGTTTCATCAGCATTTGTAAATTAGCCTTGGCTGTCCTGGAACTCGCTTTGTAGACAAGTCTGGCTGCAAACTCAGAGATCCACCCGCCTCTAGCTCCCCAGTGCTGTGATCAAGAGTGCACCACCACTACCCAGCTCAGGATTGGGTCTTTTATCAGCTGTGATCTTGGCAACATTATACATGTAATTCTCAAATTTTCCAGTCAGATCAAGTCTGTTTTTAGGACCATTTTTCAAATATTTTGCACCATGGCTCTTGTTTCTGCAAACAGCTTTTTGTAGCCACTCAGAACTCCAATGCTTACTCCTTCATAGACTGGTCTCTGTGGTTTTACAATGAATAATGAAGCCTTTGGTGAAGCTGGTCTGCTGTTTTTAAGTCTCAGTTGCATCCAAACTAAAGGTCTCCGTGTTTTGTGCAATGCAAAGTGTCACTTAATTTTGTTGGATTCTTGTTTCTTGCTGTCGACAGAAAACATCAGTAACTTCTTTGTGCTTCACAACATCAAATAGAGACACACACACATCATTCTTTGATAAAGCAGGACAGGCCAACATACCACTAACCATTTCCTAGCATGTTCATAGTAATTCAGCTTTCACTGTTTATTAATTTTAACACTGAAACACTGAATTTTATTTCTCCTTAGAGAATCCGTACTATACTGGCTTTCTATCACAATCTTGTCCCTTGTCATCTCTCTCAATAATAGCTCCTGTATTCTGTGTCTGTCTGCATGTGTCTGTCTTTATCTCTCACACATTATCTTTTCCCGTGTCTCTGTCTCACTGACTCTCTTGTCTCTCCCTGACTCCCTCACCTCTCCCCATCCCCACAATTCTTTCCTTTTTTAATAACCTAACTCCAGGTTTCCTATATTTCTCTGCCTTCCCCCTTCCTGTAAGTTTGATTCACTTTTTGAATTTAATAACTAATTCAATTTGTTGATACAAATGAAAATCTTAGACTTAAGCTGTATTTATACAACAGCCTTTCTTTCCCTGGACTGTTATCTGTTTCTTTGGTTTGTTCTGTTTTGTTTTGTTCTTTGTCTCTTAAGTTTCTATTAAATATAGAAGGTACTTTCTAGCTCTTGGATCAAAGTTGAGATTGGGAAAACATTACAACTAGCTGGCACCTTCAAGTGCCTAAGTGAGGCTTATAGATGAGCAGTTATTTCTCTTCAGGATACACTGGGTTAGCAGTCTACACTATTGGACCTCTACGTGTCAGAACATAAAGTGGTGACAATGCCTCTAAAGGCTCATGCTTGTTTTGCTTGTTTCTTTTTCCTGAACAGTAAATGCGTAACTGTGACCTTCCCTCTTCAGTTAGGGGAGTGTGGTGAGGGCAACTGAAGCACCTACACACAGCCACAGGACTGTCCCATCTCTCCCCTGTTCTTTATCAGATCAGCATCCTTCTTGGCCACAGCACAAGGAACAGTATTAAAGGGTCGCAGCGTTAGGAAGGTTGAGAGCCTCTCAATTGGTACTCCACATTTGCCATAAGGGAAGTCGTTCCGCACTAAGACACAGGGTCTTTGATACAGAGAAGACAGAAACAGGACCAAATCAAGTATGCAGGAATACAGTTGAGGCTTTAATCTGGTCTATGATTCCCAATCATGTTTTTCCTAATTTATGTGGGCAGTCATCATCTTGCTTGAAGGACTTTTAAACAATTTAGGCAGCACAAGAATAGAGATGATGAGATGACTAAGTCTGTAGAAATCTTCATTGAGAACCCAAGTTCCTGTTCAGCACTTATATAAAAGTCAGATGTCATGACATACCTGAAATCCCAAGAATGTGAGGAGAGAAATGAGTGGATCTCTGGAGCTGGCTGTTAACCAGCCTATTCTAATCAGTGAGCTGCAGGCAGGAGAGACTGTCTGGAAAAACAAGGTGGATGACACTCATAAAGAAGGAGGCCTGAGGCTGACCTCAGTCCTCCATGTGCACTTATGTGTACCACAGGACACCCCCTCCACACACACACAAGCACATGGATACCACAGGAAAGAATGCATGCCAGCTTTAAATGGTAACATGTTAGAAGGCCCATGAGTTTGTCTACCATCCATCCTCCTGTCATTTCTGGTTGTCTTGGACCCACCAAATTAGATACATGTAATATATGTCACAGCTCAGTAAGGAAACCATGTCTGTTAGCATTACTTTGTTTTAAAATCTGCACTTTATTATTTTAAAAACATACTTAAACTCAGTATCTCCATAAAATTTTAGATCGAATCTGTTTGTACCCATGATGCTATTCCCAAGACTCAGGCAGGGTTGTCAGGGCTCAATGCAAAGTAATAATTCATGCCTCTGGAATTAGAATGCAGCATTTCAAGATGACAGAGTTTTAGCAGTCATGGGACTCTTTTACTGCACTGTCCTATGAGACTGCACATGGCTCACAACCATCAAGTCAATCCTTTATGTATCAGTCCATTGTGTTTTCAAGAAAAATTTTTGTATCTCATGCAAAATATGGAGTTTGCTAATAGTCTTGAGCTGTGTCAGGTTCACAGCTGTCATGGGTTTTGGAGTCAGTTCCCATGCGCCTTTGATTGATGACTTTGTGATAGAAATAGTAGGGTCTGCTGAGTTGTATGGAGTGGGACGCCTCTGATGAGGAACCTTTGTTCCTGACACTATGACGGCCGTACATCAGAGTCTGAGCCTCCACCTGCCTGGTCCCGCTGTCATCCCCCTTCCCTTTCTCAGACACTTCATCTACATAAAATCTGTTGAATTTTATGACAACGTGAAGGCTTTCTTACTCACTCCTGTTTCCAAATCCTTTCATCTTACAGAGCCTCCTTCTGGCTGTGTCATAAGCTGTTCGTGTCCCTAATTCCATTTCAGCATATCCATCCCCAGGGACCCAATGGATTTCACAGTGTCTCTTGATCCCATGTATATAAGATGACAAAAATTATCTCTTTATATTGTCTTCTGCCTCACTTCCTCCTGAGCCTCTCTCATCACTTTGAATTCCATCTAAAGAATAATTATTCCACATTGGCAATGCTTATCTCTGTTCATCTGAAAAAATTATATTTAAAATCATTCCCTTAGCTCTATAAATATATCTGATGCACATAGTCTAAAACCTGCATAATAACAAGCAGCATTTGCAAACCGACAATTATGTAATGATATGTATTTTTAACGTAATGCTATGCTTTATCTTTAATGCACGTCATCCTGTGGGCCACTTCTCACCGTCCACTGCTTCATGTCCCTGAGGGTCTTGCGTTGCTTGCACAGGGCCGTATTTTTAAAGATAGTTTTGCAACTGCGTTTTTCATTTCTTAAATATATTTATTTATTACATATAAGTACACTGTAGCTGTCTTCAGACACAGCAGAAGAGGGCATCAGGTCTCATTACTGATGGTTGTGAGCCACCATGTGGTTGCTGGGATTCCAAGTCAGGACCTCTGGAAGAACAGTCAGTGCTCTTAACCGCTGAGCCATCTCTCCAGCCCAGGGCTGAGACTTTCTACTTTTTTTTTTTTATTGACAACATGATCTCTCCTTGACACTAAGATACTGCAATTTGGACTAACCTGAGCTACCTTTTAAAACTTCCATCATGCTTAAATCCCAGGATTTCTTCCCATTAGCCCACCAAATTCAGACATCCCTCATGTCTTTTGTCTTCTTTCTCTCGTTACTGTGGGATGCACATGCATGTCTTTGTTCTCTGGAGAGTAAATTTTAATGGTTTATTCAAAGACATTTTGTATTTTTCAGATCATGAACATCTGAATTTTCTCTCATTGCTCTCACACATCAATAGTTTAGCTGGACAGAGAACAGGTAGTAAGTTGTTTAGGGAGCATAATTTTGCCACCTTACATCAATTTTACCATCTTAAAATTGTGTACCATAAAGTTATGTATTTCAAGAAAATAGAGAATTCAGTCATGGTGGCACGTGAAAGCAATCACAGAACTTGAGAGGCTAAGGTAGAAGAATCTCAAGTTGAAGGTTAAATACGGTACATAGTGAGACAATATCTCCAAAAATTGAAAGGGAGAGATTGGTTGTTGGAAAGATTTACATAAATCCTTTACCCCTGACATGGAATATATAATGTTTTAATATAAATAATATGTACTACCATTTCCTCTTAGAACTTTAAAGGTTTTCTGTTCATTCTTCTAGACCCTAGATAATACTGTGGGTTTTGATCCTTTGTAAGAGGAATTTTTATTTTATCCCTGAAAGATTTAGGGCTATCTTTATCCTTGGTTCTATGAAAGTTTGTAAGGACCTATCTAAGTACAGATTTCTTTATATTCTTCAAATACAGCATTTGTGTATTTCTTCGGTTTTAAGATTCATTCATCTATTTTTAAAATCATTGTCATTCTCTCCCATTTTTCTTGATTTATTTTGAAATTCTGATAATCAGGTATCAGGTATCTGCTAGGTCCTGGACATCTCTAACTTTTCTCACAAGTAGTTTTTCTCATTCTTTCATTTTACTTTTAGCCCTGGGAGATTGTTTCAATATTCCAGTCCTCCTATTGAATATTTTAGTTTGGAAATTAGATTTTAACTTTCTAAGAATGTTTCTTTGGTCTTAGAATGTTTCGATTTCCCAGCAGCACAGTCTTATTTTATGAAAGCAATATCTTCTAGACCCTTTCTACAAATCGCATTTGGAATCTTTTCAGTTGTAATTGCTCCCTCCTGTATGAGTCAAGCAGGGCTTCCATAAAAGCACAGCATGGGCCAGAGAGCTTAAACAGCAGCAATCTATTTTCTCCCACTTCTTCCTCAGGAATATTTCAATTCCCTCCTCTTTTCATTCTGGTTCTTCATTATTGTCTGTATATTTTATATTCTTTCTCATCCTATTAAACCCCTCTAATGAAATGGGAGATGGAATTACACATGGGTTTCAGCACACCATCCTGAATAGGAAGCCTAGCTCACTAATCAGTTGTTCACATAATGTATCATTTCTATGATTTAAAATTTTCAATTCCAGTGTTTCCAACAAAAGTGCACAGCTGTTTCTTCACTCAGAACTTGAAGTGAATTTCACAGCCCATAGGCACATCAAGTTGTCACATCACCATGAATAATAGAGACTTTCTCACAGACATCAAGTCAGGGTTACACAAGCTATTTAATGGATCCCAATTCTTCTAGGATCCAGTTATCAAGATAATTTTTTCCACATTGGTTTGAAGTTAATTTAGGTAAGGTGTAGTGTTTTCTTTGGCTTTGTTTTATATCTGTCTAAAGTTGTCACACAATTACTTCCCACCCAACATTGCATTTCAACTGCATCAGACTGTCCAGAAAGCAGGGATCAGAAAAGTGTGGAGGAGATGGAATTCAACACATAACTAATGGTTCGCTGGCAGCTGAAACAATATAACTATTCTTTTCAAAGAGTCTGAGAAGAATATATAACCTGAGTCCACAATTCTTTCTGACAATCATATTTTGTTGATTAATTAATTTTTAGATGCATTCAACCTGTGCATCTCTTCATTTTCCTGTGATCTTTATTCAATTATTGTTAATTTAATTAATACCACTTCTGTGTTCTCTCATAAAGTATATTTTCTCTCTTAGTACTTTGCTTTTTAGTCCTTTTGTATACTGATTTATATTTTATTTCTATAAGAGATTTTTCTCTGCAATAAAATGACAGGACCTGATATTCAGGCTTTAATAATAAAGAGGATTATTTTATTATTATAATAATAATTAGGATTATTACAAAGTGGAGAATGTATTGTTCTTTGCCTTAAGATTTTGGCTTTGTTTCCTTCACATCTCTATTTTTCTATTAGATCTATTCTAACTTTGGCCAGATAGAAGGCATGGAATTATTTTAATTTTCTAAATTTGTTAAGATTTGTCTTGTGTCTTAGAATACAACATATTTTAGAGAAGCTTCCATGGCCTCCTGTGTAGACTGTCTATTCTTTGGTGTGTTGGTGGTTCTCTGTAGATATCTGTTAGGTCCATTTGATTTAAGATCTCTAAGTTGACTTTTGTACAGATAATTTATCTAACAGAAACATCATGGTATTGAAATATCCCAGGACTTAGAAGACTCTATCTGGATCTAATCTGAAATCCTCCTTGCTGCAGTCTTGCTTTCACAATACCAGAAAGTACTATGTAAGTTGTCAAGGAAAGAAAGCAACCAATAGTCCTGGATAGCTGTGATGCCTGACAGTGCCATGACAATGACCAGCATGAAAAATAACCCTTAAGATGTAATAAAAACATTCATACCTTTATGATAAACAACGGCTCTCTATAAACCCACTCAGCACGAGGAAAATCATGCTTGTACTAAAAACATAGACAACTACCTTGGGTAGCAAGGTTGTGAATCTTCAAACAGAGCTTACTTCGGACACTTTACTAGACCAACATAATTTCTGTGTTCTAAAACTTAAACTTGCACCAATAGAAAATGCTGCTCTCACCCCTTATTAAAAGGTCAATAAATAAAAGTATTCTCTTTACAACAAACAGAGACCATCACAGAACACCACAACTAGTCATGGTGTTAAAAATCAATGAATTATGGGGAGCCCTACCTTAACAAATATATCCATAATCCAACTCCTATACCTAAGGCTCCTGGACCATCTCTAAGAGTGAGAAGAGTGTAAGAGCCAGAAGATCAGGAAGTCTGCTGTGCAGTTGTGTCTTCTAGAATGACAGAAAAGTCCCGCGAGGTGTACTCAATAATCCAACTACCTAAACAAGACCAAAACAATGCAAGGAGCATAATGACATGAAAGGGGCAAACCTCTCAGAGAAGCCACTCCTAACCAAAGGGATATAGGCAAGTAGCAGCTGCTGAAAGAGGAAAACATTGCTTTTCACAGGGGTTAGTCTTCTAACTCGTTATCCAATGCAGAGTGGTCAGCCCTAAAATAATCACATACACACAAATAACAATCAACAAATTCAACAGTCTGTGTGTATATGTTTATGCATATATATGCATATATATATATGTATATATATGAAATGTAACAATAATACTCAAAGAAAAAGAGCCCATTAATTTGAGAGGGAGCAAAGAAAGGCACGTGGGAGTGGTTGTAAGTAAGGGACATAAGAGAGATTACAGGAGAGAAGGGAGAAGTAATAGTTTTATTTTTATTTTTTTAAGGTAAATAAAAATTTAATAAGATTAAATAATAAGTAAGAAAATGCTTCTTTACTGAATATGATTAGTAATTGGAATAGATAGCAACTCTTTGGTTTAGAAATGTCTAAGTGTGATATAACGTTGCCATGCTTGTTTGCATTATAAATAACTCAAAAGTCAATTTCAAGTGAAATGCCTCAAAAATGTCTGAGTTTTTGCATGAATTATGTCTAGTGATTCTGACACAACATGATAGACATAATCTACTGGCTTGACAGCCAACAATAACATGGTGATAAAGAAATCAAACAAAATAATAACCAAGAAAAAAAGGAACTGACTTGTCAAAGGACAAAGAAAGGGAAATGCATTATTTCAGGAAACACTGAAAGAATTTTGACACTGAAAGGAAGATGTGGATGTGCTAAAGGCACAGAATACTGCAGCCTGGGAATAGCTGGAGACGTCTGCCCCGAACCCTAGGAGTAGTGTCGTACTTCTAAGGAAGATCTGGCAAGACAACTAGCGATGTTACAATGAAGTAGAGCTATGAATTTGGCCATCTCCATACATCCCCATTTGTGGAACAATCTACTACCTGGTTCTCCCTTTATAGTCACAAGACTAACACAGACGTCTGGAGATTTTCAATGTGTTATATACAGAAGACCTGAATAAGATCAATCTAGCCAAAATTGCAGTGTGAACGGAGCAAGGCCTGCAAACCCTAATCCAAAGATAAGGAGGTGATGGATTCTGCAGGAAGAACAGTCTGTTTGATTTCTGGCTATGTAGGTGGCCCTGGGACACTATACTCTAGCTGATAGTCTTGCACTCATTAATAGGACCTAGTGAGTTCAAAAACAGGATTAGAAATTGAGAGAGAGACATGGTGTGGAGGGAAGAGGAAACAGGAGGAGTGGTAAGGGATCAATATGAGGTAGGTATAAAATTCTCAAAGAATAAATTTTAAATTTATTTTTTAAGAGAGGAAGAAAAGCTCTTCTTGACATAGAATCCCAAAAACTAAAACTAAAACTAAAATTAAATGCAGAAAAAAACAAAGAAAATAGAAACTGTGCTACATCTTGCCATATTCATAATTTCAGGTTATAGTTGCCTATGAACAAAATAAGTTAGTGTAAATGTTATGAGTAACAGGGTACCAATGTGGTCTCAAAATATCTCAGTAAAATACTCATTAACTATTGAAAACAGTCATTACACAGGGGAGAAGCTTGACAGTTACCACTTTAACAAATTGATCAAAATTAGTATTTGGGGAGGACTAAAAGTCATCTCTACTTACTCAGTGAAAAAAATGCATAACTTGAATTTGATTAAAAGAAAATTGCAGACAGACCAGACAGAGGGACAATCTAGAAAAGGTTGGACTCTCCAAGTCTGTGAGGTTTGCAAGAGAAAACTATTGAGAAATTACCATAGATTGGTAAAATTAGAAGATATGAAACTGGCTATATTATATGACCCTAAATTTGACTGGAAAAAAAATAGTGTTAATAAGATTTGTGTGAGTTCATATACTATTCTATATGGCATTCCTTTAGTGTTAGTGTACTGTGGCTATGTAAGATGATATTTGTGGAAATTTGATAAATTGCACATGAGTTTTCTCCGCTCTGTATTTACAGCATTGTATTATTCTAAAACCATTTCAAGATGAGGCTAAAAATAAATAATTGGTGAAAAAATACAGAGGTAGATGTGAGCTTAATATATACATAGTTGCAAATTATTCCCCATTAGTTACTTAGTAAGCTACTCATCAATTAGATTTATTTATGTTTACTATTTACACAAAAGAAAAATAATTTCTTAAATTGACATCACTCACAAAAGGGAAAAATGCATTTCAAATCAGAAGCATTTCAAACAAATGAACATGTGGGACAAGATCCAGTTCTTTGCCAGTCTAGATAAATGCAGCATGTGCCACCTAAACTTAATGATGAAAAAGCAACACTGAGAGCAAATGGAAGGACTGTCTACAAAATAACTGGAAGAAACTCTCTGAAGTCATTAGATCACTCCCCAGGACGTAATAATCCAAACCATCATTATCTCAATCCCTGTGCCAACCCAGCTGCAGTGAACTTCTTTGCATGTTCTTCTCTGGCCTGGTCTGAGTTAGTACTGACTACAGAGACGGTAAAAAAAGCCTTGGAAAATTAAAGAAAATTAGTAGCTTTCGGGTTGCTTCCAAGGTTCATATGGAGTTAAGTGAAAGCACTGTTCTCGGAACTAGTTCCCAGGTTCACTTGATGAGTGTAGAGACACAAACAGTTTGCACACCCTACAGTTCTTCCAGACCTCCTGCTTTGTCATCTGCAGAGCCTGAGCCAGGGGTAGTGCCATTGCTTAAATAAGGATGCCAGCTTCCCCTGCATGCCACGTGTCTAGTAGAGGTGACACTGGATCAGTGGTTCTCAACCACGAACCCATTGGCAAACGTCTATCTCCAAAAATCTTTACATTAAAAATTATATCAGTATCTACAGCTATAAAATAGCAACAAAAGCAATTTTATATTTGGGGATCATCACAGGGTAAGGAACTATATCAAAAGAGTCTAAAATATTAGGAAGTTTGAGAACCACTATACTAGAAGGGCACATACCTCAATTCCTCTTCAGTCCGAATACATTTCCAGCCATCCTTATGCACAGATACAACTAAACGCAGAGGCTATATTCCATATGCAGAGTAGTTCTACCTGAACCATAAGAAACGCACATTTCTAATGAGTCTCTCTTACCCCTTGCTCTAGCCCAGCACACTGCCTCAGGTAGCAGAGTACTGCTTGCCTGAAAACCCCCATAATCACTCATTCTCTCTCAATGCTGCCTGCAAGGCCCCACATGGTCTTGTTCTTAGCTCCCTGCTTCCCATCTCCCCCAGTTGTTTCTTAACCATTTTCCTGACATATCGTCCTTCTTCGGCCTTGGAGGTTGCCCCACTCCTTGAAAATAACGTAATTTCTCTTCCCTCCCTTCCTCATCTGGTTGATTACTTTTGTGTCCCATCTCACAATGCACAAGCTAACTCCACTCTCTCTGGGCTTCCGTTGCCTGCAGCCCATGTTTGTGGCTAGTAAATGTACAACTCAGTTTTTTTTTTCTTTTTGTGTGTGTGCTTCCTTGAACAGTAACTCTATCTTCTCGACCTGAGAGGTTTGAAAATCTCTCTGTTCTTGGTTTATCATCGTATCACCAGACAGTGTCAAAGAGTCTATAACGTGACAGATAAAGATAACATATTGTGAGGTAAGTGGTGAATTAATCAATTTGTCACATTGATTCTTAGTCTTTATATAAATGTCCTTCTTTGCTTAAGCAATATTATAAAGAGTTCTTTGGATTTTAGTCTAAGTAGCTTTAAGTGAAATAACTATTTCACCAAAGACCAAAGGCATATGAGTTTTCATTTATAAAAATAAAAGGAACTGTGTATTGTTGCAAATTTTGTTGAGCCATGTTGGAGTCAATTAATTGATTAAAGCCAGCAAGTTCATTTAAAAGGTAAAATTACTTGCCATTAAAGCTATATGAAATGAGTTCCATCCTGTTAACCTATGATGGAAGAGAACCACTCCCAAAAGTTGTCTTGTAAACGCCACAGACCCACCATGGTACATAGATGCATGTACTCCACCTCCTCCACCTCTCTCTCTCTCTCTCTCTCTCTCTCTCTCTCTCTCTCTCTCTCTCTCTCTCTCTCTCTCTCTCTCTCTCTAACATGCACACACACACACACACACACACACACACATACACACACACAAATAATGATAATATTGATATTTTAATTTTTTTAAACAATAAATGTTTAATTGTTTCTTAATTGATTGGAATAAAAAAGCTTTCTAAAGCTTGCCCTCCTGTGGCCAGGCCTGATCTCCTACAACATGAATTTTACATTTACTCCTGTTGTCTGTCTACTACTAAAATTTCCCAAAGACAGAGCCACTCTCCACACATTCCAATATACCTGTAGAGTCGCAGTTACACAACACAGAATCACAGTTCACTTCAGCACTGACATTCTAGTGTGACATTTTCTCAGAGCTCAGAGAAGAGGTATAAGTGCTATCTTAAGATTCTCAACCATATAAAGAATACAACTAAGTTTCAAGATGATGTAGTCAAACATGTAAGATTATGTATGAAGCCCTGTCAAGTTTCTACTCCTAAGCTAGGCACAAGCAGGAAACAGAAACTGAAGACAGTGTATTCCATGAATGTATCACATCATAAGGAGATATGATCATAAACTATGACAATACTCAGAAGATTGTGACAGTGAAATGTGGCTTCTCTAAAACCTTCCAGCACTGCCTCTCTGCCTCTCTGCTTCTCTGCCTCTGCCTCTGCCTCTCTGCTTCTCTGCCTCTACCTGTAAGATGAAAATGTATAACATAGAACAGACACCAAAGATCTCTCTGTAGTCAGCATCATTTTCAACCATACACCATTGAGAACTCATATGAGCCCTATAAGCTCAATCATAAATACATTGCACAATATGTAAACAATAATAAGAAAATATAAAGATATCCAAAGATGTAGCATATTTAAATGCCTGGCCATCATTCTTAAATACAAGCTATTTGGTGACCATGCATCTGCATACATCTCTAGCTCTACTACTCTATCCATGTGCAGTCACATTTCTCTCACTTCATCTTATACATACACACATGTTAATGATGTTCTTGTCACATGAACACCATTGCTTCTTTATCCTTGAAATGCTGCCTAGCCATTTGTTCTTTGCACGTACAGTTCCCTTTGTTTGAAATTCTTGCTTTTTCCATCTGGTTTCCTCTGATCACTTCCTAGACCTTAGCTAGACCATCAGCTTTTCGCAGACATGTTCAATGACAAGGTTAAATAGCATTGCCAAAAACTATCTCATCTTAATACATTTATTCTGCTTTTCAATTCACATATGTACCTATTTGGTTGCTATCTGATTTGTCATTTTGAGAAAAGCTAAAGACTCCCTATTTTATTATGTGAATGCCCATCTCTAGAAATCATTTCAGTAATAAGATGTAATTAATGGGTATTGGGCCATGCTCAACTTTCTGACACTGTGACCAAAAAAAAAAAAAAAAAAAAAACTGTAAGAGAATATACAAAAAGACAAAGCTTACACTGGTTCGTAGTTCTGAACATTTTAAGTCTAATGATTCAGGCCTATGGTGGCATATCATGACTGTAGTATGTGGTTAAGCAAAACTGTTCACCACAAGATGGGAAGAGAACTGAACCAATTTCCCATAATCTCTCGCTTAAGTGCATGCACAATGACCCAAGTCATGCCACTAGATCCTACCTCATGAAGTTTAACTACTTCCCAATAGCACTATAATGGGGAACAAGCCTTTAATGAATGAGTCATTAGGGAACATTCTAGATCCAAACGATAAGTAAACTCTATCAGTATAGATTTCATTCTGCAGAATCGCAGGCACTATGAAAAGGCTAATGTACGCTCTGCATGGAACCCATGCCTCTCTCTTATGAATTTACTCAAAGTCTTCCCACATCTATTACCCCCAAGAAAGTACATGCTTCAGCGCTGAGGAAAACTGCACTTCAAGTCAACAAATTGATGGCTATTAACAAAGAACTCAAGCATTGTCTTATTTTGCTATTTGTTGGTCAGTGTGTGATTTTGATGAGGCTATCAAAGCAAACTCCAGGAGAGCTGCCGATGTGCTTCTGAAGTGATTTTTTAATCTATTTCCATCAACCTCATGCAGTTCCACACCTATTCACACATTCTTTTGAGACTCAATTTCACTCCAATAACCATCAGTTAGTTCAAAAAATACAAGAATCAAATTAAACATCAAAAATGTCATGAGAATTCTTTGATTTAAACCAACTTCAGTCCAATTAACAATCCCAAATGCTGAATGAAATATCTGCTGTTTGTCCCATACAGACATGGAAATGATCTGCACAGATCTTAACTTTTCTTGTTTCTCCCATACAAACTGTCTTTAGACATGCTCACCACCATGCCTTTATAAGTTCTACAGAAATGTTCCACTTCCTCCCAAGCAAGTAGTATGACCAGTTCAGTCCCCTACTCACTTAGTACTCATGAGCTCTTACATCAAATAGTAAAGCAGACATCCCTGACCACTGAGAGTAAACAATATGCTCCCTCAAGCCTGACTGGGTACAGATCATACCAGCTAAGCATTTTTCCCTTGGTTGATTATTTTTCCCAGACTCTCCCTTCTTTAAATTTATAAGCTGCTATTAGATCAGTCCACACTCCATGATGAGAAGCTTTAACTGGCTCAATGCATATGGAAATTTCCAATAATTGAGCCACACCATCCAAAAAAAGAATCTATAAACACATTCTGTATTCTTTTCAAATGAAGCTCAACACAATGTCAGCTGCATAGTCACACCCGGATGGCAGTGTATTTGTAGGAGAGTGATGGCAGAAACCGCCACACCAATTGCACTATCAGCAAAGCTGTGGGGTATCATGCAGAGTTCCAAGTGGGGGAGGTAAAGAACTGGTGCTTTTGCTGATGAGCACTATCAACTCTGAAAGCAAAGGTGAATTCACTAGGCAGCAACACACTCAGTAGCGGTCTTTCTTCTGACTACAGAGGTTCTAATCCAGATTTTCTTACAGCACCAGAGGTTTATAAACTACATAAGATCATTTTGAAAATATGCTTTATATATTGAGTTTCATGCAAATAAGCAATGTATTTTGATCTTCACTCCCTCCACACAGCCCTCTCTCCAACGCCTTCTTGGTCTTCCCCATCACAGCATCTGCTCCCAGTTTCATGTCTATAGGCTACAAAAGGGAAAAGAAAAAACAACTGAGCTCAGGTTAAGTTATGAAAAATTATAAGGGAATATAGAGAAAAGACAGGAGAGAGATAATTAACCCTAAGATTCCTAAGAATGTTTGAAAAACCATAAGGAAACTTACTATTTTATAAGCTCTGTTTCTATCTTTATCTCTGTGTCTCTGTCTCTCATTCTGTCTGTCTATAAATGTCTTTTTCTGCCTTTCTCTCCCTCTCTTCCTTCCCCTCCCCCCCCCCCGCCGTGTGTATAAAGTGTATTCTCTATACAAAGAGATAACTGTTCATTCAAGCTGCCTGATACCTTTCAAAAATGTTTTACTTTCTTAAATTAGAGTAAGTTCTAGTATATATGCCTTATCCTAATGGACACCAATATCATTATGCCATCTGATTATGGGCATTGTGAGGTGACTTGTGAGCCAGTCACTAATTTAGCTTCTAGGTAAGTATCACATTGTATGCAGCTGCATATAAACTACATGTAAACCCAGTTTATAATGGAGTCTGTGATCTCACATGGAACTAAACAAAAGCACTTACTCATTTTCAATTTGATGTTGCATGACTACAGGTACTCTGGTGTTCAAGTCATATATGAGATATGTTCTGCTATAAGAAAATCCACAGAAAAAATCCTCTAAATAGGAATGTGAGAATATACCAGGACTGAGATGATGGGTAAGTATAGGTGCCACATTTGCTCCAGTTCCAAAACAAGAAATGTGATGACAAAAGTATTATTCATGTCCATGAAGAGGCCCTGGATTCTACAAGGAACCATGGTAAACTTGAATTCTGAATCCTGTCACTTTGGACTCCTTCATGAAAACTGTATATATCGTTGCATATATCAACACCTAAACATAACAGCCATTGATGTAAAGTTCCTGATTCTAGCACCAGCACCCACTTGCTAAGTTATTCAGAACCATCACAGTAAATGTACCACCTATATGATAAATATGAAAAAAAAAAAAAAAAACTCAGTATGGACTATGCAATCTTCTGTTTCCTGAACTTTTAAAGTACATAATGCCAGTCCATCTGGGGCTTTCATTTCTTAGAGAAATGTTTCACCTTATGACTTTTCTGACATCTGTATTGTTGTATTTATCTGAATATTGTATTTATCTACTGAATAATACTATATCTATACTCAAAACTATATTTAAGTCTTCTTGTAGTATAACCCCCTTACTGCCTAATTTCTGTTCTGTTCTACATAATAACTTATTAGTGGTTTTATCCATGTATCTGACTTCTTTGAACTGAAATTTCTTTGCATATAAATTTGAATAACAATACCAAATCCATCTGGTAGATAATCCTAACTTCCCTGTGGCATTATCAACAAGCAGTTCCTCTTAAATGAATAAACTTTCTCCAATAAGTAAGAGTACACTGTAGTTTGATTTTCTGTTGTCACGATAAAAGCCATTAGCAAAACCAATTTGCAGAGGAAATGTCTTATTTCAGCTTATAGTCTAGAGTCTATCACTGAGAGAAGCCAGGGCAGGAGCTCCAAACAGGAAACTAGAGGCAAGAACTCAAGCAAAGATCATAGCAGAATACTGCTTACTGGCTCACACATACTGGTTTGCTTGACTATTTTTCTTAAACAGTCCAGGCTCACCTGCCCATGAGTGGTACTGCGCACAGTAGACTGGGCCCCCTCTATCAGGTAGAAATCAAGGAAATTATCCCATAGACATGAACATGGACCAGTATGATAGAGCCAATTCCTCAATTGATTCTATCTTCCCAAGAATGTCTAGATTTGTCTTGACAAAACCTAGCCAAAATAATGAGCATCATCTAGATCATCTAAAGCTTTGTCTAACATGATAGCATCAAAATATTTACTGGGGTCAGACTCCCTTGGAAAAAGCTGTGGTTCTTGGAAATGCCAGAATAACATAATACTGAAAAGCACCAGACTAATGATAATAATATTTTATGTTTGTTTCTCAACTCCAAACAAGAGTGTGCATTTTAATCAAGATTGTACAGTTCTCCAAATATGTATTAAATGTGTCACAAATATCTATAAAACAAATGAGGATCTAGAGATATATGTGACATATCTTAGGAAGGAGGAGATAAAATGACACACTTATACTGATTAAGAAGCTGTGGGACTTTACACATTTGCTGGAAGTTTGTCTCAGCAAAGATGTACATATTAAAACTACTGATGTTCTTCCCTGATATGAGCAAGTCTAATTCTATAGACACAGGAATTCAGTTACTTTAACTATAGCTATATGTTCACTGAGAAGATTCTAGATCTTTCTATTTCACAGGCTTAATCTAAGAGTTTCATTTTTCTTTTGCAATGGATACAATTTCTTCAAATTATGTTCCTAGCTCAAGTTCCTTTTCTAGTCTGATTTAGCTTTGAAACCATCTGGAAATTGATTAAATACGTCCAAATCATTATTATCTATCCAAAATATTACCTAAGAAGTGTGATGATTTCAAACACAGGCTTTGGAGTAGTGTTTTTCCAGTTGATGACTGTAGTCTTGGGCAAGTTAATGTGTGAGTCTGAGTTTCCTGTTCTTAAAAGTGAGGAGAATGTTTGCAAACACATCTGGTTGTCATGAGAATTGAATATTTATTTAAAGAATGTAATACAGTGTATTTTTTTACTTTAATTATTAAAGTAATAAAAGTTTAAAAACACTAAGTAACATATAAATAAAAGGGCAGGTATGCCTGTGTATTCAGGCTGGGAATCCAAGTGAGTTCATTATTAACATTTAAATTAATTCAGTCACTTTGTTGCTACTCTCGTTCACATTTTACTTCAGCCATTCTACTCAAGTACTTTTGTATATTAATGGGAAAATGCCTGCACATTGGTACATTTGTTAGTTCCCAAAACTGGACTATATGCTACTAAAAGGTAAGATCTATTTCAAACACCTTTTTCATTTTTTTCTAAATATTCAAGCTATGGCTATGCTCACAAAAGAATGTTAAAAAATAAAGCAAAAATCAAAACAAACAAACAGAAAATCATTTCTCAAGGAAGAAACCAAAGCAAGGGAAAATACTACAACCCAAGGGGCAACTATCAATTGAAGCCTATTGTCCACATTTTTTTCCTGCATTCTAGATTTCATTTTCAAACTTTATAACTTAGTGTACCCAAAATACATATTGATCTTAGTGATTACTTTTGAATTATCCAAACTAATTTCCAATAAAAATGATAACCTGTCTTCTAGATCCCAGTCGGTCAAATAATATTTGGTTTCAACTGTAAGACAAATGCATAATTCTAAGTAGAATAATTTCAATCAATGGCTGAAACAGATGCAGTTCTTAGCCTAACCAAGTCCACATTCCAGTGCTAAACTGAGAAAACAGTAAATATAAGAGAGATGTGGGAGTGAGAAATGCTATAAAGAAAAACAAAGCAATGTAGGGGATGCAGAAGTACTATCAACTGGGAGAGAGGCGGCTATTCATCAGAAAGATCAGGAGGGGGCTCCAAAGAAATGTCATTTGATTGAAATTCTAAAATATAAGACCAAGCTGTGTACATCTCTGAAAGAACATGGGTAGACAACCAAGGACAAGTCAAAGGGTCTTCATGAGAATCAGCTTGGCCTGTCTGAAAGTTGAGTGTGGCTGCCCATGAGGTAAGAGGATGTTAGCTGATGAATGCCCTGCTTGCAAGCTGTTTATATAACTAAAGCCCATTCTAAATGAACTGGAAAAGATTCAAGAATGTGAATATTACTTGGTTTGTGCTTTCATAAGTATGTAAAGGAAAGACCACTGAAGGGGAAAACAGTGCAACCCCACAGTCCAGTAAAAGTAACAAGTGATGCTAAACTCCCAGCAATGGGACTGACCATGATATTCTCATAGTCCTGTTAATGGAGACTATGAGCAATGTGAGGACTCTGGCTCCACTCCACTCTAAGGAAGCAGAAAGGGTTAACTCTTCTTAGGAAAGCAGGGACAGGTAACTCTTCTTGGAGGAGTTTACTATTTATCATCTGGTATCAGTGGGAGAAGAAGCATCTAGCCTCACAAAAGACTTGAAGTAGAGATTACCCGGGGGGGCCTCCACTTGATCAGAAGAGAAGGGGAAGGGGGTGTGTGACTGGTTGCTGGGGTGGCAATGAGAAGGGTCTAAAGTAAATAGTAAAGAAATACATTTTAAAAACCTGCTGAAGATGTTTTTTTTCAGGGTGAGGATATAGCCCATTTGGTAGCATGTTTGCTGAACATTCACAGTCCTGGATCCATCTTCAGCACCACATATATGTGACACAGTAACGCAGACCTATAATCCTAGCAGCAACTGAGAGACACAATCTGGAATGCAAGATCAGATTCACAGTATAAAACAAGCTTGAAGACAAGGCTATGTCAAAAACCTTTGATTAAATGTTTGAAAGTGTTTTCCTCTGTACATGAGAATCCTATTCCATGTACTCCCTCTGGAATATTTTAGCACACAGAGAGAGAAGTAAATTTATCATCACATTAACTGTAAGAGTAAAAAAAAAAAAAAAGCTATAAAGCCTGTTTATACAAATATGATAAGATTGTGCTACTAAAGCTTAGTAAGGTGCGTGTGTGTGCAGGTGCAATTAAAACTTTAGGAGAAAACAAGAGTCATCAGAGAAAATCCTGTTGCTAGGACAGGAAAACCTAGGTTTTCCTGTATCTTGAGACTTACACTTTATGTGAGCAGAGCAACGGTCTTCCTGGAATTTTACTTCCGCTTCCGGGACTGGCAACATGGGCTCTCCCGAGGAGCAGTCTGCTCCAGGAGATGACTTTTATGAGGAGAGTGGAGACCTCAACAAGAGCTTGAGCCTTGTCTCAAGAGCTGCCGAGAGCAGTGAGGGTGAAATCAGCCTCCCAAGTCCCAAAGGCAGCAAGCTCCCACTGGTGTCCCAGCCAGACACGTCAGAGACCCCATCGGTGGTACTTTGGGCCGGAGGGTGCTGGCCTGATTCCCCGGTGCCCGGGGAAGAGATGCCAGGTTCCCAAGTGGATGAAAATGTGGTTGGTTTGGACTTCCTTTCCCAGCCCAGTGTAGAGACTGCGGCCATTGGGCAGCAGGTAACCAACCCTGAGACATCAGGAGCCAGAGAACACCCATCCCCAGAGAGCTTCTGTGCGGAGACTGAGACAGGCTCCAGCAGGAAAGCTCCGCAGGCTTCGATCTCCGAGGAGGCAAAGGCAGCCTCCACTTTCTTCCCCAAGGGACTGGAGCAAAGCAGAGCTTGGGTGACCCCGAGGAAGAATACCACTAGTAGAATGGTAGTCGGCGAGAATGTCTACCACCCCACTTCTGAACCTGAATTATCAGATGAATTAAATGAAGTACAGATGATGAAAGTGACCATTTGCCTTAAAGATGGGAACCAGACTAAGAACAGTGGCCCAGCGGAGACTGGAGACCTAGCTAGACACTCAAATGTCCAGACCAGGGACAGTTTTATCCGGATGCCCTCCTCCCTGCTGACCTCTACCACCCGGGGACTCACCTCTGGCATGGAAAGGCAGACCTCGAAAGAGCTGGAACCCTGTTCCTCTAAGAAAAAGCAAGGCATTCTATGGGGTAAGGGAGGAAGCAAGTCCAGCTACCCAGAGGCTGCTGCTGGGGTAGGTGCCCTGCCCAAGGCCAGTCCTAGAAAGAAGATGGCCCAGAAGAAAAAACCCCTGTGGGATGCCTCAGCAGTTACTCTGGGGAGAGCCTTCCATCAATGGGGCCAAAGACTGAAGTCAGCTCCTGCAGAACCAGCCACCTTCCCCCCAATCTCTGGTGTTGGCCTGCCTGGGAGGTCCAATAAATACTCACTGTTGCCCTTAAGACCCAAACAGTGCAAGAACTTCTACACTGGGAAGAGATCTGGGACAAAGAGGACAAAGGAGTTACAGTTGGCAGGGAAAGAAGACACTGACTCAAGCAGAGACCCGGTCTCACAGGTTCAGTTTCCAACACACAGGGCGGAGCCCTCTTGCCAGAGTGTGCATCAGGATTTCAGCAGTGGGGATATAAACACCCGAAGCCTCCAGGAGCCCGGAAACTCTCCGTCCTCAGTCCTGAGCCAGAAAGGCATCATGTCCAAGAAATCTGCGCCATCTGGTGACCAGGAAGAAACGGTGGGTCCCCCAGCCCCAGATTCAGAGATACTGCAACTACCTGGAACACAAGGCTGTCTGCGTTGTCCAGAGTTACAGAAGGAAATAGAGGACCTCCGGAAACAGCTGTCAGCCCTGCAGGCTGTCAATGAGAAGTTCCAGACCCACTAAAGTGCAACCTAACACATCGACAGGCAAGCAGCTGCCATCGTTCTGATTTCTCCTCCACATTCTTCTCTCTTTGTTGCGGCTTTCTTTCCCTCACCCCTTTCCGAGTTCACAGTAGTTTTGAATTCAAATACATCTCGGGAAGAAAAATAAAAGTTTGTGATAAAAAGTAAATAAAGATTACTCTTTAAAAATGCTTGCTTGCTTCTGCCTTCTTAAAACTGGTTTAAGTACCAACAAGGCCTGGGGTGGAACATGAAGAAACATAACGTGTTAAACAGGTCAAGGGTATTTTTTCTCAAGCTTCTTCGAGTTTTTTAAGTTACTTTTATTTTGGCTTCAAGGTTTGATTTGTTTGCCTGTTGTTTGTTTCCTTGAGAATGGTCCCACATCAAGAGAATCACAGTGGTTCTCCAGATGAACACAAACAATCCCTCATTTTAAAGGCTCAGAGGGAACTGCTCTGGTTTTACAGGGCTGGTGCTACTGATGCTGAATATAAGTAAAGGTGCTTCCGTGCCGTTTTACTATTTTAAGGAAAGAATTCAGTTAGCTGACATCTTTTCTTATCCACTCTTCCCTGGTAAAAGGTCTGGATTCTCCCACAAGCCTTTGTTCAAATATCAACGAGCAACCTGTTCATGCAGTAGTATCAATGTATTCCAAGGTTCGCCAGATAAATTATTGGTGCCTGACTAGCACTACAGTGTCACAGTCAGAACTTCAGAAAGAAGTCAGTGGGGTCTGTTGTACGTCTGGCCCAACAAAATCTAAATGTAAAAGATCTCTATGTGATAAACTCTCCAGGCACAACAAGCAGAAAACAGATGCAAGGCCACAGAACAAATCAAAAGCAGACCATACAGTTATTTGCAAAAGAAAAAAAAAAAAAAAGAAAGAAAGAAAAAAAGAAAAGAAAGAAAGAAAGAAAATGGAGAAACAACTTGGTGGAAGTCACTTTCCCTAGTATTTTACTGTGTCTCAGATAAAGTGACTCTATCCCTTTCAAATCCTTCCCCCTTTACCCCCATACTTAGGCTGTGTTGATCAAGCATACAGTATTCTTTGGAATCTAGAAATAGTAAGGGTGTTTTATTTGCATCAAAGATGTATCATCTCATGGAGAGGAGCAATTCACACCAATATCAGAAAACAAGCTGCAATTCATAGTGTAAAATTAAGTGTAAGCTATTTGGCATTGCAGACAGAGCCCTATGCTACAGATATCAACTCATCTTTAAATCTGTTTCAGTGCTTTCTAATGAAGCACTGTTGGATGAGTCAGTTTCAAAAACAATAAGTCTTTGTGCATAAGAAAGAATTGCCTAAAGTTTAAAGTCAAATTTCAAGAAAATAAAAAGGGCTACTATGGATTTAAATCTAAAGACTGTAGAGAACAACTTTGATGTTAAATTTTACACCCTGGAAGTAAAAATATCTCCCACACCCTTTACATATTGGAATAGTCCAAGAATTAGGGAAGAGAGCATCTCCGGAACTTTTTTGAGATCACAAGGAAGAAGCAATCAGGGAGCTGGGAGGAGGACGGCAAGTTAGAAGCTGCCCCACTGTTGACACCCTCTGAACAGCGAGACTCCAGGCCAGAAACCCTGTGTATGTACAGGACAATGAGTCATGAAAACTTAAAGTGAGCCAGGGATATCTCTACTCTTGTATAAAAATTCTTCCCCCATTCCCCTCTCATGAATACAATATTATTCTCTGGAAAACTTTATTTAAAAATAATCTAGGAAGCCAGGCATAGTAGAACACACCTTTAATCTCAGCACTTGGGAGGCAGAAGCAAGAACTCTATGAATTCAAAGCCAACATAGCCTACATAGTGAGGTTCAGGACAGTCAGAGCTATATAGTAAAACCCTGTCTCAAAACAAAAGTTGCCAAGAAAAGTTACCCCAATACCACATGTATGTTTTCCCAATTTTGTTATTGCATATTCTCTGCATTTACAGTTCAGATGTTATCCCTTTCCTACAACCCCAAACAACCTCCCCTCCTTTTGCCGCTATGAAGGTGCTCCCTCTCCCAACAACCCTCTCCCACCTCAGCACCAAGGCATTCTCTTACACTGGGAAAATGAGCCTTTGCTGGACCAACAGCCGCTCCTCCCACTGATGTTAGAAAATGCTATCATTTGGTGCATATGCACCTGGGGCCAAGAGTCTTTCCATTCGAACTCATTAGTTGGTGTTTTAGTCCCTAGGAGCTTTGGTTAGTTGATAATTTTGTTTTTCCTGTGGGATTGCAGATCGATTCAGCTCCTTCAGTTCTTTTCTAGCTCCTTCATTGGGGTTCTTATGGCCAGTCTGGTGGTTAGCTGCAAGCATCTCCTCTGTATCAGTATGGCTCTGGCAGAGGCCCTGAGGAGGCATCCATATCAGGTTCTTGCCAGTAAGCGATACTAGGCATCAGCAACAGTGTGTGGGTTTATTAGGTACATACGGGGTCTATTCCCAGGTGAGGCAGTCTCTGGATGATCTTTTCTCCAATCCCTGCTCCTCTATTTATTCCCTTTATTTCCTCCCATGAATGTTTTGTGTCGCGCCCAACCTCGACCAGCGGGGAAGATCTTCTTCAAGCAGTTTATTCAGGATCCTTGAACAAGCTTCTGCCTCTGCCTCCGCCTCCGCCTCCAGCTCCCCACACCCCACCCCCCACCCCCGCACAGGCTAAAGAAAATGATTGTAAATAAAAGGTCATAGTATAATTCTTTCAGTGGGCCAGAATCTCTCTCTCTCTCTCTCTCTCTCTCTCTCTCTCTCTCTCTCTCTCTCTCTCTCTCTCTCTCACACACACACACACACACACACACATACACAAACCATAAAGAATCCAGAGATGTTGCTCAGTGGTTGAGCACTTGTTTAGAATGTGCAATGACCTAGGTTCTATTGTCAGCATGGAAAATAATCACTGAGAGACATACCAAAGAATATAATAGATTTGGACAGTATTTAAAGCTACTTCTCTTGAGGAAAATATCAAGAGTAAACAGAATATTCAAGACATAATAAAAGTCTACTAGGTGGAAGAAAATATTGACATAAGAATTAAAACACCCTCACAGGTCAATGAGAAGCTTCCCATTCCATCTCCCTAGACTTTTCATATCCAGAGGCAATGATTAGCAATTTTGACCAGATAATACAACTTTTAAAGTTTGAGGAATATTTTCTGAAATTTATTTTACATACTAAACATCTTTCTGAATATAATAAATTCCATAGACTATAAAAGAAAAAGTGCACAGATTTGATTTGTTTTTTCAATACATCTGGAAAACAGAGTTAGCAGGAAGCATAATTAACCATAATGGCATGAACAGAGGTTCAGTCTTGTTATAATGAGATATGCAAATAAAACTATCAAGAGATACTGCTTTTTAAATAAATTAATATTTTTATTTCTTCATTTTACATCCTGATCACTGCCCCCTTCCTGGTTTCCACTTCTGCTATACCTCCTTTCCCTCTCCTCTGAGAGAGTGGATGCTCCCCTAGGTATCCCTCTATCCTGGTACATTGAATCTGGCCTAGGCACATCCTTTCCCACTGAGACGGGACAAGAAAGCCCAGGTACAAGAACATATCCCCCAGACAAGCAACAACTTTCAGGATAGACCCCCATTGCAGTTGTTTGTGGCCCACATAAAGACCGAGTTGCACATCTGCTACATATGTGTAGGGAGCCTAGCTCCAGCCTGTGTGTGCTCTTTGGTTAGTGGCTCAGCCTCTGAGAGCCCTAAAGGTCCAGGTTAGTTGCCTCTGTTAGTCCTTCTGTGGAGTTCCTAGCCCCAACTCTTCCATAAAAGTCCTTGAGCTCCATCCAATGTGGATTTCTGTATCTGTTAATAGTGTCAGGGATTGGTGCTTGCCCATGCAACAGATCTCTAGTTGGGCTGGTTGTTGCTTGACCATTCCCTCAGACTCAGCTTTATCTTCCATCCCTACATTTCTTTGTTTATTTTTACTATTATGATTACTTTTGTGGATTTATAGTATCATTTTGTTTTGTCTTGGCATTTTTTACACTCCAAATTTTATTCCCTTCCCAGTCCACCCTCCAACTGTCCCACAACCTCCACCCCACTTTTCTCCACAAGGATGTTCTTACCCCACCCACTCCACCAGACCTCTAAACTCCCTGGAGCATCCAGTCTCTTGAGGTTTAGGTTGAGCTTCTCTCACTGAATCCCGACCCAAGAGTCCTCTGCTATATATGTATTGGGGACCTCATATCAGCTGGTGTATGCTGCCTGGTGGGTGATCCAGTGTCTGAGAGATCTCAGAGTCCAGGTTAATTAAGACTGCTGTTCTTCTTAAAGGGCCACTCTTCTCTTCAGCTTCCTCCATCTTTTCCCTAATTCAACCACAAGATTCAGCAGCTTCTGTTGATTGGTTAATTGCAAATATCTGCATCTGACTCTATCAGCTGCTCACTGGGTCTTTCAGAGGGCAGTAATTATAGGTCCCTTTTTTGTAAGCGCTCCACAGCCTCAGTAATGGTGTCAGGCCTTGGGACCTCCCCTTGAGCTGGATCCCCCTTTGGGCCTGTCTCTGAAACATCTTTTCCTCATTTTCCCCCATTTCCATCTCTGTAGTTCTTTCAGTCAGGAACAAATACGTGTCAGAGTTTTGACTGTGGGATAACAACCCCATCTCTCAACTGATACAGTACATTTCTTGTAGACAGATAAAATTTGGGTAGAGGTTGGTGTTTCTGTCACCCCACTGAGGTCCCTGCCTAGCTACAGGAGGTGGCCTCTTCAAGTTCCAGATACTTCTTCCTAAATAGCAGTGTGTCAAATCTTAAAAAACCTTAATAGAACTTGGGATCACCAAGTATGTTTGTATTAGGAGTATTATTGAGATGTGCTTTAGAAAGAACAGCTTGACAATGTCCATTAAATATATAAATGTACACACCAACAATTTCAATTTTAATAAGTCAGCCTTAGCTATCCCTGTACCCTAAAAAATGAATATACAATGAGGAGCTACTTACTGTAGCAAAAATAAGCAGCCCACTAAATTTCCATCAGCTAAGTAAATACTAACCCAGTTAATATTGATGAAGCAGATTACCATGCAAAATAATAACAAATCTCCTTGTTTATGTCAATGAAGTAAATCTCCAAGTTAAACCACTTAGTTATAAAAGCAAGGTATAATGTGTGTACAGAAATTCTCTGTGTTTGTGCATGTTTAAAATTTGCATCTGAAAATGGTGGTTATCTCTTGAGGAACACAAAAGTAACTGAACATGTGTGTGTCTCTCATAGAGTGAAATGGAGATCTTGAAGTGTCTGATAAGGAAAATAGAAATGGATTCTTTGATTATACAGAATTGTTTTTTATCTCAATTGTTGTCTTCAAAAAAATTGGATTAGTCTAGGGAGATTCAATGGAAAGTTTTAATTTGCTCTGAGAAGGATTTCGGAGGATGTTTTAATATTAAAAACTCACTTCTGTATTTCTTCATATAAAAAGTATTATTTTTATCTTTGTTGAAAACTTCAGAGATTACACATAAAAATAATTTCAAATTCTCTGTTCTATTTAAGATACCATATCCCACTATTCGGCTGTTTGTGCCAAGACTGAGAGTATGAAATATGTCACTGAGAGTATGAAATATGTCACTGTAGCTATAATAGTAACAAAATGTTCCCTGCATTATAAGAATGCAAAGAGGGATCAGTCAACTCTGAGGGCAGATGGGTGGTTACCACAAAACCCAGAGATAGAGAGACACAGATTAAACCAGCCCTGAGGTATGTTAGCTCACTCAACAAACATCTGGTACAGGAAGTTAGGCACACATGCTAAAGCATGAGTCTAGGAAACCATAATGCTACATATAACCATCAGGTTTGCAGAGGGCTTGGCCTCTGTGAGGGCACCAAAACAGGAAGGTCACAAGAGATTGAACTAGACACAAGGTGGAAAGGGAAACTGAGGCAGAGACAATGTTAGAGAAATCCTAACTGCCATGCTAAGGCAAACAAGGTGCCCTCTTGAATCAGTGGATTTAAACCTTACTAGCTCTCAGAATTACCTGAAGAAGTCTCATAAAAAAATACACATTCTCAGATGCTGTCTTGCACAAATCAAATTTGACTCTGATTAGTAGATTTGTGGAACTGGAATTTAAACTCTACTGCCACAGACAAAGAATTGTCAGAAGTTATGTTACAGTATCTCAGTGTGACACTGTGTGTACAAGAAGAAAGGAATGAGTCATAGAGTCCTATCGGGAGGTTACTACACACGTGTAGTTCACTGTGTGTACATGTCACACCAAACTATTATTGTTCTCACAGCTCTGAACTCAACCTTGCCTGGAATTTGCTTAAAGTGGAATTTGCTTAAATCCTCCCTCTGAGCCTCTGGCTGACACCACTGCCGTAACTGAGCAGAAAGAACTCAGCAATATAAGAACAACCAAGCACAGTCATTACGATTTTTCATTGAAAGCATAGACTTTCTTCTATGTAAAAAATAATACATAGCAACAACTCATGATTTCTAAAACTCCTGAATCTGTAGATGAGAAAATTAAGGCATGGAAGAAACCACATGCAATACCCAGAATCTCACAGGAAATACTCATCAGGGACTTAAAATGAAGTCACTCCAAAATCTGTTCTGTAGAACACATAAGACAGTAATGTCAAGTCCTATTCCTATAACTAATCTTCCTGCATGGGTTAGGAAGGCAAAGTGGTTTGGATTTTCTCTCATCTCTTAAGAGGGCTCAGAAAAACATAGGAACTTGTCATTAGATGATCCACAAAGAGAAATTATACAACCTGAGTTCATTTTCATATTCAATGTCTGTGATGGTTACTAAGTATCTGGAATAATAGTAAGTCATACAAACAACATGGATTTTTCCCTGGGTACCATAAGTTATCTCACCCAAGAGCATCAACTGAACAACATGGTCAAGGGCATTCATTCTCATGCGTTCTCACCTATGCCAACTGTAAAGCTAAGGTTTGCTGCAATCACTTCCTCTTGAGTAAAGTTTGGGTCTCGGGATATACAGAAGAGATTAAAGATGCATATTATGCATGCTACCTATGACTTGGCCCCAGTGCTTCAAACATATGAATCAATCCCAGTATTTCTTTCACTAAACTTAAGAAAATCTTAATCTTTTACCACACAACTTTAGACAAAGTTTACTGTCTATTTTGTACACCTCTATAGCCGGAATAAAAACTAAAATGAAGTTTCTTGAATCATAGAGTTGTGAATGATAAGAAAGGTGGGTGTTCTAATGAGTAACAGCAACAGTTAATGGTTACAAAAGTAAAAGTCTGGTATTGATTACAATATAGTTTAATAATTGTATACTGAGTCCCCACAGAACATTAGGTAGATAGATAGATAGATAGATAGATAGATAGATAGATAGATAGATAGATAGGTAGGTAGATGATAGATAGATAGATAGATAGATAGATAGATAGATAGATAGATAGATAGATAGATAGGTAGATAGATAGATAGATAGATAGATAGATAGATAGATAGATAGATAGATAGGTAGATAGATAGAGAAGGGGAGGAATAATTGAAGTCTTCATCTTTTAAGATGCTATAACATATTCCTGTAAGGAAAAAACTATAAGTAAATAATCTTTAAACAGCTTTATGATGACCATAGCATTTTATTGCATGTTCTCTAGTACATTATGTACCATTATGTACATGTCATTTACAACACAGCATGGCAGAGATGACTCTGTAATGTTTGTTAAATAATCTAGGAGCAGAGAACAGTGTACTTAATTTTTTTAATAAATGAGCAAAACATTTAAGGAAGAAGTCAAAGTTTTTGTGAATCTTAATAAATAATTATTTGAGGGACTAAAAAGATGGTTTGGTCAAGTAAAATGCTTCCCTTGCAAGAATGTGGATTTGATTTTGATACCTAGAACCCACATTCAAAGCACCAACATGTGGGGTTAGAGAGATGGGTCAATAGTTGGGCAACTGACTGGTCTTCTAGAGGATCCAGGTTCAAATTCCAGCACTGCCTGACAGCTCACAACTGTCTCTAACTCCAAGATATAACACCTCACACAGAAATACATTCAGACCAAACACCAATGAACATAAAATAATTTTTAAAAGCCAACATGGTGGTACATAATTCAAATTCCAGGGCTCAGATCATGGAAATGAATCCTTGGATCTCACTGGGCACTACTAATCCAGAAATAGATCCTTTCTCCCAAAGTAACATGGATAACACCTGAGTAACAATAGCTGGGCGTGTCTGATGTCTCACCCATAAGTTTCCACAGCCAAGCACCATCACAAGTGTACCTGCACACACATGAAGACAAACAAACAAGCAAACACACACACACACACACACACACACACACACACACACACACACAATATTTTCCAAATGAAAAGACATACATAGAAGAGAAATTTTTGCAATTTTGTTGCTAAACTATGATTTAAAATAAAACAAACTAGGATTGGGGATATAGCTCAATGGTAGACAACTCTACCTGCAAAGTGCAAAGCTTTGGATTCCATCTCTAATACTCCAAAATGTCAGTTGTCCTCCACTCATTCATAGGCATCAGCTTACTACCTTCCAGATTATTAAGGAGAGTTTAATAAAAGAAAGTATAATAAAAGAAAATGTGGATGTTTTCATCAACGCTGTTGCAATCCATCTTTATTTGATATAGAAACCATAGGAACCCCAAATTTGATAGTGCTTACAAATTCTACCTGAGCACATTTTCCCCAGTGATCTTTCATGTGGTTCATTTTGTGGAAAATAAATTAAAATCGATTAGAATAACATGCCATTGGCTGGTCTGGTTTTACTCATGTGTCACAAAAGTGCAGAAGCAGAAACTGAAGCGTAGCTGTGCTGTTTGTTCTCACCTCTCAGTGGTAGCTGTCTGCGTCTTTTGACTGGACAACCCACTAAAATTTCAAAGGGTTATTTAAGCATAACCAAATGCCTTCCATTAAACATCTGTGTTAGAGACTTGACTCACACTGTCTCTTTTCCAAAGGTGCATGGAAGAATTTGTCTTTGGTGTTGTTCATGGAGTATGTTTCAGTCTCCTTTCCTATCAGAGACTTAAAAAGTTGAACTTTTACAGTATAAACATTACTTGCTTCATGTAACTAAATCATATGTCTCAGTATCAGGCTTCTGTTTTCTGTACACGCACGCACACACTCACGCAGAGTGAGAGAGAGAGGAAGAGAGAGAGAGAGAACATATAAAAGAATAAGCAAGATTGTGAGAAAGAGGAAAAGAATAGAGATAAGAAAAACAAAACAGAACAAAAGTGTGCACATATTCCACATCTATTCTCCAGGCTGCATGTCTAAATGATGTATGTCATTTAATCATTATAAAGATCTTATGAACCAGGTGTGGTAAGTCATTTCAGTAATTCCACTGCTCAAGGATGGTGAGCCAAGAAGATGAAGGACAGCCTGGGCATCCTAGGATGAGACCCTGTCCTAAAATGAAGAGAGGTATCTGAGATAATGGCTCAGTGGGTAAAGTTCCTGATGCAAAATCATGAGGACTTGAGTTCAAATATCTAACACCTACATAAGATAAAGCAGTGCTTCTCTAAAACCCCAATGCTTAGGTAACTGAGGCAGGCAGATTCTTGAAACTTGGTGCTCATCCAGAGCTCTGATTCTGCTCCTAAAAAGGGTGGGGTGGAAAGTAATACAGGAATACACGAATGTTGGCCTATGAAATTCACATAAGCATGCACTCAAGTTATACAAATACAGACACACACACACACACACACACACACACACACACACACACACGCAATCTTTTTTAAAAGGCTTCTTTCTCTTTTGGAGATCAGGAAATGAAAATAAAATTTGCTCACCTGCTAAACAGCAGGAACAAAATTCAGACCAAGATCTACCCTTCATGTTTGTTTCTGTTTTAAAAGCAAGTTGTTCTCCAAATTTCTTTCTTAGGGGGTAAAATAAACAGCTACATTTTTATACTTTCAGACTCTAACTCTTCCACAAACCTTGGGTGTACCCATGTGAACAGGATTTCAGTTTTAGAGCTTCAGTCACATCCAGTGGAACAAAAAAGCATAACAATAAAAATTATTTTCATTTGAACAAAGAAACTGCTTTTATTTTACATTTTAATAAAACTTTATTTAGAGGCACTGAGATTTTTATTGAATATTTTTTTTATTTACATTTTAAATATTATCTTTTTTTGAGTTTGCCCTCCGGAATCTTCCTATCCCATTCTCCTTCCCTCTGCCTCTATGAGTGTATTTGTTCACCCAGTCACTCATTCTTTCCCACCTCCTCTCCCTGTCATTCCCCTACACTGGGGTATCAAGGCTTCACAAGACCAAGGCCCTCCCCTCCCACTGATGCCCAATAAGGCCATCCTCTGCTACATATGTGGCTGGAGCCATGGGTCACCTTATGTGTAGTCTTTGGTTGACGGTTAAGTCCATGGAAGCTCTGGGGGGTTCTGGTTGACTGATATTGTTGTTCTTCCTGTGGGGTTGCAAACCCCTTCAGCTCCTGCAGGCCTTTCTCTAACTCCTCCATTGGTGAGCCAGTTCTCAGTCCAATGGTTGGCTGTGAGCAGCCCTGTTTGTTGGGCTCTGACAGAGCCTCTCGGGAGACAGCTCCCTGCTAGAACCTCCAAACAAGCTTGCAAGAAACTATTTTTGAAATAAAGTTAGTTGTGTATATAGTAAAACCAACTCCCCCCAAAAGATTTACAAATTCTTAGTCAAGGTAAAGAGAAAAATATACTTACAATACATATACAGAAACAACAACTCATACCAGGATCACATAAATAGTTCTTACATATCAATGAGAAAAAAAAATGTACTACATAGTAGAAAAATGACCAAAATTTTTAAATAGGTACTTGATTTGGTAGTTATAAAATATACTATCTAACCCAAATGGGGTATAACATGAAAACTTCCTCCTTGAGGACTATACATGCTTCTAAGGGAGGGAGACAGTCGATTGTCCTATCAAGCTGTGATACCTATGAACCGGAACAATGACCAGCGTGACAAAATGTCATGATAGGAACAATAGTGGTGTAATCATGGCATGTTCAACAGGAGGGTAATCATACTAGGAAATTAGCCATATACCCGGGGCCAGTGAGGTCATAGATCTTAGAGAACCCTCGCCTTTTACTTTACTAACAATTATAAGCATAATTCCTAACTGCACCTAAATACTTATTCTTATTTCCATAAGTAAATGTAGCTCTCACCCACTCAGAGAAATTTCTCTTGCTAGGTGTGGTATTTCATGCCTTTAGTCCTGTCATTTGGCTTCCATACTGAGCTCCAGAACATCCAAGAGAGAATAGAGAGACCCACTCAGCAGCCAACAAGTTTATAACTAGCAGGTGACCTTCCTGAGATGTTCTGGATTACAAAGAAAACTATGACAGAGCTCTGGTAGGCAGAAAGGATGGCTTGACACAGTTCCTGCCCATGGAACAGAGCTAACAGAGTGTGGGCCTCTATGCATGTTGACAGTTGCTTGCACATGAGGTTTGTACAAAAATGTACATATATTTATGTTTCTCCTTCAGGGAATGCTCTCCCTGTTAAGGTTAATGACTCCATGATAACTAGGAGCAACATGACTCCAGGAAGCAAAAATGTGTCTCTGTGATGCTTAAGACATTTAGTATAGCCCTTAAGGCTGTGGAAAAGAACTCTAAAAAAAAGAGTTCAAAAATGTATAAACAGAATTTCTTAACTACACAAAATGTAAGGATACAGTATGAATTATAAGAAGGGCTTCATAGACCTAAAATACAGAGGCAGCTTGTCAGAAAGATATTAAGGAAGGAGATAAAGGAATTAGGGAGTGGTAATCTCAGAAAAAGATCCCACTCAGTTAACTTAATTTCTATGCTTACAAAGACAGACAGATCTTTGAATTCATTTGTCATTTTAAAAAATATAGTATACTTGGTGTCTTCTTCTAAGAAGCAAGGGGCTAAAGTCCTAAAATGCTGATTCATGGAATAATCAAAAAGGAACCTGGGTAAATAAATGAATCAATATGTAAATAAAAGTGTGGGCCCTTGGTCTGCAAGAAATGAGTTATCTAGAGAACTATTGAAGGTGTTTTTTAGAATTTATCTGGTGGGCTTTCTGACTTTGGTCAGAAAACTCAATAATTTTTCTAGCAGGTTTTCTGACAGAGAACCTATGAGCTATCCAGAGAGCTTATAGATGGTTTTTTACTAGCAAGAGAGAGCAGTGTCTAGCAGAGAGCCATCTTGAGTACACAGGTGTCTAGGAAACCATCTTGAGCAGACTACAGAGTTTCCAGCTGTACCTCTGATTAACTTCTGGTAGTTCTTTCACTGATCCCAAACCACTTTCCCACAGAAACCCTCTCCAAGATGAGGCTGCTCTATGGCGGGGGGAAAAGAAGAAAAGAAAAACAAACTCTTTGCAACAAACAAGACCATTACAGAAAAGTATAACTGGTCATAGTACAGAAAATAATCAGTGATGTGGGTATCCAGACTCAGTGACGACACCTACAACCCAGCCTCAGTGAATACACCTACAACCCAGCCTCAGTGAATACACCTACAACCCAGCCTCAGTGAATACACCTACAACTCAGCCTCAGTGAATACACCTACACTCAGTGAAGAGACCTACAACCCAGCCTCAGTGAAGACACCTACACTCAGTGAATACATCTACAACCCAGCCTCAGTGAATACACCTACACTCAGTGAAGACACCTACAACCCAGCCTCAGTGAATACACCTACACTCAGTGAATACACCTACACTCAGTGAATACACCTACACTCAGTGAATACACCTACACTCAGTGAAGACACCTACACTCAGTGAATACACCTACACTCGGTGAATACACCTACAACCCAGCTCCAGCACCTAAGGCTCAGACAGCATCACATAAAGGGCATGGAAATTTTTTGAGATACAGATAATGAGAATGTCTACTGTGGTATTGTCTCTCCTGTAAATGTCAGAGAAGCTTTGCCCATGATACCTCAGCAATATGGTTCCCTAAACAAGTCCTGACAGGGAGAACACTAGTAGACATTCTTACATGGTAGGAGGAGCCATCACAGAGCTCTACTCCTAAACAAATAACTATAGACAACTAAAGATTGCTGAGAACCGGAGAAATAGTCTTCCTGAGGTATAAGCATCCTGATTTATTAGTCAATTGTTTAGATTTCAAGTATATACATATATATAGTAAGCAGATATAACAGGTCATATATGCACATATATATATACATATATATATGAACAATAGTGATTAAAGAGGCCATGAATTTGAGGTGAAGAGTAAAGGGACAAGAGAACATAGAAGGAGTTGGAGTGTAAAAAATTGTGTAATTATATTTTAATTTCAAAGAATAATTTTTTTCACACGAATACTAACATTTAATCATGTTTTCAAAGTGCAAGCCTGAAAACTTGCAAGTAAACATTGAAGAAGCCACGTTTAGGACTTTCTATCTTGTTCCTTGCCCCGACTTTTGCTCCTGTGTTTACATGACTTTCGATCTCGGCTTTTTGACTGTCTTCGATCCCGACTACGAGATTTGTGTTTTCTTTCTGATCTGTCATGGATTCTGCTTCTCCGTCTCTACTCCATGATCTTTTGTGGTCCTGAGACCTGCTGTATCTCCGGTCGGAAGTTCAGCTTGAGTTTCTACTCCATGAACGACTTTTCTTTCTCCTTTCTCTGTCACGAGCTCTTTCTTTTTCTCTTTCTTCCTCTTCTCTTCGTCTTTTTCTTTCCCATTCTTCCCTACTCTCTCCCACCCTTGTACCCTTTCCTCTCTTTCTTGCTTCTTCTTCTTCTTCTTCTTCTTCTTCTTCTTCTTCTTCTTCTTCTTCTTCTTCTTCTTCTTCTTCTTCTTCTTCTTCTTCTTCTTCTTCGAGACACTCATATCCATCAGGTTCTTCTGTTTTTTTCTTAACTTTTCTTTCAATTCTTCCACAGTGGATTTAATTTTGGCATAGCTCATGTGTTGCTTCCCCATCAAATGGTCATCTGCCCGGGACTGGGCATCTCTTACTATCAAAAAGGCTCGACACACTCCACAAACTTCCATCTGTTTTTCTTGGGCAGCAAAACTTTCTATAGTGGAGTTTGTTGATCTTAGCAGTTACTCTGTTCCTTTAACTGCTCAACCAATTTCAGCGTCCTCTGGGTTTCTACTCTCCTTCAGATCCTAACTCTTCAGTCTGCTGTAGAAGCACATCAGTTTTGTCTGTCAGAACCTGATTGTTGGACCAGCAGCCCCAGAAGACTGCTGATTTGAGATAATGCCAAACGAGCATGACCCCGTCTAATTCTACACTCGACCCTGGTAAATAAACTCTTTAAGTATCGCAAAAAATCTCTCTCATAGCCACCTTTAATAAAACGAGAACTCCTCTCATACTGCTTTCTTAGATTTTCATCATAAAATTTTCCACATAAACCTTTAATCCCAGCACTCCAGAGTTTCAGTAACTCTTGAGTTTTCAGCTAACATGGTCTACATAGCAAGTTCCAGGACACCTAGGACTACATGGAAACTCTGTCAATATCAGAACAGTATTTATGAACAATTCCGCAGAACAAAAACCACAAAGATAATATTTACAAACTCTTTCGTGGTCCCACCGCATGTTGCTGCGCTTCTCATCTGGGGCGAGGTTTCAGTCCCGGCCCATTAACTCACCCAACAATTCCCCGGCTGAAATCATGGTGCTTCCTCCAGGCCGCTGCTCACACAAGCCCTAGCATCCACCAACGAAAAGCACCAGCACCTAGGTTGCCAAGCCAACCCCTCGGCCTACTTTCAAGCCGAGAAGCCTCTTCCAAATAGGAGCCAATAAGACAAATACAAAAAATAAATGTAAAAGAGATAAAAATAAAATGTAAGAGTCCTCTGGAGCAGGCAGAGCTACCCTGAGCAGCCTGCTATCTAAGGGGAACCTCGATTCTCCCATCACCTCTCCACTCATCTTCATCAGAACTGTGGATCCTGAATCAGAAAGGTAAGTTTCTATTCCCCTACTGATCTATCCTGCTCTGTGAGTCCTCTAGGGTAAGCCAAGCTAACCTGAGCAGTCTGCTATCCCAGGAGGACCTCTGGTCTCCTACCATCTCTCAGGCCACTTTAGAGTTGCCTTGATCATGACTTCTTTTCATAGCAATAAAACCCTAAGAGAGATACCAAGAAAAGACCTAGCCTAAGAATAATAGGAATAGAAAAAGGTAAAGAGTCTCAGTTCCAAGGCCAAACAATATTTTCAACAAAATCATAGAAGAAAACTTTCTCAACCTAAAGAAAGAGATCCCTATAAATATTTGAGAGGATTATAGAGCATCAATTAGACTGGAACAGAAAAAAAAATTCTCTTAGCATATAATATTCAAAATACAAAATGTATAGAACAAAGAATATTAGAAAAAGCAAAGGAAGAAGACATAGTAATATACCAAGGCAGACCTATCAGAATTTCACCCAACTTCTGAATAGAAACTCTAAATGCTTCTATTTAGAGCCAAGACAGACATCTTGCAACCTCTAAAGAACAACAGATGCCAACTTAAAGTACTATACTAAGCAAAACTTTCAATCACTATAGATAAAAAAAATTTAAGACAATCCAAATTTAAGCAATATCTATCCACCAATTCAGCCCTACAAAAAATATGAGAAAGAAAACTCCAACCCAAAAAAGATAATTACATTCAAGAAAACATAGGAAATAACTAATTCTATACCAGCAAAAATAAGGGAATCACTCAGAAAACAAATATACACTAATATCACCAACATCAAAATAGCAGGAAATAATAGTCACTGGTCATTAATATCTCTCACCATCAATGAACTCAATTCTCCAATAAAGAGACACAGGCTAACATCATAGATGTGCAAACAGAATGCATCATTCTGTTGCATACAAGAAACACATCTCAGCAATAAAACTAAACATTATCTCAAAGTAAAGGGATAGAAAACTTTTTCCAAACAAACAGACCCAAGAAGCAGACTGGAGTAGCCATTATTCTAATATATAATAAAATAAACTTTCAGCAAAAATTAATCAAAAGAGACAGAGAAAGAAACCCTCAAAGGAAACTCATCAAAGGAATAATCTAACAATATGATATCTCAATTCTGAACATCTATGCCCCAAACACAAGGGCACTAACATTTGTATAAAAAAAAAAAAAAAAAAAAAAAAAACATTGAAAAAATGGACCTAACAAACATAGAACATTTGACCCAAACACAAAAGAATATATCCTCTTCTCAGCACCTCATGGATCCATCTCCAAAACAGACAAGAAAATTAAAATAATGTCTTGTATTTTATCAAACCATCATGAATTAAAGCTGAACTTCAACAACAGCAGAAACATCAGAAATTCTACACACTCATAGAAGTTAAATAACTTTCTACTCAGTGATCTCTGGGTCATGAAAGAAATAAGTAAACACTTTCTAGAACTCAGTGAAAATAAAGGTACAACACAACAAATTAATGGGACACAACAAAAGCAATGTTAATATGAAAATTCATAGCACTAAGTGCCTCCATAAAAAATTAGAAAGTTTTTATACCAGCAAATTAAGTGTATACCTGAAAGCTCTAGATAAAAAAGAAGTAAGCATACCAAAGAGGAGTAAAAGACAGGAAATAATCAAAATCAGGGCTAAAGTCAATCAGAAAAAATTACAAAGAATCAATCAACCCAAGAGCTGGTTCTTTGAAAAAATAAACAAGACAGACAAACCCTTAGTCAAACTAACCAAAAGACAGAGAGACACTATTCAAATACACTATTTAAACAGCACCATAATCCCCAAAGAAATAGAAGCAGTCATTAAAAGTCTCCCAAACAAAAGAAGCCCAGAGAGAGATGGTTTTAGTGCAGAATTCTACAGACTTTCAAATAAGAGCTAAAACTAAAACTCCTCAAACTATTCCACAAAACAGAAACAGAAGGATCATAGAAGGAACACTTGCTAAACTCATTCTATGAGGATACAGTCATACTGATATCTAACCCACACAAAGACTCAATAAAATAAAGAGAACTTTAGACCAATTTATAAAAATTAATGCAAAAATATTCAACAAAATACTTACAAACTGAATCCAGAAATACATTTAAAACATCATCTATCATGATCAAGTAAGTTTCATTCCAGAGACACAAATATGGTTCAGTATATGAAAATTCATCAACATAATCAACTATATAAACAAACTGAAAGAAAAAGTCAGATGATTGTTTTATTAGATGCTGATAAAGCCTTCAACAAAATCCAACACCCTTTATATTAAAAATATTAGTGATATCAAGGATTTAAGACACATACCTAAACATAAAGCAATATACAGCAAACCAATAGCCAACATCAAGCTAAATGGAAAGAATCATAAAGCAATTTCACTAAAATCAAGACAAGACAAGGCTGTCCACTCTCTCCCTATCTTTTCAGTATAGTACCTGAAGTTCTAGCCAGAGCAATAAGACAACTGAAAATGATCAAGGAAACATAAACTGAAAAGGAAAAAGTCAAAGTGTTACTATTGGCAGATGATATGATACTATACATAAGCAACACCCAGGATTCTACCAGAGAAACTCCTACAGCTTAATATACACCTTCAGCAAAGTGGCTGTATACAAAATTAACTCAAATAAGTCAGTAGACCTCCTTCATATAAGTAATAAACAGGCTGAGAATGAACTTAGGGAAACAACACCCTTTATAATAGTCACAATAATATAAAATAACCCTAACCCTAACTCTAACTAAGCAAGTGAAAAATCAATGGGATAAAAACTTCAAATCTCTGAGGAAAGAAATTGAAGAAGATATCAGAAGGTGGAAAGATCTCCCATGTTCCTGGATATAGAGGATTAACATAATGAAAATGGCCATCTTGTCAAAAACAATCTACAGATTAAATGCAAAACCCACCAAATTCCAACATAATGTTTTCAGATCTTAAAAGAACAATTCTCAGATTCATACAAAAAAATAAAAAACCCAGAATAGCAAAAATAACTCTGAACAGTAAAAGAACTTTGGAAGGAATCACTATCCCTGACTTCAAGCTGTACTACAGAGCAATAGTGATTTAAAAAAAAAAAAAAAAAAAAACTTCATAATACTGGTATGAAAACAGACAAATTAATCAATGGAATCAAATCAAAGACCCAGAAATAAAACCATACACCTGTGGACACTTGAGTTTTTATAAAGAAGCTAAAAACACACAATAGGAAAGGAGAAAGAAAGCATATTCAACAAATGGTTCTAGTCTAACTGGATGTCTACTTTAAAAGAATAAAAATAGATATATATTTATCACTTTTCACAAACTCAAGTCCAAATAGATCAAACATCAACATAAAACAAAATACATTAAATCTCATAGAAGGAAAAGTGGGAAATACATTTGAACTCATTGGTAAAGGAGACAATTTCCTGAGCAAAACACTGTCTCTGGCTCTAAGATGAACAACATCATCTCTCCCCATCTTTTTTCCTCTAGTTCTCCCCACATCTAATCCCCATTCCTATAAATCTAATAAAAGATAAAGCATGTAATAGCCTTGAACACATTGGTACATGAGACAACTTTCTCAACAATACCAACAGCTCAGGTGCTAAGATCAAAAATTAATAAATGGAACCTCATGAAACTGCAAAGCTTCTATAAGGAAAAGGACACTGCTAATAGGACAAAACAGCAGCCTACAGAATCGGAAATGATCTTCATCAACTCTATATCTGATAGAGGGCTAATATCCAAAATTTATAATGAACTCAAGAAGTTAAACACCACAACCCAAATAACCCAACTAAAAAATCAGACACAGAGCTAAACAGAGAAACCTTAACAGATGAGAATCGAATGGTTGAGAAGCACTTAAAGAAATATTCAGAGTCTTTGGTCATCAGGAAAACACAAATCAAAGCAATTCATCTTACACAGATCTAAAAGTCAAGTAATAGTACGTGCTGGCAAGGATGTGGAGCAGGGGGTACACTCCTCCGTTGTTAGTAGAGGTACAAACTTGTACAACCACTCTGGAAATCAATTTGGCAGGTTTTCATAAAACTGGAAATAGTTCTACCTCAAGGCCCAGCTATACCACTCCTAGGCATATGCCCAAAAGATACTCATCTATGCCAAAAAAAAAAAAAAACAAAAAACAAAAAAACTCTTGCACAACTATGTTAACAGCTTTATTTATAATAACTAGAAACTGAAAACAACCTTTATGTCCTTCGGCTGAAGAATGAATAAAGAAAATGTGGTGCATCTACACAGTTGAATAGTATTTGGCTTTGAAAAGCAAAGGCATCAAGAATTTTGCAGGCAAATGGATAATCTTGAGAACATCACCCTGAGTGAGGTAACCCAGTCCCAAAAAGACTCACTTACAAGCAGATATTAGTCATAAAATACAGTATGCCTATGATACACTCTACAGACCCAAGGAGGCCAGTCCATAAGGTGTGAACAAGTGAAGATGCCCAAGTCTCACTGGAAGGGGGATGGAAATGCTTCTGGATGGCAGATGGCGGGAGGGAACTGGGGGAGAGATGGGATCATGAAGGAAGTAGAGGTTTCGAGGTCATGAGTGGGGAGGGGCAGAAGGGATAAGTGGATGGCCATGAGAATGAGTGGAAATCTGAAACTGATGGGGCTGGGAGGCAGGGAACATCTCCAGAAAGAATCGGAGACCTGGTATAACGGAGGAGCCCAAGAATAAATGGGGACGTGCTTAGCTATGGCTCACCACCTTGAGGATATAAAGCCTGGGGAGGCTGCTTCCTGTGGCCAGGAATCCCAGTGAAGCAATAGGGATACCAACCCACCCACAAAATTTTCAACCTAAAACTTCTCCTGTCTATAAGAAATGCAGAGATTTGGGATTAAGCAGGGACTGGGGAAGCTTTCAAGCAATAACCAGCCTAACTTGAGACCAATCTCATAGGCAAGCACAAATCCCTGACACTATTAATGGTACTCTGTTATGCTTGCAAACAGGAGCCTATCATGGTTGTCTTCTGAGAGGTTCCACCCAGCAGCTGACTCAGAAAGATGCAAACACCCACAGCCAACCGTTGAATAGAGCTTGGGGACTCTTATAGAAAAATAGGAGAACCAATTGAAGCCCCTAAAGGGATAGGAACTCCACAGGAAGACCAACAGAATTAACTAACATGGACCACTGGAACTCCCAGAGATTGAACCACCCACCAAAAAGAATACACTGGTTGAACCAAGGCCTCTCCACACATATGTAGCAGATGTGCAGCTTGGTCTTCATGTGTGTCCTGAGCGACTGGAGCAGAGGCCATTCCAAAAGTTGCTATCTGTCTGTAGGAAATGTTCTTCTAGCTGGCTACCTTGTCTGACTTCAGTGGGAGAGGATGCCCCTAGCCTCATAGAAATTTGTTGTGCTAGGCTGGGTGGGGGTGATGGGAAACACCTTAAAGGTCCCCAACCACTCAGCAGAGAAGGGGAAGGAAGGAGGGTTGTGGGATGGGGTGACCGGGAGAGAGCTGTAAAGTGAATATGTAAAAAAGGTATATATAATATTTTTTAAAATTAAAAAAATAAATAAATAAAATGTATTCTCTAAACTGGTAGCATTGTTGAGAGTATATAAGGACTCCTAATACGTCCCCCGTGACAGAAAAACTACACTGTATAACTCACGCTCCAAACAATATCAAGTGGCATGAATCTGCACTTTACCTGGTTGCCTGAGGAAATATGCACTCAGACTATAAGGATGTGTTCTCTCTCACATAGATGCCAGCTTTTCACTTTTATATGTGAGTATGTGTGTGGGTGTGAGTGTGGGTATATTTTGTGTACTTAGAGTACTGAGAGAGTTCTGAGGAAAGAGAAGGGTAATTGAATTCATGGCATGGATGTAGAAAGGGGTTCACGGAGAGCTGAAGGAGTGGGGGAGGGCGATGGAGGAAGAGGAAGGAGGATCAGCAAAGATAAAAGTGTATGAAAATGCCATGATGAAACCTATTACTTCATGTGCTAATTAAAAGCCAAATAACTAGAAACCTCTGCCCTTCTGCTGGGTGCACTAAATGAACAAGAATGACAACACTAGGTGTAGAGCAACCACTTTTAAGAACTCTTTGGGAACATTTACCAAATAAGGCATATACACATGATACTGTATATTCTTCTTCCTCCAAAAATATTATAGCATATTTTATGCCGCATTGTAACAGCTCTGGCCATCCCATCATTAGACATGACATAGGTAAAGAGTTCTGTCCAGTTCACTAAGGTACAGCGGTGAGGGAATGGCCCAAATGAATATTTACAACAAGATGGATAAATGGATCTCAGTGTGTGATAAACTGGATGACTATACATCATAAAGATAAATAATAATTGCTTCGTTGGACAGTTGGAAATGGGTTAGAGGAGGAGAGAGCAGAGGAAATAAAGGGAAGGGGAGGGGAATGCAGGAGAGACCATGGAGAAAGTTACAGACTTATACGTGTGTGTTCTTATGTGTGTGTGTGTGTGCACACATGCACATGTGCATGCACACTTATCTCACTCTTAAATAATTTAGCTAATGAAATAAATATCCTGCTGATCTCCTGAATCGGGGGCCATGCTGTGTAGAAAAAGGAAGATGAAGAATTATCTAGATGATATACCATGCATCTACATGCTGTGCACCCAGAGTGTATCCTCTGTAGATTCTGAGAAATGGGTTTCAAGCTGGGTTTCACAGAGACCTAGGAATTACCAGATAAATTAATAATCGGCAAAATCAACCAGCACCCAGTATGAGAGGGAGTGTGGATCAGGCTCAAGATCTGCCCAAGTCCTCCTGTATCTGTTTTCTGTGTGTGAATTTGTTGTGACATCTTATTGAAGACGTTATTATCTGTAGAACTGTCTGGCTAGTCTGTGTTCTAAAAATCAAACTGTATAAACCACTGAATGTGAAGCACAGATTCAGAGTGACCACCCAGCCATTTTTCCTACTTTGTGTCAACACAGCACAATCTCCATAAGAAAAACAGCAACTCTATTACTTATTGATATTTTGATTCTTTAACATTATCATCTCCTCTAGCCTTCCTCTTCTGTAAGGAAAGTGTCTGGTTATAAATTTTGGTGGTTTTGGTTGTGAGTCTAGCCTTCAATAGCTGAGTCAGCCATCTTTCCAACCCTGATTATAATGTCTAATAACATAAGAGGATATATCACCGTTGCCCTGGGAATGAGGAAACTGTCCCTGTACCAGTTGCAGTTCCCCTTATGATTCTCATATTCTGTAATGTCCTTTATGAACATGCTTTACATTGAGACCATGAGGCCATTCAAGCATCTGCTTCATTACCACACAGTTTGTGCGGCTGGGTATGAGATGTAAAATACCATACTTACGTTCCTCTCTCCTATTTCTGTATTAGTTTCTATCCAAGACATTGTTTGTCTAAGATATAGCTTCACTTATAAAGTAAGTGGAATAATTTTATAGGTCCCTTTAATATGCTAATGAACAAGGTGCCCATAAACTTCTTAGATGTGTTATGTATTCAAATGACTTCTTTTCCTTTTATCTTTCTTTTAACTCTCCCAAAATAACATGTGGGATTTTATAGCTCCTTATTTTATAAGCTGGAGAGGAAAATTATTGCACATACCTGTATATCAAACTTAAGTATGCATGTGTGTGTGTGTAATTTGACTATACTAACTGTACACAAACTGCTTCTGATCACTCTCTTTTTAGTTCTAAGACCTTTGCTTACTCTACTGCAAACTGAAGTGTGTCTCATCCATAATGGGCTAGTGGGATGACGTGCTGTATGTGTTGAGTAGGAAAGCCCTGCTGTGCTTGATCTTCATATTTGCCATTGTTCTTCTGGCTCATAGAACTTGAGCTTTAACTGCCAAGTAAAGCAGCTGCTATGTGGGCAGATTGTTGCATCTATATGAACACATTTTACCCGTTATGGACACCCTATATACACAAAATTCATTTCAACCCTCTTAAAAGTCATTTGTTAATGCTATCAGGCAGGCAAGAACTGAGTTTTCAGATTAAGACAGAAATGAATTGCCAAATTGATTTTCAGAGTGATTTGTGCAAGGTTGCACTCCTACGAGCAATGGAGGAGTGTTCCTCTTGCTCTGCGTCCTCTCCAGCGTATGCTGTCACTTGAGTTTTTGATCTTGGCCATTCTCATGGGTGTTTAAGGTAGAATCTCAGAGTTGTTTTGATTTACATTTTCCTGATGTCTAGAGATGTTAAACATTTCTTTAAGTGTTTCTCGGCCATTAACATCCTATGTTGAGAATTCTGTTTAGCTCTGTGCCCTTTTATTTAATTATGTTATTTGGGTTGATGGTGACTAGCTTCTTAAGTTCTTTATAAATTTTGAATATTAATTATCTGTTAGATGTAGGGTTGGTGAAGATCCTTTTTACCATTCTGTAGGGAAATGGAAGTAGGCTACCATTTTGTCCTACTAACAGTGTCCTTTGCCCTACAGAAGCTTTGCAGTTTCATGACGTCCCATTTATTAATTTTCGATCTTAGCACCTGAGCTATTGCTGTTGTTCAGGGAGTTGTCTCATGTACCAAGTGTTCAAGGCTATTTCCCACTTTATCCTTTATTAGATTTAGAGTAATGGGGATTAGATGTGGAGAGAACTGGAGAAAAAAGGCTGGGAAGAGAGAAAATCAGTGATTTGGTGTCTGGAAAGGGCATCTCTAAGATGTGCCAGAGACCAGGAAGTCTATGAGTGTGACTCTAGCTGAGAATCCTGTGTCTCAACTTGAGACCCACACCCTGTGTAAAAACCAATCTCTGGCACTATTAATGATACTCTGTTATGCTTGCAGATAGGAACCTGGCATAACTGTCCTCTGATAGCTCCACTTAGCAGCTAGCTCTACAGATAGCTCCACAGATGCAGAGATCCACAGCTAAACATTAAAGCTCAGTAAGTCTTGTGGAAGAGTTGGGGTAAGGATTGAGGGACCCAGAGAATATAGGCACTCCACAGGAAGACCAACAGAGTCAATTAACCTGATCCCATGGGGGCTTCCAGAAGCTGAACCACCAACCAAAGAGCACACGTAGGCTGGAACCCCACACATATGTGGCAGATGTACAACTTGGTCTTAATGCAAGTCTCCAAAAACTGGATTGGGGTTTACCTTGACTCTGTTGCCTGACTGTGGATCCTGTTCCCCTACCTGGCCTTAGTGGGAGAAGGTGTGCCTAGTCCTTCATTGACTTGAGGTTACAGGGTGGGTTGGCATGGGGAGCTCTCCCACGTGAGGGGAAAACTGGGAGGAAGTGGGGGCTGTGATTGGGGTCTAAAGTGATTAAATAAAGTAATGGGGGAAACAAATAGACAATATTTATGTTTTCATGAAAATTATATTCTAGAATAGGCAAATATTACATTTTAAAATAATTGTGTTTGGTTTGTTTACCTTAATAGTTATAATACCGGTAATTGCTATATGAGAAAAGAAAATGTCATATGAGGGTTCTTTTAAAAGAACTAAACTTGGCTTGAAGGGATCAAGAAAGACTTCTCCAGTGGCCTCTTTAAATGAGACCCAATAATGAAGAGAAATTAAGATCTGCGTGTCTGTATTCCATTGGGTTAACAGGTACACACAGCCATGCCTGACTTTTAAAATGGGTATTATGGTTCTGAATTCATGTTTGCACAGCTGTGCAAATGTCAGAGACCCTCGTGTGTGCACACCATGCTCTCTTATCCACTGAGTCACTAGCCCGCCCCAGTTCTCATAAGAAAAATGAAAACAATAGTGCCTGCCTTGTAAATATGTTGTAAAGACTCCGTGAATCCATCTAGGCAGAGGGCCATGACTGAGGCCAGCACATGGAGATATCTCTTCACAGTTGGAAGAATAGTAAGTTGAAGAGAGCCCAGAAAGCAATTATATAAGAAATAAGAGATCTTTACAATAGAACAGTCCAAAAAGAATTGAGAATGACAGTGGGTCCCTGGAGCATAGATGTGTGAATGGAGATATGTAAGAGACCAACAGTATAGAATTTACCATCTACATTTATGTTCTAGGAATTTATAGATGTTATTTATAATATATTTATCACTATTTATTTGTGACCATGTGTTCTCATTACATATTGCATCTTCTTCACATGCAAAGAAAAGTTACCTCAAATGACTACAAATATATTTTCCATACATATGTCTGCAATTTGACCTTGACAGTCCCTCAGCCAGCAGGAAAATATACTTCTTTATCTCCTTGGCTATTAGAGAACCTCATGACAGCTTTGAGTATAATACCAGCCATAACCCTCAATGTCCTAGGAGTGTCTACTGTCTTCTGGTTGAGAACTAAGCTGTTGTATTAGAAGAATAACTATGCTGTGCAAAGTCCAAAACTTTAGAGGATGAGATCCAACTAAGGAAAAGAAAAAAGCCAAAGAACGTCGAGGTAGCACATGTACACATAAACACATCTCAAACGTCTGCTCAGCCGTGTCTGGAATGTTTCCCATGCCAGCTTCTATCTAACTACAGCCATGTAAGAGATTCCAATAAGAACATTTCAGCTTGACCCAGACAACCCACAGAACTCTGGCAAATGATAGACATGTCTTTCTTCCATGTAAGTCCTAGGGTGGTTTGTTACCTGTGAAAGATGGCAAAAGTCATTTAGGCTGACAGACAGTTTATGTAGAACACATGAGGACTTGGTTTGAGCCTCAGTATTGTATAAACCAGACACAATGGTGCATTGTTTTAACTCAGGACTTGGAAGGTGGAACAGGGGAATAAGAAATGAAAGTTCAGTTGGCTACATAGTGAATGAGTTTTCAGGTCAACTTTCCCAAAACAGCAGAATAGAAGTGGGGAAGAGAGATTAAACAAGGTCTGCACGCTCTCAGTTAAGTTACTTTTTAAAAGTCTAAGAACCAGTTTTCTCAGCTTTTGCACAGAAAACACAAATAAATATTAGTTCCTCTCCTGTCTTTTACCCAAAGCTGTGATGGAGATTTTTGTCAATGTTTTGCTATTGTTAGAAAAGAAATTAGCACCTTTTGCTCTGACTGGTGTATAAGAAAAGGCAGACATATTATCCTCACATTGGAATGCTTCCCACCTCTTCCTAGCAGATGTCAACCTAAGTAGATCTCCAAATTAGCTTCTGTGCAAGGATGAAAGACTATCTCAGCAGCCAGAGCTTGCCTCTTTCATCCTAATGGAACTCAGAAGGAAAGATTCACAGCACCCCAAAGCTACGCTGAGACTTGGGAACATTTCTCACCCTGACCCTTGTGTATCTCTATGAAGGTAAAAGGAGTGACTTCCTCCAGACCATCACCAATGCAAGCCTAGCAAAAAAAAAAAAAAAAAAAAAAAAACTGACAGGCTGAGCTGGAAATCTCACAACTACATTTCTGTGGTCATTATTAGTTTTTCATATTCAATGAATATTAAATAGGCAGAAATGGAGAGTACCTTGTTTCATCTGAATTGGGAAAAGATATTCAAAATGTGCATTTCTTAAATAATATTTGTGAAAGTCTCATGTCATAGTCACTAAGGGCCTTGTTAAAAATGGAGATTCTAGATGCTGACTGAATTAGACAGCCTTAGAGTGAAGGCTAGGAAACTGTATTTTAATAAGTACCCAAAGTGATAGCACTAAAATCCAGGAGCCATAACCCAACACTCTGATTTCTTTTAGTGTTTGATTTTGGAATTATGGAATGACTTAGACTAGAAACAAAGAGATCCAAGCCAAACCCAGAATTGCTGTTCACTGCCTACTTCTCATGGCTAAGGACCTCATCTGCATTTAAAGGTACAAACACTACAAGTAGCACACTGAGTTTTGAAATTGTTTCTGTGTAATCTGCCTAAATCTAAAATGAGTGCAACTTCCTGTCAATTCCAAAACTTGAATAAAAGTGTTAACTTAAAGGTATAGGAGAAGATTTCATGATTTAAAGAGTAATTACCTATTTTACAAGCAAACAGAGCAAAAGTCATGACTGCTTGTATTCTTCTGAAGGGATCAGTCACCCCTCCTCTCTTCAAAAGGAAAGGAAAGCTTGAATTAGGAAGATCATCTTAAGAAAATCAATGAGCTTTGTAGAGCATACGGATTGTATTGGTACCATACCATACACTCCACTCAACACCCGTGGGGGTGTGGGAAATGGAACAGTTGCACATGGAAGCGCTGCGATTAAAAGAACCAAAGTGTGAGCATACTGTAGTTGCATGCTGTTTATTGTACTGGTAGTTGAAAGCCTAAACACAGCATGCTATAGGAGAAAAATAAAACTTCATCACTCGGGTTCAATAAGATAGTTTATTGGTCCAAAACCATATATATGCACATGGAGAAGCACATTGACAGCCCTTCAGCCTCTTGGTATGTAGTATTAACAAGACGCCACTCTCACCTACAATAAAAGAAAACATATGCCATACCTAACCCATTTAGGGTTTCTTCTTCCTTGGGAAGAAGAAGATGAGTATATTACCCAATATGGAGTCTTCAGAATGCATGTCATAACAGGTAAAAGTGTTCCAGGGAAAGGTCCTGACATTCTTTTACCAGCATTTATACAGAGAAAGATGGGCTGTGTGGTGCATGGGGGATAAAGAGAACTTAGAGTTGGGATGAAGAACCCATAATACCTAGATCCAACTTTTTGACTACACAAACTTATTGGTTGTACTCTATGCTTTGCATAGGCCCATCTGAATTGTTTCATCAACATTACAATGATCAATCCTAAAATGATGACCAAGATCATTTCTGGGCTTATTTTGTCTGCTATTTGCTACTGTGTTCATGTATTAGATTTAGTTAAAATGCCACACAATTTGTCACCCAAACCAGGAACTAGATTGTGAAAAGAACACTATTCAGATCTAGAGACAGAGTTCAGTGGTAGGGTGTTTGTTCCTGCACATGAGTCCCCGTATCACCTAATACATATAGCTCATTCTTTTAATTTGTTCACAGTGTTTAGTCCTATATTGCTGCAACTTATAATATTGTTCAACACAAGGCACATATTCAATGTCCATTTAGCTTCACTTTGATATTTAAACCATTTTCAAAGTGCTCACACGGGCATTTTCCCACTGACTTTGACTTTGTATGCCAGTCATTGCTCTAGGTCCCTGCCCTTCTTAGAGTTTTCACGTTTAGAAAGAATAAGACAAGACAAATAAATAAATGATTTCTGGTAGGAGCACATACTGTAGGAGAAATAATACGCAAAGGCTAGAAAGTCAGAGATATTTTACCTATTAGGATCAGGGTTATCTCACTGAAAATGAGTGTGAGACCTAAAGCCACATTAGTGGGGGGGGGGGGAAGCCTTAACCACCACTAAGTCAGTGCCCTTTCCAAACTGTAGCCACATAGCAGTCTGAAGACCATGGGTCTGTGTCTTATCAGTACACTGCCCATACATTTCACTGTCGTCTTCAATTTTACATTGTTTTCTAGTTCCTAGACTAACTGATGAGGATGCAGAATGTTCATCATTACAAAGTCTAGCAATAGTCCAATGTGGCAGGTGTCAGACTGGTCCAGAGGACATCATAGGCCAGTGAGGGGAAAGCTGGTGTAACTGCAATAGGAGCTAGAAGTTCCGAGGAGGTGGTGATGAGAGATGATCTTAGAACACAGGAATAGAACAATCATTCAAGACTTTAAGATCAAGCTGTAGAAGTGAGTCCTGGGCTTGACTCCTAGCTCCACTACACAGTAGCTTTGTAGGCAGACAAACTCCATGAAAATTGTTATCTCACACATAAGATTTGAGTACTAATATTCCTATCCCAATATGCATTCAGCAGTTAGAACAGTATCAGAATAATTGTGTGTTTAATAAATATTAGCTAGTATTCATAAGTAGAGCAGTCAGAAATTTAAATATGTTCAAGAAAGAAAGGAAACTAAGATCATTGTCGTTCCCCTCAGGAATCTCACTGGATATTTACTATATGAGACCTAAGTGTCTGGTCTCTGAGGCCTCCACTGAAGCTTGCTGGTTTTTTAACCAAAAAATCAAGTAGTAATATTTTTGTTTCCAATTTCTAATCAGAAAAAAAAGCTTTAACATGACAATTGTTTAATTCTCAGTTTTTTTTTTCTCAGATAAATCTTTCCTAAATGTTGGACATCTGTTACCTAAATTACTGACAGATGAAAAAAAAGTAAGTGAACAAGCTGGAAATATTACCAGAAAGCCTCAAAAACAGCCCACCATATTTAAACCAATAGTTTGTTATTTTTATGGACATGTGTTCCCAAGATCACCATATTGTCTGGAAAAAAAAATTGTCCCTGTTGCATAAACCAGAATTAAATATGTGTCATGGAGCAACTCTAAAGGTGTCATGCCTTTGATGTGCTGTCTCCTGAAGAGGTTACCAGTCATTCCACAGAAAGGTCCAAGGCCTTTAACAAACAATTCATAGTTCAGCCCTCTACCTTCCCAGGAGCTCTAAAGTGGAACATAGGAAGACGGCAGGAGAGTGATAGAAGTGGGGACAGAGAGGGAGACTGATAAACTTCTGTCTTCTGAGTAGCTTCTTACTGAGAATTGCAAGCACACTTAAGGATTTTACAACTAAAACCACGAATTGTGTTTTGGGGTAGGACAACTGAAATAGGACTCAGTGAAGAACATACAAATCGCTGAACATAGAGGGCATAGAGAATGATTGGTGTGATTTAAGAACACCAACAGCATTATGTTCTGAGGCTTCTTGTTCTTTCAGAATCATAATTAAAATTCTCAAAGCATTCGAATGAAGATATCAACCCTGCTTAATGGATGAAGCTCTGGAAGCCACCTTTGCCCTCTACATATTTATTCAGACCACATGTCCATGGGTCACACTGGCAAGTCTCTGCTCTCTCTCTCTCTCTCTCTCTCTCTCTCTCTCTCTCTCTCTCTCTCTCTCTCTCTCTCTCTCTCTCTCATTCCCTCCCCATCCCCCTCCCAAGAACCCCAAGTTTCAGTCTAACAACTCAAAGATCAAAACCTCATTAAGTCAGCTCAGATTTTACTCTCTAAATCATCTCAGTTATGTAAAGACACAGATCTGGGTGTTATCCATCTTGAGACACAATTCTTTCTCTAAAACCTGGAAAAGTCAAGAAACAAGTTATCTGTTTCAATATTTAATTCAATAATTAATTTAAGTGTGCTAGTTACATTTCTGTTGCTGTGATAAAACATCATAATCAAGGAAACTTAGAAAGGAAGAGTGTGGCTTATGGCTCCAAATGGTTGGAGTCTATTATGGTGGTAAAGGCATAACAACAGGAACATCTGGAGAACTCATACTTCAAACTGCAATGGGGAGGTGGAGAAAACACACTGAGAATAGGACACCAAAATCTCAAAGCCTATCCCTGGTGACACACCTGCTCCAGCGAGGCCACCCCTCCTAATACTTCCCAACTGGGAAACAAGTCTTCAAACATATGAGCCTATGAGGGTCACTCTCATTCAAACCACCACAGGAAACAAAATTGAAAATCTACATGTTACTGAATAAGAAGTAGGGAAACAAAAGAGAAAGGAAGGCCAGCAGTTTTGAAGCTCGGCAGGAAAACCCATCAGGTTTCAAGCTGGTGGTTTTAGCAGCTTGCTTACTGTTAATAAAATTCACAAGGTCATTGCCTTCCTTTATGTCTGTTTCATTTCAGAGCAAGTTATCAGTGTTTCTGTTGATATTAAATTCTCAAGAACTTTGTCTCCTGTGCATGGTATGGGTGTTTATATGCAGAACTATCAATATTCAAAGCCCATGAAACCTATCTGAGTTTCAGTACCTTTTCCTACTCTATACATAGATTCAGCCTGCAAGGACTGAAGTTTAAAAACTCTGTAGAAATGTCTATCAGGAACCAAATTTGACTTCTGCAGGAGTATTCTTTAGAGATATTAGAGAGGCTTATTATGGCCCTGTTTTAAAAAAAGTCTTTCTCCATCCTATGGTCTTAATATGCTTTTATCTATTGAGTGATATATGTTCTTCATAAGCTCATACTAGCTTTTTGACCTAGAATATAATCACTATTCTTTTAAAATACTGGTTCCTGAAATAGACAAATATAAATTTCTTAAAACTGTTAATCTAGTATGAGTTTCTTAAAGCCCATTAACAACTTCCCTGGCAACCTCTAGTTGACATACTTACTTTTTCTCATTTGTAGTATTTGTGTTGTTCATGATGATGTCAGATTGACTCCATCATGTTATATCTAGATGACAGCATTCCACATGGCTCCTCCTCTCCTCCGGATCATATGACTTTTCTGCCTTCTGCTCTTTGACCTCTTGGTCTTGCAGATAACCCTGGCCAACTCTTAATATGACAGCTAAAGACATAGTTTGCAACTTCTTCTCTACAAATCTAAACTCTGCAATCTCAATGATCTTATGGGTGGTTTTAGTACCAAAACTAATTTGATGATAAAACGTGAACTGAGATGATACTTGGTGTCAGTTTTATCTCAGTATCCCTGCAGATCACATCTACCTCTACTGTCAGCTGATGTTTTAATTGTATTGTGAGGTTTTGGAGACTCTGTGAAAATGTCAAATAATAATAATAAAATCATCCAAAGAATTACAGAGAATTCTAGAGAATTACAGTCTGTGCCTCTCACATCCTGAGCTCCTTTGGTCTTGAAACTAATCAAGGTTGCACCTGGTTAGTACTAGAGACAGAAATAAATACTGTTTATTAGCCACAAGAAGATCTGTTGCAGATCTAATAGTGTGTCTATGAAAAGTCTTTTTATAGTATTAAAGGCAGAGCCTCTACTACATGCAATTTAATAAAGCTGAAAGAAAGCATTTGATGTAGCAAAGACAACCCAAAGGAGAAATGAGTGAAACTTTGCATTAGGAAAAATTATAATATGTTGGCTTGAGGTTTAATAAATCAGAAATGATTAAAATAAGTGTATGGTACTGTTTTATTTACTGTCAGAAATAAAGTATAAATGAGAACATAAAATCAGTAAGCCTGTTTAAAGAAACAGTGAGCACTACCGGAGAATAAATATTCAGAAAGTTAGCTGTAGAAACTAATTGTCAAACTATAAAATATTTGAAAAACTATACTGAAAAGCTGTCATTGATCATGAAGTGACTGGAATTAAATATATAAATTTTCTAAGATGATATTGATTATCTTAATGTTGGGAAGTTTGCAAATGCTGATGAAACCTCTCTGTACTCCTGTCGTACTCCCAAAACTCCCCACCAATGGCTGACAAGAAAACAGTAGCAGTTTTTAAGCACACAGCAACTGAAGGCTCGCTTAGATGTTTTTGTATATGCCAGATCTTAAGGAGACAACAAGCAGATAGTGATGGGGAAGACTAACATTTTTTTCCATCCTAAAGAATACAGCCAACCATTGAACTGAGAATAGGGTCCCCAAGGAGAAGTTAGAGAAAGGATTGAAGGAGCTGAAAGGGTTTGTAACACCATAAGAACAACAATACCAACCAGTCAGAGCTCCCAGAGACTAAACCACTATCCAAAGACAGATCCATGGCTCCAGATGCATATGTAGCAGAGGATGGCCTTGTTGGGCATCAGTGGGAGAAGAATCCCTTGGTCCTGCCAAGGCTCGATGCCCCAGTATAGGGGAATGTCAGGGTAGGGATGTGGAAGGGGATGGGGGACCCTCATAGAAGCAGGGAGAGGAGAATGGTATAGGAGGTTTATGGAGAGGAAACCAGGAAAAAGGATAACATTTAAAATGCAAATAAAGCATATACAATAAAATAAATAAAATAAAAACAAAATCATAATTTTAAATTATGAAAAAAAAAACACAAAAAACACTTGTACTTGGCCAAGTTTATTGACTCAAGTTTGCCACACAAGCACTCAGGAAGGAAAGGCAGCCATATCTCTGTGAATTCAAGGTTAGTGGGGGTCTATATAGCAAGTTCCAGGCCAGCTAAGGTTGCATAATAAAACTCTAACTTACAAAGAAATAGAGAGTTAAAGAGGAAAATAAAGAAAGGCCTTTGGAGTATTCAGAACCCACTACGCATGTGCAGCTTGGGATCATTGAAAAAGACCCAGACTGGGAAAAGCTGTATAGTTTCATTGTTGTTGCTCTTTGATTCTATTTAATATGTCTTCTAAATTTTTATTAACATTTGAGCATTTAAAACCTTTCCTAGACAGCATTGGATGTTTATTTTTATGTATATATATTTTATATTTATATAAATTAATATTTATATATTATTTTTATTTATTTATTTTTCTGTTTCTTTGCTGTCTCTCTGTTGTTTTTAGCCATAAATTTTCTACAGTTAGTGGAGGCCCAGGAACTTAAGACATGGTAAAGGAGACAGGGCAGTTAGTCCTACCATACCTAATGCTTCCAATTGTGTTGCTGTGATGACATTCACAAAGCCTTTGGACTATGAGGGCATTTTTAAAGACCCTGCAGATAAAGAGTGTGAAGGCTTCATCAGTAATAGGAACAAACCCATGCCATATCATATGGACAATGACAAAATTTCATTACAGACACATGTAAATAAGAAGTTGTCACAGAGCAGCTACATATGTCAGAAAATTAGAGAAATTGTCTTAAGCAGATTTTCTATAATGCTGCTGCTAATGGTGCTGATATTTTGAACAAAGACCCACAGATGACAGTTTGACAATGATCCTAGGAATGAGACTTTAAAACTGGGTGCTCCTAACCATCTAGGGAGGTGTGTCGTCTAGAGGACCAAGGCACATGTTCTTGAGGCATGCTTATTGAGTTTAAATACATCCTGGGTCATCTGTAAGCTCTGTGAGCCAAGCCAAGTTAATTCACCTCTCTGCACATCAGTTCTTTATCTGTAGAGCAAGAGTGATGATGGGGACTATATCACTGGGTCATTTGGGAAGGTGATGAGCTAATATTTAAAACACTGAGCAAAGTGCCTGACAAATAATAATCACTAGAGAGATGACAAATTGCAGTGCCTGCACTGAAACAGCTACTCGGAATCTGGCAAAAGCCTGAGGATTTAAAAGAAAGACATGACTCCGTTACCAGAAATGCTGCTCTACTCTGTCAATCCAGCACTCAGAATATATATACAGCGACAAAGGTAGTGTGCAAATTCCCTAGCTGCTCGGTGGAAGAGACACCCCTGGGGTGAGTCTGAACCTGCGGCAGTAAAAACAATAGGAACACAGGTGTGGGTCTTCTGGACCCATCTAAACTTGAATGGAAGGTGTGTCCTTTACCGAAAGTCTAGGCATACAGGCAGCCGTTCAGTTAACCCTTAGCTGCCGGAGAGTGGGCATGGCTCCCAACAACAAATGTCAACATGACACTTGAGAAAGTGATAATGAGCCATGTGCTTTGCACATGGGAGACTCCAAGAATATTAAGACAACAAATGAATAAAGAAATATCCTATATTCAGTCCAGACATGTCTGGATCCTTACATTTAGTTTATACTGATGGTACTCGCTAAAATTCTGCTCTGCTTTTGACTCTATTTTGATCTCAACTTGTCTGTCAATGACAATGAACATTAACATAAAGGTATTTTTTAAAGGCAATACTCTAGAACTAATGTGTATGGAACTGGTTATTATCGAACGGCTAGGGGCATAAACTGGTAGCTTTGATAGTTTCCATTGTCATCTTGACACAACTAGACTTGGGAAGAGTCTCAATGAGAGATTGTCTACACTGGGCTGTCCTGTGCTGCCTTAACATTTCCTGAACCAGATTAAGTCCTTTTCCCACCACCTCCCTATATACCTGTGACTGGTGTCCATCATCAAGCTGCCTTGCATGGTTTTGTTTTCCTTCACAGACTAAAGCAAGAGGATGCTGTGACACAGGTTGGTTTCTGGAATTCTGACAGAGATTCATAGAATCATAAAACTGGTGGCTAAGTATGAAGAATCCAGAGTCTGGGTTTGACTAGCTAAATCTAACTAGCTCCTAAATGACTTCATTCCCCAATATGGCTCTCAGTTTTCATATCTAGAAAATGATCTAGTCATGTAGTTCTATAAATTTTAAATTTCTTGTTTTGAGTCTTCCTCAGAGGTATCATTACAGCTTTGCAAGTAAGACTTACACTGACCTCATTGGCCTACAGGTCTCTGACCCATTCCACACATGTCTGCAAGACCACAGAATGGTAACATTCTGGGCCCCAAGCCTTTTCCACAAAGACAGATTTGCTCATCGCACTTTACTGAAAGCAGAAGTATCATGTCCTGTGTACTCACTCCTTACCTACTGAATTCAGTTCCTTCTTAGTCTGGTTCTGCTAAAGGAAACACACCCCACTGCTAGAATCTTTGCTGATTCTTTCATTGAGAGCTATGAAATGACTATCACATGCATTGTAATTCAATATCTTAACAGTAGGAGCTAGTACTTTTCCCCAGAAGACTTTTCATTCTGATTTCAACTAATTTGTTATGATAATTAGCAGAAGTGTAACTCTGCCTTGCTCACTGGGGAGTAGCCTAACTGCAATATTAAAGACAGCTGCTCCTGTTCATACCCCATCCATGGAAGTCCAGCAAACATCTTTATTGACATGCAGGTTTTGTCAGCTCTATTAAAGCTACTGGTTTTAATAAGGCATGCTTCAGCTCCGCAGGGTCTTCCTAGGAGCCTTCCAGGCTAGGCCCAGCAGCTACAAAGAAGCTGGAAGCAAAACCCTGCCCTTGAAAGAACTCCTGACCATATCTGCATTCTGCTTTCTAAATTATGTCCTTCATGTAAGTATGACTATAAAATTCTCCCTTCCTTCATAAACAGACATTTCAAATTTAATTATAAAATAGAATTTTTTAAAAAAAGTTAGGATTTTGTGTTTGTTTATAAAAATCAAGCCTAAGAAATATTTTTTTTGCAGTCCCCACCTCCAAAGGACTATGTTAAGATCTACTGTCCAGAGTAACTTCATCACCTTTTCCTGTGCAAAGCTGAGACCCACTGACTAGAATATTGGTTCTAAACCTATGGGTTGTGACACCTGTGGCCACATACCTCATATCCTGCATATCAGATATTCACAACTGATAAAAGAAACAAAATCAAAGTTATTAAGTAGCAACAGAATAATTTTATGGTGGTAGGGTCACCACAACATGAGGAACTATGTTAAAGGGTCACAGCATTAGAAAGGTTGAGAACTGGACTAGAAGGAAAAGGCCTTACTCCATCATCCAACAAAAGACACATGCTGTGATGGTTGCACTGCCATGAAGCCATAGAGAAGCACCACTCTTGAGGACCATTGTCACCCTTTAAGAAAAGCTGTCCCATCTTTATGATGCCAACATTCACATTTCCAAAATGAAAAATATAAAACATAGCAAACAGTGCACTGGCAGATGCCCTGTGGGAGGTCAAATGAGTCCTTGGAATGAATGCAGAGCAGCATATCAAGGACTGATGTGAAGGTATAAGGTGCTAGAGAGATGGCTCAGTGGTTAAGAGCACTGACTGCCCTTCCAGAGGTCCTGAGTTCAATTCCCAGCAACCACATGGTGGCTCACAACCATCTGTAATGAGATCCGATGTCTTCTGGTGTGTTTGAGGACAACTACAGTGTGTTCATATACATAAAGTAAATAATTCTTTTAAAAAATAGACTCAACCATATTTTACAAAAAAAAGTGCAGGTGCTTTATTAAATATGCACAAGTGCATGTGCACCTCACCATAGCATTAGCCATTTATATAGGGGAACTAAGCTTCAGCAAGTTAACTACTAGACTGGAGACATAGCTCCACTAAGTATGTGCTTTGCCATGCATGAGGACCTGAGTTTAGTCCTCCAGAACTCAAATTTAAAAGCAGAGCACAGTAGTGCACAATTATAATCCCAGCTCTAAGGAAGTGATAACAGGTGGGTCCCTGGGGCTTTTGGAGCAACTAGCCTAGGGTTACCCCAAGTACATAGGAGACCCTGTCACAAAAGACCACAGCAGAAGGCACTTGAAGCATGACTTTTAAATTTGTCTTCTGACCTAAACACACACACACAAACACATATACACGCACACACACACACACACACACATACACACACACACACACACACACACACACACACACACAAGAGCAAACATATACAAGCAATGTACAAAGTTCTGGTCAAAGTTGTTCATTGTTAAATGACTAAGAGGTTGGCCCTTATGACCCATGCTGTGCCTCTTATTTACCAGCATCACTCGGTCCTTCCACCAGCACCCAGATCTGGACTGGCCATTTCACAGGGGCAGGGTATCCAGTCTAGTCACCATTCCACCATCCATTCTTCCAATCGGCTCAGAGCTAACACTGCATAAAAATATTTTCTGAATAAATGAGTCGGTTAACAAATGAATGGAATTGAATTTGAATTAATTCAGGACATTGTTTTTAAATCATTTTACCACTTCTGCTGGTAAAATTGCTCTTAATTTATTTCTTCCCATTGGTCTCATGCTTTGATTGATTTTTGTCTACCAAGCAGGGAATCGTGACAAATTGTTTTTCCTTGTGTTCAATTGACCACAGATGGATAAATTACTATCCAGCATTTCTAATCAACAAGAAATGCACTTGCATTAATTCCAGCCTAAAATAAATATATTAATTTAGTGGCCTAGGTGATCCACTTGCAAGCACATGGACCTTAGTTCATACAATATCAAAACCCGTGATTAGTTATTAACTTTTAAAGGTCTGGGGACAAAGCTTAAGAAATACTTCCCTAATTGTGTCATATAGATATTACAGTAAAATCTTCCAAATGATGGCTACAATGTCAACACATATGGAAATAATGAATTTGGTCAAAGGTAGCTTTCAAAATTTGTCAAATTTGTCACATTTAAAGAACAATGTAGATCTCAGCCCAGAGCCACAGGCAGATCAGACACTGCCATCAGGACTCACAGACTGCCCACAGAGAACTGAACACCCAAGGGAGACTGAGGAGTGGTCTCTCTACTGAGCCTATGGGTGAGCCCAGGCTTTCTCTCCACTGATTAAAAGGGTAGAGGCCCCCAAAAACTCTCAGCGTACAGGTGTCATGCTATTGCTTGGGTCTGTGCCCTTCAGATCTCTATCTGTACCCAGAGCTAGAGCCTGCTTATTGCCACCAGCACTCACAGTCTGACCATAGTGATCTGAACACACCTAGAACCAATCTCCCTCTGGAGCCCATGGCCCACAGATGCATAGGAAAGACAAGCTCCGTTCAGAGACAACAAGAGCAACTAACATCAAAGATGGCAAGAGGCAAGCACAAGAGTCTAAGCAACAGAAACGAAGACAAAGTGGAAACATCAGAACCCAGCTTTCTCACCACAGCAAGCAGTGTATATCCCAACACCAAAAAAACAAGATTTGGACTTATAATCTTGCCTCATGTTGACGATAGAGGGCTTCAAGAAACAAATGAGTAACTCCTTAAAGAAATACAGGAGAACACAGATAAACAAGTATAAACCCTTAGAGAAACACAGGAAGTCACAAGCAAACAGGTGAAGATATTGAACAAACTATCCAGGATCCAAAAACAGAAATGGAAACAATAAAGAAAACACAAAAAAAGACAATGCTGGAGATAGAAAACTTGGAAAGAAGTCAGGAGTCATAGATGCAAGCATCACCAACAGAATACAAGAGATGGAAAACAGACTCTCAGGGGCAGAAGATAACATAGAAAGCATTGACACAGCATTAAGAGAAAATTTAAAAATTAAAAAGCTCCTAATGCAAAACATCCAGGAAATCCTGGACAGAATGAAAAGACCAAACCTAAGAATAATATATGTAGAGGAGAGCGAAGACTCCCAAATGAAAGCCCAGCAAATATCTTCAAAAAATTATAGAAGAAAACATCCCTAACCTAAAGAAAGAGATAATCAAGAACATACAAGAATCCATAGAACTCCAAATAAATTGGAACAGAAAAGAAATTTCTCAAACAACAACAATAAAAGAAATAGTTAAAACAACAAATGTACAAAACAAAGAAAGTATACTAAAAGCAGTAAACGAGAAAGGACAAGTAACATATAAAGGCAGACAGATCAGAATCACACCAGACTTCTCAACAGAAACTATGGAAGCTAGTAGATCCTGGACTGACATCATACAGACCCTAAGAGAGCACATGTGCCAGCCTAGGTTACTATATCGAGCAAAACTCTCATTTTCTATAGATGAAGAACCAAGATATTCCAGGACAGGACCAAATTTACACAATATCTGTCCACAAATACAGCCCTACAGAGAATAATAGATAGAAAACTCCAACACAAGTAGGGAAACTACACCCTAGGAAAAGCAAGAATAGAATCCTCTTGCAACAAAACCAAAAGAAGGCACACAAACATAATTCTACCTCTAACAAAAAAAATATAGCAGGTTACAACAATCATTATTCCTTAACATCTCTTAACAGTAATGGATTCAATTCCCCAATAAAAATACAAAGACTATTAGATTGGATACATAAATAGGACCCAGCATTTTTCTGCATACAGGAAACTCTTCACAGCAACAAAGAAAGGCACTACCTCAGGATAAAAGGTTGAGAAAAAGCTTTCCAAGCAAGTGGTCCCAATAAACAAGCTGGGGTAGTCATCCTAGTATCAAATAAAATAGATTTTCAAAAAAAAGTCATCAGGAAAGACAAAGAAGGTTCTATGCTCCAAATACAAATCAACAACATTGATAAACACTTAGCCAGAATAATGAGAGGGTGCAGAGAGTGTATCCAAATTCACAAAATCAGACCTGAAAAGGGATACATAACAACAGAAGCTGAAGAAATTCAAGAAAACATAAGATCTTACTACAAAAGCTTATATTCAACAAAACTAGAAAATTTAGAGGAAATAGACAAATTTCTAGACAGATCTCAGGTACCAAAGTTAAATCAGGAGCAGGTAAACCATCTAAACACTCTCATAACTCCAAAGAAATAGAAGCAGTTATCAAAAGCATTCCCAAACAAAAAAAGCCCAGGACCAGATAGGTTTAGTGCTGAATTCTATCAAACCTTCATAGAATACCTAATACCAACACTCTCCAAACTCTTCCACAAAATAGGAACAGAAGGAACACTATGAAACTCATACTTCAAAGCCACAACTACACTAATTCTTAAACCACACAAAGACACTACAATGAAAGAAAACTTTAGACCAATTTCCCTCATGAATGTTGATGCAAAAATACTCTAGAATTCTTGCAAACCAAACCTAAGGACGCATAAAACAATCATCCATCATAAATAAAGTAGGCTTTATTACAGGGATTCAAGGATGGTTCAATATATGGAAATCTATCAACATAATCCACTATATAAAAAAAACTCAAAGAAAAAAAATACATGATCATCTCTTTAGATACTCAGAAAAAATATGACAAAATTCAACATCCCTTCATGTTAAAATTCTTGGAAAGACCAGGAATTCAAGGCCCATACTTAGATATTGTAAAAGAAATATACAGCAAAACAGTAGCAACATCAAATTAAATGGTAAAAATCTTGGAGCAATCCCACTAAAATCAGGTACTAGACAAGGGTGCCCACTCTCTCCCCAATTGTTTAATATAGTACTGGAAGTACTAGCCAGAGCAATCAGTCAGCAAAAAGAGGTCAAAGGATACAAATTGGAAAGGAAGAAGTCAAAATATCACTATTTGCAGATGATACGATAGTATATTTAAGTGACCCCAAAAATTCCACCAGAGAACTTCTACAGCTGATAAACAATTCAGCAAAGTGGCTGGATATAAAATTAACTCAAACAAATCAGTTGCCTTCCTCTACTCAAAGGATAAACAGGCTAAGAAAAAAATTAGAGAAATGACATTCTTCACAGTAGTCACAAGGAATATATAATATATTTGTGTGACCCTAAACAAACAAGCTCTGTATGACAGGAACTTGAAATCTCTGAAGAATGAAATAGCAGATCTTCATACTCATGGATTAGAAGGCTCAACATAATAAAAATGATCATCTTGCCTAAAGCAATCTATAAGTTAAATGCAATCTCCATAAACATAACAACTCAATTCTTCATAGAGTTAGAAAGAGCAATGTGAAAATTCATTTGGAATAGTAAAAACCCAGAATAGCAAAAACTATTCTCAACAATTAAAAAAAAATCTCTGAGGGAATCGCCATTCCTGACCTCAAGCTGTATTACAGATTAATTGTGATAAAAACTGCATGGTATTGGTACAGAGACAGGCAGGTAGATCAATAAATAGAATTGAAGACCCAGAAATGAACCCACACACCTATGGTCACTTGATCTTTGTTTGACAAAGGAGCTAAAAACATTCAATGAAAAAAGAACAGCCTCTTCTACAAATGGTGCTGGTTCAACTGGTGGTCAGCATGCAGAAGAATGAAAATAGATCCTTTCTTATCTCAAAGCTCAAGTGCAAGTGATTGAAGACCTCCTTATAAAACCAGGTACTCTGACCACCCAGATACACCTCAGGTCCAGTGTCCCCGTTTCCTCAGTCTTTGTCAGCTTTCTGAAATCATTGTCCCTTGATGCCTAATATACATACATTTGAATTCCTACTCTTCTCTCCAATCAAGCTGTCCTGTGGTTGCCCCATCTCAGTATCATGGCAAGACCATTCTTCTGGGGGCTCATAACAAGACCCAGAATCATTTTGTGTGATGAATTCCTTGGAGCTGGAGTAGCAAAGCCTCTGTCTGTCTGTCTGTCTGTCCGTCCTTCCACCACCCCCCCCCGTGTGTGTGTGTGTGTGTGTGTGTGTGTGTGTGTGTGTGTGTGTTTCTCTCTGTATCTATATCTGCCCCCTTCCCCTTTTCTTCTTCTCTCTTCCATGTAGAAACCACTAGTGCATCTTATAGTTCTCACTTGAAAATGAATTCCAGGGCTGAACAGATGGTTCAGTGGTTAAAACCACTTGTTACTCTTGTAGAGTACCCAGGTCTGGTTTCCAATACCCAAATGGTAGCTCATAGGATCATAACTCCAGTTCCAGGCCCTCTTTTGACTTCCAAGGGCAACAAAGCACACAAACACAGTGCACGTAAAACATTCACAGATAAAATAAAATAAATGAATCAGATTTTTAAAAATTTGAGACAGTTCCACCTTAAGAAATTCTTTTCCTCTCCATAGTAACCACAGTAACCTATTGTTTCCTTGGATGGCAATGGAGACACTTCTGCCTTCAGTTCCGTGTTGTCAGTTCCACACTCTATTCTCAACACAGCGGGCAGTGGTGCTTTAAACTCAAGTCAGATGATGTTGCCTCTCTGCTTCCAATGTTTGCTTTTCCAGATTGTTTGTCTGATGATCATTGCCTGAGCAGCAAAATTACATAGCGAATTAGAAACGAAACACTGGGCTCTGGAGTTCATCGCTCATAAGAAAGTCCCAGGATGTTAGTGCTGGTCTGCAACTTCTTCAGGTCAAACCATTTTTATTTTTCTTACTTGTTCACATGCTCTGGTGTCAACCACATGTTCTCCTCTTTTCTTTTATTGGCTAATTCCTTTGAACACACTGCTTAATTAGTTGGTCATTGTTGTGATTCATACTAATTTTATAAAAATCATTCTACTTTCTGAATGCTTAAAGAATACATTTGCAATAACCCTTAACAGATATGCATAGCTACTTGCTTTAAAATGTCTTGATCCATTTCAACACATTTTGGCCTCATTGTAGTAATAAAAATAGATAGTACTTTCTATATGGCCTTATCTTGCAGCACAATGTCAACTGATTATCAAAATAACTAATACATTAATTTTATTTTATATATATAATATATATTATATATAATAGATGATATAACACACACTAACACATGTATACATATATTAGACTATCAAATGTATGCCAAAAGAGGTAAAGTCTCCCAAAGACACAGAACAAGGACACTAGAATAGATTCAGATGTGCCTGTCTATGTGACCTGGCTGTTTAACCTCACTAATCACACTACCATAAAAGAATTACAGGACACTAAAATCAAACGCATGTGTAATAACTAGCATCAGCCTGTGCACATTTGAATCCTATGGACACTGCTGTGTGACTTCATACTGCTTGTGTGCTTCTCTGAGTCTCAATTGCCTGCCCTGAAACATGGAGAAATTAACACTTGCCAGAGGACACGAGCACAGAGTGAGGAAAACTGGATCAAATGCTAAAACATCTCATATTTTATTATTCCTGATTTAATAAGGAAGGAAATGCTATGGCTACTATCTTCTGTCACTCTCTTTGCAAACCACCAAGTAAGACAACAGATTTGGGTCGGACAGTTGGAAATTCCTAAGTTTTGTACTCTGTTTGTGCACCATAGATCTGTTACAAAAGGAAAAAAACAATAGTTCTGGACTCTTCAATATTTCTTATCGCTCTTTGGAAGTAGCTATAATTTATTCCGTCCTGTGAATTGTAGGCTGGTAGTGCAGCCTCATTCCTGCACTATTAGTGGCCTGTAAATTCTTCTTGTTTAAAATAACAAAAGGAATTCTAATTTAGTTCTCATTCAACCAAAACAAAACAAAAACCTCAATTTTAACATGTTGGTGCTCCCTGAGGAGACTGGAAAAGCCAAGCATGGTTTTTCATTTTAATGTCTGATCTTCTAAATGAGTTGACAAAAAGGAACATATTTCATTGAATTTATCAAATGCTGATTATTTTGTGGTAGCATCTATTGTGAGTAATTATGGCTCTATAATTCTGTAAACACATTCTGATGTAAACAACAGTGAGAATGGCATGTTTTTTAATGTTCCAACCATTCCCACAACATACCAAGAAGCAGTAATTTATTATTCGGACTAATAATTAGAAGTAATTAACTACTAGAAGCAATTAGGAATAGTAATTTATTTCTTAACATAATGTAATGAGCTGGTTTTGTCTATGTATGTTTGAATATTTAGCAGCCAGTAATTAGTTTTAGAAGGAAGAAAGAAATGTGCTGTTTTGTTAACATCTTCGATGCCTGGCTTGTGAATCCATCTGCCCCATTAATGAGGAGGTTTGACAAATCACTGGACAGGACGCTGCAGAAACAAGTTCCATGCCATCTTTGTGCAGCAGTGGTCTCATCTCATAGTTACTGAACAATTATTTACTGAGTATCTACTAGGCTTTATGTCATCTGTGCTGAAGCCTGGATGAATATGCTGAGAACTATGGACGGAACATGGAAGGACTCAGTGTCCTTCATATCATCCTTCTTTGGAACAGCCTGTAAATGAAAGGGTTAACTACATGAAGAGGTAAAAGAAGTCTTTGCCGCGGCCCAACACATGGAAGAGAAAGCCAGGGATGAGAATTCAATGAACCTGTTCAGTGAGTGGACACCTGAAGAACTAGAGGCCCTACTGCTGAAAACTCGGAGACTTGCTACCCACATATATGTTCACATCAGCCACATTAGAGTTCAGCCCTCTCCTAACTGGCAACACAAGATCAGAAAGGACTGAATTAAAGTTTCCTTTTCAAATAATCCTCTGATCATCTCCCTGAAGGTAAAATAAGTAACTGGAACAGAAGATGTGGAGAAGCCAACTAGCATGCCAATGAGGGATTCAACTGAATGATAAAGTAGCCATGCTTACGGCACAGATAAGGAAATGCAGTCTGGATCACAATTTAGGAAATTGTCAGAGCTAAAGATGAACTAAATACAATTACATTATTGAAATAAGAGACAGGAAGTGACTTTTACAAGTGAATATATATGAATCATAGAATGATCTAAGAAATGAAAGACTAGGACCAAGTAGCATGTTTGACTAATGTTGTGTTTGAGGATATATTGAGATAGAGAGACCCAAAAGACATAAAGTAGAGTTGTTGACCAGTCAGAAGCCTACAGTCTTCGAAAGTTCACAGTGGTATCCACTGAAGACACATTTTGGGTGTCGTCTGCACAAAGAAGATCAAACTGAGAGAAGGCTTAAGATAAGAAAAAACTCGTCTGCTCTAGACAGAACCTGATGAAGGCAGACAGTTGAGCCCTCTGCTTCCCTTCCAAGATTCTCCCATTTAATCCTCAGGATCCCCAGTGGACACCTGTCAATGGAGTGCTATTAGCCCTTCTCCTTAAGCTCCTCATAATCTCCGCCTGCATTGGAAGGTGGTGACCCTTCACTGCCTCTGTCCTTGTGGCTTCATTCCCGTTACAAGACAACACAGCTTTTCTTTCTAGGAACTTCTGATGGTACAAAGCTTCAGTCTCCTAAGGTACAGCCACTCTCACTCACTGTCATATTCTGTACCCACATCAGTCTAACACCACCAATCAAGACGCTTCCCTCTGCATCTCTACAAGGACACATTTCCTTCATCAGAATCACACTTTAATTGCTTTGGCCATGGATCAGGCATAATCTTCATGGCAGGCCTAGAGTACTGATGCTTTGTTGGAATGTCTGGTGTCTCTTTCTCGCCATCTTTCCTAAAACCATCCATTCATAGGCTAGGTTTGCATAGAAAGGAAGTCAGGAAATTATGACCCATACATTCAGACAGCCCAGTTTCAATAGTTCCATTTTGCCTCAGCTATACTACCCTTCAGCAGGAGAAAAAGTCATTGCTAAGCGTCTGGTCAGAAGTCTGCATTGGTTAATTCAACAGGTATTTCTTTGGTGTTTGCAGTTTACAAAATCCACATCTTTTAAATGTTCAGATCAGTCTTATGAAGTTGATTCTTTACCCCAAGGAAAATATTACCCTCAGAAAAATGCAGAGGAGGAACCCAGTAGCTTCTCAAGGTTAGTTATGAAAACTGCACAGTGTGGTAGTTGAAAGCCATATCTTATAAGCGAGATTTGGACAGGACCTAATAAACCAGGCCCCAAGCCATTCAAACTAGGAGACACATAATTTCTAAAGAGATTTCCCACTTCTAAGTCACTGCATGAGAACTCTGAGTAAGACTCCCCAGAGCGAATGAACCTGAGATAGTTTTGATCATATCGACTAACAGAATTTATGTTATTTGGTGGCAGACTCCTAGCCACAGGAAGAACATGTGGAGAAGACTAAGAAATGATTAAACATCTCTCATGAGTTCAGAGACAAAAGCACAGGAGAAAAACAAACTATGTCAGCCTCTACTCCATAGTTTTGAGTAGAAAAAATACATAAACTATGGTTTTAAAGTGTAGTGCATAACCACACAGAGAGTGACTAACATAGGTTTAAAAACAAAACAAAAAAAGGAAAATATGAAGGACCTAATTGTTTACAGATCTTCATACATAAAATCTCTAGAAAAAAAATGAAGAACTTTCAAATTTTATGTCCTGGTCTGTTTCACTCTCCAGTTAGCGGACACTGAACTGGACCATTGCAGTACTGTTTCTTAGCCTGTTAACAGAACAGGAGAGCATCACAAGATACAGGGTGAGCTAAGTTGCTTTGATCAGGGGATTTTATCTGGCCTTGTGTAAGGCTTGGGACTCCTTGGCAAGGTCTGCCAGCAGACTTACTGTGGTAAAGCAAACTGCACTTGGTCATGAACATTACAAGTTCACTCTTCTCCAGGTCACTTGAGAAATCCATTTAAATACAGGACCTTGGTTTTCTCATCTAAACTACTAAAGCAGGGTTGGAGAGACAGCTCAGCAGCTAGGAACACTGTCTACCCTTTCAAGGTCTCAGGTTCTATTTCCAGCATCTCCGTGGTGTCTCATGACTGTAACTCAGTTCCAAGGGATTGAAAGCTTTCTTCTGGCTTCTGTCAGCACCTGGCACACACATGCTGCACAGACATACATGTCGGCAGAACCCCTATACACATAAATAAAAGTAAATGACTGAAAATAAACAACATGATTAAACAACTTTCAGGCTTCTAAGGTTGTTGTATACTTTCAGTAAGATTCAGAGAGTGAATGAAGCTCTGCAGAAGAAAACACCCCATCATGGACAGGCCATGGGCCTCGTCCACTTCTGTTCTCGTGAGTTCCCATTCACTGCTAAATGGAATCACAAAAAAGAGCCAACACTGACATCAAACTCACATCTGTAAGGTCATAAAAAGTGAGGTTCCAGTGCCCTGGGAGATGGCTCCCTTTCTGATGTTGTTACAATATATAGATGTCTGCACAGTGCTAAGTGCTACCGAGAACAATGAGCCCCTACCCTCATTCCTGGGAATCCCCAATGCATTTTATCATCTTGACACCAGAGCTGGATCCTGTCCTTCAGCAGTCACCTCCCATATAGGAAGAGACTATGCCCTACAATGTAAAAGTCACCCTAATTTATATTCTAAGTGACACATATATGGTACATACAAGATGATTTTTTTAACTCTCTTGTCCTGAAATTTTATATTATAGTCTTTGCTAGGCTTTTAGACCAATGAGGTTCATTCTACTATTGCAATACTCAGCCTATTAAATGAGAAATGTCACTACTTTTTTCCAGCTTGGCTGTCCCTTAATTCTGTTTCACTGACCCAGTATTTTAATTAATCCTCAAAACGATTGTGCACTCTGTGTCTGTAGTCAGTCAGGAAATCTTTATCCACAAATTGGTCCTGCTTTCAAAAGTGATGAAATTATTCTCCCAAAAAAGTTTTTAAATTTTTTCCACTATTCTTTTCTTAGCACAAACAATAAGTTGAACAAATTCAACTAGGAATGGGTTGAACTAGTTTCCTAAGGATATAGGTTAAAGCTACCTGCCCATATGGCTGTAAAGATCTTGGTTAGAAAGTAACCTGCTTGAACACTTTTTAATATCAAACACCAGGGCAAGGCCTCCAGTTAGACATGTTACATCCTTTGTTCAAAATTTATTTAGTCAGTGGCTCTCAACCTTCCAAACTCTGAGACCCTTTAACATAGTACCTCACGTTGTACAGCCCCCCAAATATAAAAAGGTTTGTTGCTACTTCATAACTCCAATTTTGCTACTGTTGTGATTCTTAATGTAAACAATATTAGAGACCCAGGTTTGTCAAAGGTTGCAACCCACAGGTTTAGAACCACTGATTTAGTGCATCACCCATATAGTATCCATCTCATTTTTCTCCTGAAAAGACCATCTTGAACATAACATAAACTACTAACTTTATTTTGCTGGAAATTCCATGTAAGGAATAACAAGGTGAACATTCCACAGTATGTATCATTACTTACAGGTCCATGGCTCAGTTGCCATGTTAGCCGCTGGTCTGGCTCGAGGGATCTCAGAATCAACCACAAAGTTGGAGGGGGATTTTGAAGAACATATAATCCAGTATCTAATGCCCTACTCCAGGCACAAAAAACCCAGCAGGTAGACAGTTCCTATGGATGTTTCTGCTTTTGTGTTCACCAGCAGAAACTTAAATGAATGGAGAAATCTCCAGGTATACCCACCAAGGAGGAGTCACTGATTTTCCATTGAAACCTATGTTGTTACCCAGTTTTTTCCACTGACTTTGGAGACCATTCAATATATTAACCACTTGCAGGGTGATAGGTCTCCCTATCACAACAGCACCTAATCAAGGAATGAGCAAAACTGCTGGTCTGACCCTCACTGACATAACAGTCATTTTAGTTTATCCTCACCATTATTTCTACTGTTCAGACCCCTGCTGACTATCACTGCTATAGGAACTCTTTGCTAAAATGGAAGCAAAGATTTTGGGGTAGTTTAACTTTTCATGGTGACAAAGTGAAAGTCTAGGGATGTATAGAGACAATGACACCGTGAAAGCACCCTCACTGTTGTTGGATTGAGGACATTTTCTAAATGTTTTCTCACTAAAAGAAAGATAATGCCTGTTAAAGTCAAGAGTTATTTGGTATCATGAAAAAAAACATAGCAGTTATACAAGGAAGTTTTTTGTTAGGAAGATCTAACAAAGCACTAATCCCAGAAGGAAAGGTAAAAACTTTAAACACCAACTTCACAGGCATCCTTTCTATCACTTCTAGCTCCGCATATCATTTGGCCTCTAAATTCTGCTTTACTCTGACACTCTTGGCTATCTCTTTTACTCAAGACCCCTTTCAGTTACTCAAAGCTCAACTCAATATTGTAAGTATCCTTCATTCATAAAGAACGATACCCCAGACTCAAATAGTGTGCAGAAGCAAAGAGCATTTAGTCGGCAGAGAACCGGCATGCAGGGGCCCACCGTACTTTGGAGTGGAAGACAGAGGTGGGGTGGACTTTGCAGGTTCACTTTAAATCCTGCTAGGGTGTAAGTGGGTGACTTTTACCTTTCTTTCCCTTGACTGGTTGACTCTATCTCCAGGTGTATGGGTATCTTCCTGATTGGTTAAATCTCTGGAGGAATTGGGGACATTTTGCTGATTAACTACACTTGGCTCACTCTAGGTGTTAGAGCAGCTTTCGAAGGCTCCCATGAGGGTGTTTTATTTCCTGAAATTGAGTTGTTTTGAACTTTTCTCAGTTCTGGGAAGCAGAAAGTTAGGCCTAGTCTCCCAGGCTGGCAGTTTGCAGCCTGTTGTGGAGTCAGCGGGCTCTGGCTGACTCAGTCCTTTCACTATGATCTCCAGAGAAGCAAACTTAACCTACATATATCTCTTAATTCACCTACTTACTCACATGGAGTTATACATGCTTCAGTAGTTCAGCCAGCAACATCTAGAAAGAGGCAAAAACTTCAGGGGTAGAGCATGAATAAGGGGTTTAGATAGCAAACTGGTTATCACATTCACTTTGGCATTCAGCTGTGTAAGTGGATTTCATAAAGCTAATTTACTGTTTCTTCCTCTCTTAACTCAACTTCACCTGTTTCTAAAGTAGAAGCAACAGAAAGAATTTGAGACAATCCCCAAGAAGAATGTGAGTCACCTTAACAAACAAGACATTTCTATTTGAGAACACAAAGGAGATAACTGTGCCCCAATACAGACACACACACACTACATATCCTAACATTAGTAAGCATCAAATTTCAAACAACCAAGTGCCTAAAGCAAGGAAAACTATGTTCAAGACAAGAGTGGTGGCACACACCTGTAATCTCAGAAATCAGGAAAGGGAGGCAAGAGGATCAGGAGTTCAAGGTCATCCTCAGCAGCAGAGAAAAGTTGCAGGCCAATCTGGACCACATGATATCCTTTCTCAAAGACTATGTGTATGAGCTTGAGCCCCTATAAATAATAGTATTACTAAATTTTGAAAGAATGATTGTTCATTTCCATAATTAACTTTCTGTATTAGAACTTTACTTGTTTTTGTGAATTTGTTTGTGACAAGTTCTTATTAGGCCCAGGAAAATGCTGAACTTTCTGTTGAGACACAGCTGGCCTTAAGTTCCTGATTTTCTTTCCTTCACCTCCCGACTGCTAGGAATACAGGCTTCTCCAGCACTTAACCTGATAAACCATATAAACAGCAGAAATGTATTTCTCATAATTTTATAATCTGTCCAAGATCAAGAAATCAGCAGATTTGATGTCTAGAAGTGATCTGTTCTCTGACGTGCAAAGAACACATCCTGGATGTGCCTTTTACACATTAGGAAATAGAATCTAGCAGTTTGGGAACTCATAAAAAGGCACTGATCCCACCATTCACGATCCATCATTTTTATGACCTCATACCCACCTCAAAGATCTGACTCAACACCATCACCAGGGGAGTTCTAATTTCAATACATGAATTCATATGTGAACATATTTAGCTATGGCAGTTTCAGCTCTGGTAGTGTAGAGGGCATAGAAGCCACAAGCAAGGACTCAGGAGACAGATGTCCAGAAGCTAGATAAGAGGAAAGTTAAATGATTTATTTAACTTCTGTTTTTGTCTCTTCAACTAAAGAATAGAATGGCGAAAACAATGACACTAACCTTATGAGACTGCTGTGTGGTTAAAAAAGTGAATGTCAGATGTACTTGGAAGACTGTCTGACATAAAAAGTGATACATTTGACATTATGATAATCAGGTCAGATAATTGAGTTGTTTCTATGAATTGAATGTAATATTACTGACATCTATACATCACAGTCAAACATACACATTATGGGTGTGATATATACATATCCATGTATTATGCACAGAGACAGATATACCTGTTTATATCAAATAATCAGGTGGAGGTGAAAATTAAATAACTAATCTACAAAGTTAAATTTTTAGTTAAACCTTACAGAAAAGTATACATAAGGGACAAAGAATATGGGACTGTGGATATTTTTTTATATAAAACTCAAAATTTTCAATGCTGGGAAAGTGTACCAAGTGATTTAAGAATTGGGGTCAAGAAGTTGAGAAAGAAAGACAGAATCGTTCCAGTTTCTGTTTGTGCCCAGAGCTAACCCTGTGCCACAGAATCAACTAGACATATCAACAGAGACTATGAAAGCTAGATCATGGGCAGATATCATACAGATCCTAAGAGAACACAAATGCCAGCCAGGCTACTATTTCCAGCAAAAATTTCAATTAACATAGATGGATAAACCATAATATTCCATGACAAAACCAAATTTACATAACATCTGTCCACAAATTCAGCCCTACAAAGGAAAATACATGGAAAACTCCAACACGAGGAGGGAAACTATACTCTAGAAAAAGCAAGAAACTAACCAAAAAGAAGACAGCAACACAAAGAGAATATCACCTCTAGCAACAAAAATAACAGGAAAAAACAAACATTGGTCTCTAATATCTCCCATCATCTTAGGACTCAATTCCCCTGAAAAAGACATAGACTAACAGACTGGATATGTAAAAAAGGATCTAACATTTTGCTGCATACAGAAAGCACATATCAGTGACAAAAACAGACACTACCTCAGAGTAAAAGGCTGGGAAACAATTTTCCAAACAAATGGTCCCTAGAAACAAGCTAGAGTAGCTATTCTAATAATAAATAAAATCAACTTTCAAAAAAACTTATCAAAAAAGATGCCCATCAAAGGAAAAATCCATGAAGATGAACTCTAAATTCTGAATATCTATGTTCCAAATGCAAGGACACCTACATTCTTCAAGAAATCCTTACTAAACCACAAAGCACATAGTGCACCACACAAGATAATAGTGAAGACTTCGACAGGCCACTCTCATCAATGGACAGATCATGGAAACAGAAACTGAACAGATACACTGTGAAACTATCAAGTTATGATCCAAATGGATATATATATATATATATATATATATATATATATATATATATATATATATATATATATATATCCCTTCCTCTCAGCTCCTGATGGTACCTTCTCTAAACTGACCATATAATTAGTCACAAAACAGATCTCAACAGATGAAAGAAGATTGAAATAATCCCGTGCATCCTATCAAATCACCATGGAATAAGAGTGCTCTTCAATAACAAAAAAGGGATAGAAAGACCACATACACATGCAATCTGAACAATGTTCTATTCAATGATAACTTAGCAAAAAAAAAAAAATAAGGAAGTAAAGCCTTTTTAGAATTTAATATAAATGAAGGGAAAACATACTAAAACATTATGGAACAAAATGAAAGCAGTACTCAGAGAAAAAGTCATAGCTCTGAGTATCTCCAAAAGGAAACTGGAGAGAGCATACACTAACAGCATCACAGCACATTTAAAGCTCTAGAACAAAAAGAAGCAGATACACCCATTAGGGGTAGATGGCAGGAAATAATCAAACTCAGAGCTGAAAACCAAACAGAAACAGAAAGAACAATATGAAGAATCAACAAAACCAGGAGCTGGTTCTTTGAGAAAATCAAAAAGATTGATAAACCCTAAGCCAGACTAAGCAGAAGGCACAGAAAGAGTATCCAAATTAACAAAATCAGAAATGAAAGCAGAAACATAACAACAGAAACGAGTAAATTCAACAAATCATCAAATCCTACTATAAAAACCTACTAACACAACTGGAAAATCTGAATGAAATAGACAATTTTCTAGAGAAATCAGGATCAGATAAACCATCTAAACAGCCCCATAAGCCCTAAAGAAATAGAAGCAGCCTTCAAAAGTCTCCCAAACAAACCAAAAAAAAAAAAAGCCTAGGACAAGATTGGTTTAGTGCAGAATTCTATCAGACCTTGATAAAATACATAATACAAATACTCTCCAAAAAAGAGGAACCCTTCTCCACTGTTGGTGGGGTTGCAAACTAATACAACCACTCTGGAAATCAGTCTGGCGATACCTGAGAAAATTGGACATAATACTACCTGAAGACCCAGCTATTCCACTTCTGGGCATATACCCCAGAGACACCTTAGTACACAATAAAGATATATGCACCACAATGTTCATAGCAGCTCTATTTATAATAGCCAGAAGCTGGAAAGAACCCAGATATTCTTCAGAAGATGAATGGATACAAAAATTGTGGTACATTTACACAATGGAATTCTACTCAGCCACCAGAAACAATGACTTGACCAAATTCTTAAGAAAATGGCTGCATCTAGAGAATATCATTCTGAGTGAGACAACCCAGTCACAAAAGAACAGACATAATATGCAGTCACTGATAATGGGATGCTAATCCCAGAGGCTCGCACTGCCCCAGAAACAACTCACAGACTGTAGGAAGTCCAAGAAATAAAGAAAACAAAACAAAACAAAACAAAAAAATCTTTATACAACAAGAAAACTTTGACTATTTCCATGTTACATTTTGTTTTACATGTACTTTATGCTCATTGTAACTATTAAGTTTTCAATGCATACTATCAAACCTTTAAAAAAATCAAGTACTGACTAAAAAATATATTCATACAGTTTTATGTAAAAATTATTTTAAAATCTGAAAAAAAAGTACTGACAAAAATGTATTGTATAATTTTATGCAAACAATGCTTAAAATCTGTACATTTATTTTTGTTTTGTAAAATAAAGTTGCTAAAAAAAACAAAACAAAAACAAAAAAAAATACTCTCCAAACTATTCCACAAAATAAAAACAGAGGAAACACTACTCAGCTTGATCTTTGAAGCCACAATTATGTTCATTCTTAAACCAGACAAAGACCCTATAAATAAAGAGATCTTTAGACCAATCTCCCTCATGAACATTGATGCAAAAATACTCAACAAAATACTTGCAAACTGATTCCAAGACCACATCAAAACAATCATTCACCATGATCAAGTAGGCTATATCCCAGGAATTCAAATATGGTTCAATATACAAAAATTCATCAATGTCATCCACTATATAAACAAACTGAAAGAAAAAAAACACATGATCATTTTTCTAGATGCTGAAAAAGCATTTGACAAAAATTTACCACCCCTTTATGTTAAAAGACTTAGAAAGATCAGAAATTCAAGGTTCATACTTAAACAGAAGAAAAGCAATATACAGCAAACCATTAGCCAACATCAAAGTAAATGGTGAGAAACTTGAAGCAATCCCACTAAAATCAGGGACTAGACAAGGCTGCCCACTCTATCCCTACCTATTCAATATAGTACTAGAAGTACTAGCCAGAGCAATCAGACAGAGAAAATAGGTCAAAATGATACAAATTAAAAAGGAAGAAGTCAAAATATCACTATTTTATGATATGATAGTATACTTAAATGACCTGAAAATTTGACCAGAAAATTTTTACAACTGATGAACACCTTTAGCAAAGTGCCCAGATATAAAATTAACTCAAACAAATTAGTAGCCTTCCTCTAATCAAAGGACAAACAGACTGAGAAAGAAATTTGAGATTTGACACATTTCACAATAGTCACAAAGAATATAAAATATCTTGGTGTGACCCTAACCAAGCAATTGAAGGATCTGTATGACACGAACTTCAAGTTCTTGAAGAAAGAAATTGAAGAAGACCTCAGAAGATGGAAAGAGGGCTAGAGAGATGGCTCAGTGACTGCTCTTCCAGAGGTCCTGAATTCAAATCCCAGCAATGACATGGTGACTCAAAACCATCTGTACTGAGATCTGATGCCCTCGTCTGGTGTGTCTAAAGACAGCTACAGTGTACTTATATAATATATATATATTTAAAAAGGAGAAGGAAGAGGAGGAGGAGGAAAGATCTCCTTTGCTCATGGGTTGGAAGGAACAACATAGTAAAAAGGACCAACTTGCCTAAGGCAATCTATGAATTCAGTGCAATCCCCATCAAAATTTTAACTCAATTCTTCACAGAGTTAAAAAGAGAAATTTGCTAATTCATTTGGATTAATAAAAACCCAGAATAGCAAAAACTATTCTCAACAATAAATAACTTCCAGGAGAATAACAATTCCTTACCATAAGCTGTATCAATTGTGGTTTAAAAAAAAAAAAAAAAAAAAAAAAACCTACAAGGTATTGGTGCAGAGACAGGCAGGTAGGTTAATGGAATACAATTGAAGATCCAGAAATGAACCCAAACACCTGTGGTCACTTGATCTTTGACAAAGGAGCTAAAAACATTCAATAAAAAAGGAACAGCCTCTTGAACAAATGATGGTGGCCCAACTGGCAGTCAACATGAAAAAAAATGCAAATCAATCCTTTCTTATCTCCTTTACAAAGCTCAAGTCCAAATGGATCAAGATCTCCACATAAAACCAGTTACTTGAAACTAATAGAACAAAAAGTGGGGAAGAGCTTAGAACACATAACCACAAGAGAAAATTTCCTAAACAGAATACCAGTGGCTTATGCTCTAAGATCAAGAATCAACAAATGGAACCTCAATTAATTGCAAATTTCTATAAGGCAAAGGACACTGCCAAAAGTACAAAACGGCATCCAACAGAGATGCCTAAGAGATCTTTCCTAATCCTACATTTGATAAGGGGCTAGTATTCAATACATACAAAGCATTGAAGAAGTTAAACTCTAAATAATCAAATAATCCTATTAAAAAATGGGAGACACAGCTAAACAAAGAATTCTCAACTGAGAAATATTAAATGGCTGAGAAGGACCTACAAAAATGCTCAATATCCCTAGTCACCAGAGAAATACAAATCAAAACAACCCTGAGATTCCACCTCACACCAATCAGAATGGCTAAGATCAAAAATTCAGGTGACAGCAGTTGCTGGTGAGGATGTGGAGAAAGAGGAACACTTCTCCACTGTTGGTGGGGTTGTAAACTGGCACAATCACTCTGGAAATCAGTCTGGTGGTACCGCAGAAAACTGGACATAGTACTACCTGAGGACCCAGCTATACCTCTCCTGAGCATATACCCAAAAGAAGCTCCAACATATAACAAGGTCACATGTTCCACCATGTTTATAGCAGCCTTAATTATAATAGCCAGAAGACAGAAAGAACCTAGATGTCCTTCAACAGATGAATGGATACAGAAAATGTGGGACATATACAAAATGGAGTACTACTCAGCTATTAAAAACAATGACTTCATGAAATTCCTAGGCAAATGGATGGAACTTGAAGCTATCATCCTGAGTGAGGTAACCCTGTCACAAAGAGCACTCATGGTTGTACTCACTGATAAGCAGATACTAACCCAGAAAGCTCAAACCCAAGAAACCATTCACAGAACTTATGAAGCTCAAATATAAAAAAGGACAGAAAGTGGATGCCTCAGTCTTTCTTAGAAGGAAGAACGAAGCCTTCCCAGGAAGAAATAAAGAGTTCAATCTAGCAGGTAGTGAAGCTCCCTGTTAATAAGATAGTAGTTAAGAGCCTAGCCTGGCCCCTACCCAGCATAAAAGTATAGCCTCCTCCTTAGGCTTAGAGAACATTCACAGGACATGTGAACTTTATACTTGGCTTAGCCAATAATGCTGTGAGTAGTGAGAGGTTTCTGATATCTCAAGAACCAAACACAGTTCTTGAACTGCAGAAAAGGTTTCATAGGTTCTAATTAGATGGCAAGGTGTGAATCTACTAATAACATTAATAAAAGATCAAACATTCATGCAATATCTTCCAAGGGGCTCAGCATATTTTCTTTTCTTAAATCTTTTAAGAGAGTATCTCTGATGCAGAAAAGAGAGAGGGATAATGTGAACTAAGTAGCCCTCAGCAACCAAACTTTTCAGAGATGGAAGGATGTCTTTATCACAACTCTCAGTGTTGCATGCTTTCAGCGCCATATGTTTTTATTCAGCAAGTATTTATGAAGCACATTAGTGCCCCAGGTTCTTCCTTAAATGCCAAAGATTGCAAAAACTAAGCCGGGTATAACATCCTTAGGGAAAGAAGAGCTCAACTCCATTGGGTTCCATAACTTTAAGTAGAATAAAAGAAGATAGAAGAGCTGGCAAATTAATGACACAGATCATACACAGGAGCCATGGAAACAGTGAAGACTAATTGTTACAGAATCCAGGGGGGGAAACTGTAGAAACTAAAGCAACTGAGCAAACAACGTGCAGACAAAAGGCCTGCTCCAGTTCTGCCGTGCCTGTGCTTGTATTGCCACGTAAATGTCATCATGAACTACGTCAGCATAAACAAATTCTGTAATGCATTCGACTAAAAGGATTCTACTAAATCCTCAGAAGGATTGAAGTCCTCCTTTACGGCTCGACACTTGGCCCAAGGAAGCCTGCCACGTATCAGTCCTGATAGAACACAGCAGCCACTGGTTAAACATTCCATCTCCTCAGGTTGTCTTTCAGAAATGGACCTGATTCATCTTGGGGGAGGTGAAAGACGTGGTCGGGTTGCTGAGCAATGAAATCATTCCAAAGGATCCAGCCAGCACAAGTAAGATATTGCTGTATTAATATTTGATTTGAGAGAGTGTGGGACTGGTTATCAATAATTCAGTCATCATTTAGTAGCAGAGATGTGGAAGGAGCCTGATGGTTGTATTAGTGTATACATCTGAGTGACTAAGATAGAGCATTTTACTGCTGCTGTCACATTTCTTATGTTACACGATGACAGTGTGGCTTATGAGGACTGAGATGATATACCTATTCTGCCATCCAGATTCATAAAGCAATTGGGAACAGCCAGACCATCTCCACTGGGATGATCTGTAAAGAAAAATATAGACTAAGTGTCTTTTTGGTTTGGATTCTCCCAAAAGAATTAGTCCTAAGATAGATCCAAAAACAAGTAGTTTCAGTTATGACGATGGTAAGGGGGTGAATGAGACACAGGAGAGATGTCTGCTAATTAAAGAGCAATTGTCATGCCAGCTCCCACCTTGGGCATCTAGAATTCAATCCAGCAGAATCACACTGACACTTGGTGTAAACCTGGCCTCTGAGTTATCACACCCAAGGGATGAGAAAGCTGTGTTTCTACAACAGTTCCAGAGTCACAGGCTGGAAGCTGGCCCAGAAGAGTCTCAGTTCCCTGGCATTTCAAAGGCACTAAATACCTGTCCTGAGCAGAAAATCCTGGGACAGGGAAATGGAGAATTCTGAGCAGTTGGAAACATGGATGACTAGATGCTGTCAGTATCTACTACAGTGTCCTAACAGCCACCTCTCCATCCTGTCAGAGCTGCCCAAGTACAGTGAAGAGAAGGGATCAGCACTCATTAACTACCTACTGTGTGTCAAATGCCTCACAAGTATCATTGCATCTACTCCAACATAAAAGCATGAACTACTTGCAAGCAAATGAGCTAAATGTGGAAAAAAATTAAGTACTTTATTTACCACAAGTGGGGTTAGTGCCATTCAGGAGAGGAGAATTTAAATTCAGATCTTTCTAATCTCAAAGCTGGTACCTTTCCAATGACTAATTTTAGAACTGTGTGCAGGCACACAGAGCAATAATAAGTGACTTAGACACTATCCATACAGACAGATCCTGACAGGTAGTTTCCAAATATTCAGTCTGCCTAGTCTTTTTAGAATGTCTTTTGCCTTTTACATCTATTCATCTAAGTTTGGCAGCCTATGAATCTTGAATTAGCCTACAAAGAAGACCAGGACTTCAACAGGCAGACCTAGAGACCAAGACTAGTAGAGGAAAATCATTTTGTTTGTGTTTTCAACAGGTTCCTTTCTTTTTATTTATTTTTATATTTTCTTTACTTACACTTCAAATGTTATCTCCATTCCTGGTGTCCCTCTGGAATCTCCCTATTCCATCCCCCTCCCTATCCACCCACTCCATCCCATCTCCCCACCCCGGCTTTCCCCTTCACTGGGGTACTGAGCCTTCACAGGCTTCTCCTCTCCTTGAAACCTGATAAGGCCATCCTCTGAAACATATGCTGCTGACGCCATGGGTCCCTCCATGTGTACTCTTTGCTTAGTAGTTTAGTCTCTGGGACCTCGGGGGTGAGGGAAGAGGTCCGGTGGTTGATATTGTTGTTCTGTGGGATTAAAAGCCCCTTCAACTCCTCCATTGGGGACCCAGTTCTCAGTCAAATGATTAGTTGAGAGCATATGACTCTATTTCTCAAGCTCGGCAGAGCCTCACAGAGACAGCTATATCAGGCTCCTGTCAGCATGCACTTCTTGGCATCCACAATATTGCCTGGACTTAGTAACTGGATATGGGATAGATCCCAGGCATCTAGATAGAGGCAGTCTCTGGGTGACCTTTCCTTCAGTCTCTGCTCCACACTTTGCCTCTGTATTTCCTCCTGTGAGTATTTTGTTACCATTTTTAAGAAGGACTCTTCTTGAGTTCCATGTGGTCAATGGTTTGTATCTTAGGTATTCCAGGCATTTGGGCTAATATCCACTTATCAGTGAATGCATACCATGCGTGTCATTTTGTGATTGGGTTACCTCACTGAGGATGATATTTTCTAGTTCCATCCATTTGCCTAAGAATTTCATGAGTCGTTGTTTTTAATAGCTGAGTAATACTCCATTGTGTAAATAAATGTATCACAGTTTCTGAATCCATTCCTTTGTTGAAAGACATCTGGGTTCTTTCCAGCTTCTGGCTACTAAAAACAAGGCTTCTATGAGCATGGTGGAGCATGTGTCCTTGTTAGATGTTGGAGCATCTTTCGGGTGTATGCCCAGGAGTGGTATAGATGGATCCTCAGGTAGTACTATGTCCAATTTTCTGAGGAACCTCCAGAGTGATTTCCAGAGTGGTTGTAGCAGCTTACAATCTCACAAACAGTGGGAAAGTGTTCCTCTTTCTCCATATCCATGCCAGTATCTACTATTACCTTGGTTTTTTATCTTAGCTATTGTGACTGGTGTGAAGTGGAATCTCAGTTGTTTTGATTTGCATTTCCCTGATGACTAAGGATGTTGAACATTTCTTTAGGTGCTTCTCAGCCATTTGATATTCTTCAGTTAAGAATTTTTTGTTTAGCTCTGTCTTACATTTTAATAGGGTTATTTGACTCTCTGGAGTGTAACTTCTTGAGTTCTTTGTATATATTGGATATTAGCCTTCTATTGGATGTAGGATTGGCAACAATCTTTTCTCATTCTGTTGATTGCTGTTTTGTACTAATGGCAATGTCCTTTGCCTTACAGAAGCTTTGCAATTTTATGAGGGCCCATTTGATGATTCTTGATCTTAGAGCATAAGCCATTGGTGTTCTATTCAAGAAATTTTCCCCAGTGTCCAAATGTTTGAGGCTCTTTCCCACTTTCTCTTCTATTAGTTTCGGTGTATTGGGTTTTATGAGGAGAGCCTTGATCCACTTAGACTTGAGCTTAGTTCAACTGGTTTCTTAATAAGTCAGGCTCAAACACAGAAAAATAGAACTGCATATTTAAGCAAAATTTATGAGGGTGTCCACAGGATGCTGAAGAAAATAGAAGTGTTAGTCTTTGGATTATGAGGATCTAAGACAATTAAAAACAAGACAATGAACCCCATCTTTCTCCTAGGATCAACAAATTGGAAGGCAACTTGTACTGACTGGCTTTGTGTCAATTTGACACAAGCTGGAGTTTTCACAGAGAAAGGAGCCTCAGTTGAGGAAATGCCTCCATGAGAACCAGCTGTAGGCAAATTTTTAACTAGTGATCAAGGGGGGAGGGCCCAGCCCATAGTGGGTGGTGCTCTCTCTGGGCTGGTGGACCTGGGTTCTATAAGAAAGCAAGCTGAGCAAGCCAAGGGAAGCAAGCCAGTTAGTAACATCCCTCCATGGCCTCGGCAACAGCTTCTGTTTCCTGACCTGCCTCAGTTCCAGTCCTGACTTCCTTGGGTAAAAAACAGCAATATTCAAGTGTAAGCTGAATAAACCCTTTCTTCTTCAACTTGCTTCTTGGTCATGATGTTTGTGCAGAAATAGAAACAGACTAAGACAAAACTCAGACAGCAAGTAGATAGATGCCTTGTCTTTTCTCTGACCCCAGCGTGTCTCATACCTCATTATCAAGGCTCTGGGTTCTCTTTTATGCATGCACTTTAGAAACCTGTAACTGTAGAAGAAGGGGGAAAAACATGCAGGAATCCTGCCTGTAGTTAAGTGGAACCCTGTCTTCTCTGATGGTATCAATCCTACTTTTAGAGTTTTAGTTAACATTAATTGTCTTTTTTAAATGCATCATATACACATGCACATGCGTGTGCATGGGGATGCCAGATGTTGAAGTTGGGGTGTCTTTTTTTGTTGTTTTTTCTTCATAATATTTCCTGTGAGGCAGGGTCTCTTACTAATCCTGGAGCTCACTATTTTGAGTAGACTGACTGGTCAGGAGCTCTTGGGATCCTGTGTCTTCCACCACAACATTGCAGTTATAGGCTTGTGCCATCATGACTGATATTTATGGGTTCTTAGAATTAAAATTCTGGTTCTTAGGGTGGCACAGAAAGCACTTTACCCACTGAGGCATCTTCTCAGCCTCCTTAATCACTTTCTATTCGAGTCATATCTCCTTGAAGTTATTTTCCACTCTTGGCAAATGTGTCAGATGAAAAATGTGTATCCTTGTGGTCTAGAAGAATAAGAAATAGTGAAATACAATGCCAACCCTTTAACACAAAGGAAAATGGTAGGAAGTACAGCAGGATCTACTGTGGCACAGTTCCCTCCAGAGAACACAAGTAGCTTGTAGCTGACTTCTGAAAGAAGCAGCAACTTCTCAAGCAGAAACAGTACATATGTGTGTAGCTTGGTTTTCACTGTCATTTCAGTCATCTAGGCTTCAGTGGTAACTGCTAAAATTGGCAACCTCAGAAGATTTAGAACACAGAGAGTATTTTGATCTACTTATTTTAAGAACAGACCTCTTTCCAGTCCATTGCAACACCCCACAGATGTAAAGCGAGGATGGGTTCATTACTAGTCCTTGCTCAACAGTGCTACAAATGTATGTGGCTAATTATACAACCACCTGCAGTTGTGCAGATGGAAACATTCAGCTCCAGCTGGAGAACACACCAAGCTTGGAAGATGCTTGGCAGCAGCTGTCACAGGTTTTGGCAGCCAAGAACTGGAATGGCGTGTCCTGTTTTGCCTTTTCAGATCCAAATTCCAAGTTGAGGGAGCAGGGGTTACCCCATCTTTTACAGTGTTTCTCCAGGGAGCTGTTGCCCCAATGACTGTTGCCTTTCTGTTCTGTATATCCATTCAGCTTGCAAGACATTAGTTTCTGAGATCTGGCCAGAGAAAGCATATTTATCTTACTCACTTATTAGATGGAGTCCCAAAAAATACAAGATAATTATTAATGTGATCCAGAACAACAGCTTGATGCCTGATGCACATAAATTTTTGGTGCCAGTTTTTGCAAAGTGAAAGCCCTTTCTTGCACAGTCACACAGCAAAGGTGTCTGTGGAGAAAACTGAGATCTGCCTCATCTATGCTTGGTAGCAGAGGAATGAATAGGTAAGGAGATCCAGATGTTCACTGACTGGAAGGTGAGAGAAAAGGTTTTGGGATCCTTTGGTGGAGACATAGACAGCCATGTCTCTTCACAGTTTGTGTGCTTCTTTGGCAGGAAGTTAGTGGTGGATTTTGCACTTGTGTCATTGAAGAATCATTAGCCATTCTATCTGTTTGCTTCTCCAAACTTCTAATCTGCATACTTCTAGATCCAGCTTCAACTAATCCTTGAAAGCAGTGGTCCCCAACCTTCCTAACACTGTGACTTTTGATACAGTCCCTCCATAAAATTATTTTCAGAGCTACTTTGTAATTGTAACTTAGTTCTGCTGTGTATTGTAAAATAAGTCCCTGATATGTAGTATATCTAATATATGACTCCTGTGAAAGGGTCATTTGACCATCTGAGGGTCATAACCTACAGGTGGAGAACCAATGCTTTAGAATGTTCTAGAAGCTTCTTCTAACATGTATTTTTATCTAAGAAATTCCAGAAAGCATACCATATATTTTTGTGTCGATAATAATAATACCTAATAGGCTTATACCTTTTGAGAGAGGAAAAAGTGGTCACACAGACACAGCTGGCCAGGAAAGACCTGAAGTCCAGATGTTGAGGCTGTGTCAGTATTTCTCCTTCATATTCTAGCCTCTGCATAAAAACTTGTTCTAGACTCCTTGGGAAATTCTTATTTCATTTATGCTCATGAATATCTTCTACATTATGCCACAAAATTGCAACTGCTAAGTTTATTGATACAGAGAAAACAAGTTTTGTTTTATGTAACTCTGTATGTCATTCTAGACCAGTGTTTTCTTGGTCCTAAGGGAAGTCTTCAGCAAAGCTTTGAGAACATACACTTACATACTCCTTTGCATATGCTATAATCTGGAGATGGGAAGAATTTTCAATATAAATAAATAACTACACTTGATAAAATGGCTCACAAACACAAAACTTTCATAAGGAAGGAAGGCGGCAACCCTTTCATCTGTTGGTGCTGACAGTGACAAATCTGTTGAATCCACTTCATCCTCTCCACCCCTCAACTAGATTATTAAGGCTTTCCTTTCCCAGCCTCCAACTTTTGTCCTAAGAGAACACTTCATGTCCAGTCCTGGTTCTTCTTCTTTGACCCATTATGATCAAACTATTATTTATAAAACATTCAAATCCTGCTACTGTAGTTACTAAAAAATAGAATATATTTTTTAAAAACTTTGGCCTCTTTCATACAAAAAGTAAAAGAAATTATCATAAACACCTCATTGTAAGAGACTAGAATCCAAACAAAGGCAAGAAACAAACTAGAAAGAGTGCAAATCTTAACAAAAAGAAAAAAGAAAAAACAGGGGAAGTAAAGACAGAAGAAAGAGATGGGATGAGAGATGCTCTACTTTTGTACTAAGAACAACATCACTGACGGTCTTATCTACTGGAAAGTTCCAGAAGAACATTTGCACAGGAATCCCTAGTCAGATGCTTAATTCTTGTTGGATGACCCAATAAATCAGATCCAGGCACTTGACCAAAAGACAAAAGAAAAATTAATGTTGAAAGCGGAGTGGAAGATTTAATCAGTGTGCCTGTACCAAAAAGACAATAGAAACAAGTGTCCTTGGTCCAGTTAGGGGAATAGTGACCAAGGAGCTTCAAGATGATACAGGGAAGGAAGAGAAATGAGAATGGAGAAGCATTTATACTTGCTTAGGCTTGTTCAGGATACTTGTTGATCACTCAGGATTGGTCAGAAAAGCCTTGATCTAGTAAGAAAATAACTATGCAGAAGATAAATTTGGCTTTTTTTTTTTTTACCCAAGCTAGCCCTGATAGCAGAGACTTGTAGTCACAGTTACTTGAGAGTCTAATGTATGAAAGTTACAAGTCTAAGGTCAACTTAGTCCACAGAGTGAATTCGGGGCCAAACTGGTAACTGTCTCAGAAATAAAAAGGAAGCCTAGGAATTCAGAATTAGGGCACTGTCGCAGTATGTAGAATCCTGAATACTACAAACGAGGAGAAAAAGAAGAAAGAAGAGGTTGCAGATCTACCAGACTTGTTTCTAAAATCTAAAGTGACTGCAGTAAAGCATAGCAGAGAGCAAACCACACAAGCACACACACACTCACATACTCACACACACACACAGACACACACACTCACATATACACACACAGACACAGACACACACACACACACAGACACACAGACACACACTCACATATACACACACAGACACACACACACACAGACACACACACTCACATATACACACACACTCACATATACACACACATACACTCACATACACACACACAGACACACACCAACACACACTCACATACACACACACATACACATACACACACTCACACACATACACATACACACACACACAGACACATACACACACACACACACACACACACAATGGAAGCAGAAATGCCCAGTTTATCCATTTTTTGTGAACAATTTGTAGACTACAGTGAAGTTATTGCTTTAATTAAAAAAGAACTTCTAAATTCTTGTTACTATTTTAAAAGCAAAAATAAAATTCAGCAGACACTAATCCAGAGAAGGACAACCATATCTGCCTGAAGTCAGAGACCTGAGTCCAGCCTGAATGTTCAGGGAGAAGAGAGATGTGAAAGCCTCATTTCTGAGCAAAGCAGAAGCTCTCAACACATTCATGGCTGATGAGAAATCTATGAAAGCCCAATGCACAGAAATATAGACTCAAGAACTACCTGCACATTGACTGCACACCATATCTAAAAGATAACCACGAGCAGGAAGGGGGGGGGCCATGGACTCCAACTGTTTGAGCAAAATCTTCTCCCAAGTCTCTGGTTTACCAAAATTAATACAGAAATAGGAGTAGCCATGGGAGGCCAAGTAAATATAAAAACAACTGTGGCTCAGGGAGGGAGACAGTAACACACAGAAAACTAAACATCCAGCTTAGATTCAGGTGATTGGGGGGGGATCCTGATTTCAGACCTGCTGGAGGGGGAAATAGCCTGCTAATTTGACATGTCTGTGATGCAGAGGGTGGACCATCCACCAGCTGATGAATGGATGGATACTCAGCAATAAAGAAATGGATGGAATCAGAAAATAGTACACAGAGAGAGGCTACTCAGAAGGAGCAAGACAAATCTTGCATGTTCTCTTTCACATGTGAGTTTTTATTTCTTCTGTCTTATTTTCATTCTAGACCTGTATGCCATGTTCTCGGCCATGTCCACGTCTCACCCTCCCTCCAGCTTTCCTAAACTCCATCGCTGTCTCCATGACCCCAATCTTCCTGTCTAGTCTGTTTGCTAATAGACCACTAAGAGTTCGAGAAGTGCTTCCTAGATTTGCGTGTGTATGGGCTGGGGTGCTGTGCCAGGGGCAACCTCCCAACGGCTGTTGCCCCAAAAGAGAAATGATTTTCCCTCCTTCGGCACTCACCAACTGCTTAGTTTCTCAGGTAGGAGTGGAGCGTGGGAGCCCCTTCTTGCTTCATGCTCAAATTTTAGCTCTCTTGGTCTTATGGAGATCTTGTGGGAAACATGGGGCTTCTCTGAATTCATGTGTGTAATGGCCATGTCATGTCCAGACCAGAGTTCTGTGGCACTCCTCCACCCTCTGGCCCTTATGTTCTTTCTCCCCTGGTTCTATAACACCCCTGGGCCTTGAACTTTTAGATTTATTTAGCCTGAAATGTCAGTAGAAACCTGAAAGTTACCAAGATGCCAAAGCTGAGGGTGAAGAGGAGCCTTAGGGGGGAGTAGGGTGGTAGAACATGTAGTGTGAAAGTAGGAGAGAACTCTGAGATGGAGAGGTCTAAATGGATGAGGACAGAAAGTAGGAGAGAAGATGGAGTACAGGATGCAGGTTAACCAAAACTAACGATGGATCATAAAGTTAGTCACATGAAGACCTACTATTTTATAAGCTAAAAAAAATTTAAGGACGTTTAACAGAGACACCATACATAAATAAATAATGGTGATCCAGAAGTCATGTGTTATTGAACAAAACTCCCAGTGTCAAGTGTCAAACACCTCCCTAGGCAGTGTTGGCTAGTAAGTTCCAGAAGCTCCCTAAACCCATCTGAGCATGCCACTGCCCTGAGTTGGCCATAAGAATGGCCCTAGTCAAGCATATTGGAGAACAAAAACAGAAGTCAGACAAGGACTCAGTGGCAAGGGAGTAGAGGATTGTAGGGATGAAAAGCTGAATGTGGCCTAAATGTATTATATAAATTTATGAAACTGTCAAAGAATAGATGTTTTTTAACTCACGTTCTATGCAAAGAAACAGGAGAACTCTCAGGGAAAAAAATCCATAAAACTATTTCTAAAAGGTTGTAATAAAGACTACAAAGGGGCTAGATTATATATGATCAAATAGCTAAAGGTAGTTATCTTTAAAGGACTGAAGAAAACTATGACAACAGTGGCTCAGTTGCACTCGTGTTGTTTGTGCACAGTCACAGACATAGTTCATAGAGCTGGAAATCAATCTTAAGTGCCCTGACCCAAGTTTTACCTATGTCTTAGATTTTTTTTTTCTCTTAAGTACTTGAACCCATAAAGCAAGACACAGAGTTCCTGTTTTCATGAATGTTTGCTATAACTTTCAAATTATATTTACTGAGAGAGAGAGAGAGAGAGAGAGAGAGAGAGAGAGAGAGAGAGAGATCACCACTTAGGAAAGCAGAATACCCAGTAGTTGAACTTCACAGTTCACCATGTGTAGGTGCCTAAGGAGTACAGGACAGAGAAGTTACTTGGGGAAAGGAAGTGTGTCAGTTTAGGAGGATTTGCAGCCAGGACAACAAAGCTCTTTCAGTATAGTATGGGGTCCTAAGCACATTGCAGAGGACTGTGGATTTACCATAGCATACATAAAAATGATGGAAGGAGAGAGCAGAAGGAAAGTAGGGAGGGAGGAAGGGAGGGAGGGAGGGAGTGAGGAAGGGAGGGAGGAAGGGAGGGAGGCAAGCTAATGATCCCTTACATAATTAAGCTGTAACATTCAGCCCATTAGCAAGTATATATATATATATATATTCATCCAGATGTTCCCAATAGCTTCAAGATCTGAGATACACTAATTAAGCCAGCTGAAGGAATCCCTGCTGGAAACACACTGGTACCAGAACAGGAATGAACTGGATGCCACTGCATGCCACCTGTGGGATACAAATGGAAGATTTAAGATTGACAGAACTGGGGACTGAAGTACGCACTGGAACTCCATTGGTAAGCACTAGAAAAAGCTAGTAATTTATTCATGTGTTTCTTTGTAGTGCTGGAGCTCAAGCTGGAGGCCTGCTACAGATCGAGAACATCTGTGAGTTAGCAGCTAAACTTACTGGATACTTGCTCTATCTTCCTAGCTTAGCTGTTTGCTCTTAGTCACAGATTTATGAGACTCCTCAATCATTCCCAAGGAGCACTGCACTAGGAGTGATAGTTACTTGTGTAGGGTCACACACAGCTATAGAAATTTCAAGTAGAAAATTCATGCTTAGAGCCAAGTCTATGTAGCTGTAGAAATGAAACCCCTACTGGAGCTCAACATTTATCGGTTGTCCCTCAAAAGAGGCCACATCATTCAAATGCTCCTCCCAGGAAAATCACCTGGCATTAGCATAGTTTATAGATAAATTTTTTTTCTGAGATTCCTTTTTAAATGCCACTTAGAGAGTATTACAATTTCACTTCCCCGCCCCCCCATAAAAATGTACATTAGTCACTATGGGAACAGTTAATTCATTGATAAGAGTGGATAACTTTATTAACAAGGACAGGAGCATTCAACTGTTCCAGAATTTGTACTTCCACATAGAAAAGCCCTCCCCAAACTATATCGCATTGTAGTATTATGCCTCAGCCCAGCCTACTGCAGGTCAGCTATTCATGGGGAGCTAGTTGGGCTAATCTCCTGGGGAGCATTAAGTACTGGTCTCCCCGACCTCATTTCCCAAACCTGCCACTTGCACAGCAGCAGAACAGTCATGCTGAGGGCAAAATGGCCCCAATGCTCCAGACCTCATCATCCTAGAGGGCTTTCAAGTGAAGGTGAGGTGGCCAAACAGCTACCAGGCCTAATTAGCTCCCCTACCAGCTGGAGTACCCCCTCCTTGATTCCCCTGGCCTTGCACACAAAAGCTGCAAATTGCTTTCCACCCTTTGAAGCCTTGCTGAGAAGCCCCAAGGAACAGCTTCCTGGCTGTGGCTTTAGTGCCTGGCACCCTCTGATCAAAAGCCTGTGCAAAGGGCAGGAGAGCTGACTCCTGAGGGACAGCAGCTTCAGGGAAGGGCTAATGCCTGGACTAATCAGGGCCTTCTGTGGGGAAGACAAATCACTGGCTTGCAGAGCCCAAGCTCTGATACTGCTGTGTGGATTGGCTCATTCACAGAAGCCAGTAGCACAGCTAAGGCCCTGGTGCTTTTTTTCCTTGTCCTCTCCCTCCTCTCCCTCCTCTCTTTAGTCTTTTCCTTTTTTCTGTTACATTTTCAGGTGTTGGTTCAGTTTTCAGCTCAAGGGCAGCAGAGTAGGGAGAGAGTCATGGTCTCAGGATTACTCCTTCCTCACCCAACAGGCTGCCAAAAGAAGGAATGCATGGAAGGCAATCAGCCCATCAATTCTCTTAACACATCGAATGCCCAATTAATGTTGACTGTTTCCCAGCACTGCGGTGAACCTCTTACTCATTTTATCTTCTGCTCCTCTTAAGAGAACCTGTGTCCCTCTGTGCTTACATTACATGCCCCTCCTGCTCTGTGATAACTTTGTAGATTTCTCTATCAGTTATATCAGCTTTTTATATGAATATTTGCTGTTCTCCAATTTTCAGTCCTCTCTGTGCATGAAGAACATAAAACAGTGAAATGGGTGGCATGGGAAACCACATTCTTCATAATAATTAAGAAACGTAAAATATTCTGAATATCTAATTTATATAGACCAAAGAAGTAAATCCTGTTCAGGGGCTGAAAATATGGCTCAGCATTAAAAGCACCTGATGCACAATCCTCAGCTGTGAGACTGGGAGTTCAAATCACTGCAACAACATAATAAGCCTGTCACTTCAGCTCCAGAGGGTTTGAAGCTCCCTTCTGGCTTCATGCAGTCATACACACACATACACACACATACTCAACATAAACAATTTTTGAAAACAATATATCCATTATTTCTTTCTCACAACAAAATAGAGTGAGGGATGTAACTCAGTGGTAGGATTCTCGTCTGCTGTACCCCAAGGCCTAGATTCAATCCCTAATAAAGCCAAAGCATACAAGTAATAGGAAAACACAATCAGTAAAGTCAAGATAAAATAGAAACATTGGTAGCACTCTGACATTGCACAGTCTTTACAGAAGGCAACTTAAAAATAATGACATGGGCTGGAGCGATGATGGGTCAACGGTCAAGAGCACTGACTTTTTCCTGAGGACCCTGGTCAGCACCCACATTGCAATTCATTACTATAATTCCAGTTTTAGGGGATCTGATACCTTCTTCTGGCCTTCTTGAGTACCAAGCATGCAAGTAGTTTATAGACAGAGAAGCAGAAAAGTACCTCATACACATGAAATAAAAATAAACCTTTAAAATATTTTAAGAAAATGTTTATAGAAGTCACAAAAAATGCTTTTCAGTCAAAGAATATCAGTTTGGAGAGTCTGTCTCATGGAATTTACTCTAGGGTGATACAATGAAACTTCATTGACATATCCCTGTAAACGTAGTTTACCCCTACCTGAAGTGTTCTCTCTTGAAACTAGAAACAGCCAGGACTGGGGAATGGACTAGCCTGCTTAGGCGCTGCACTTGCAGGGCTAAGACATGGCCGATACATATGGCAATTATGTTGAAAAAAAAAAATAAAGCATTTGCTGTTCAGCCCTGTTGCCATAATTGCCTCCCAAGAATTCTGTGCAGCTCTGAAATGAAGTCCACAGTGATGTGATGGAAAAGGAGACTCCAGAATCAAACAGCCATGAAACAACCAGCAATAAAATATGCCCTTTTTAAAAAGTATAAAATGAAGACAGGCAGTAATGTTCTGAAATAGTGCTACAAATGGTTAAGCACTCTGTTTCTGCTTCATTCAGCTGATATAAAAATACTGTCATTGCATTAGGAAGCAGACTACGGAACTAGGATCTGAGGCAGACATAGTGTCCCTGTGATCAAAATCCCAGAATCTAGGCAGTTGCTGGGAGAAAAATCATTCTATAATGTGAAGAAAAAAGTACAGACTGATCTCGTAATATCTGAATGGCTGGGCTATAAAAGGCTTTCTAGAGGAACTATTATTACTTGTGCTGAGAGGAGAGTTTATCCAAACAGGAAGAGAGTGAAAGGGGAATTTTCAGATGGAGAAAATAGTACTAGGGGCAGATAACATATGTGAAAGAGCACAGAGCCTCTTGAGAACTGCAAACAATATAGCTAGAACATAGACCTGGAGAGTAGATGAGTTAGGACCAGAGGATTACCAGCAATCGGCTGAGTAATGGCTTCATCCTTCTTTACTTTCTTCCTTCCTTATTTTCTTTCTTCCTTTCTTTCTTGTATCCTTTCTTTCTTCCTGCCTTTCTTGTTTCCTTCCTTCCAGGTTGTGGTGGTTGAATAAGAATGACCCCCATAGGCTCATATACTTGAGTGTTTAATCACCTACGAGTGGTACAAATTGACAAAGATTAAAAGGATTAGAAGTCAGGTAGAGTTACCTTGTGTTTTACTTGCTTCTCTATTGCTATGAGGATGTCCAAAACCAACTTGAGAGGAAAGAGTTTATTTTAACTTATACTTAATAGACTATCATTGAAGAAGGGCAAGGCAGGTACTCAAGTCAAGGACCTGGAGGCAGGAATTGAAGCAGAGATGGTAAAGAACACTGTTGTTAGTTTATACCCTGTGGCTTCTTCAGTTCCCTTTCCTACACAACCCAGGATCACCACCCATGAGTGGCGCTGCTCATAGTGGGCAGATCTGAGGTTCTCATTTCTCAGGTGAACCTAGTTTGTTCCAGTTAACAAATAATAATTAACCAGAATACCTTGTAAACTGTAAGTTGTACACAGAAGGCTCTAGAACGTTCTGAATGACTTAAGAAGCAATGTGAATTTGCAATTATTACAAATGAAGTGATAAAGTGCTTATACTGAAGGGACAGTTTAATACTAATTGTTTTATAGAGTAAATATATAATCAAACAAAATGTATTTCAAACCCATTTCTTCTCTTTTGTATACTCACATTGCTGAGTCATGTGTCCTTTCCTCAATACCGTCATATGATTTATACTCAGCCACACTACCATGGAACACTCGCTTTCTGAAGATGCAGCCAGTGTCTGTTTCTACACTTCCATCCAGTTCTCTCCTGAACCTTCTTCAGTGAGACTTCTGCCCCTGAATACTACTAGATTCATTTTCTTGGAAACCTAGGTCAAATAAAGCATTTACGTATTGTTTCTATGAAGTTAAGACTGTGTGAGGTTTTAGACAGAAGGAGATAAATTAGCCATGGTCATTGTGCTACAGGAGTACCTGGACTGAGAGAAAAGCCAAATAAACCTCAGAGATCTATTAGGTTCACCTGTCAGGAGATTGGCTAAAATCTCAAGTCTCTCAATTCCATCACTCTGGAAATTGTAATCCTCTGCACAGAACTTCTACAAAGACTCTGGAGATCTCATCTCAAGATCATGGTTCTTCAACCTCCTGGTATCCTAGGATATTCTTTTGCCTGAGTCAGACTGAGTCTCACAAACAAAAAATTTAATTTTTGACTTAGTCATTATTCTATTGCTCTGAAAAAACACCATTACTGAGGCAAGTTGTATGAAAAAAAGCATTTAACTGGGGGCACACATTATCATGATGGCTGCATGAGAGTAGGTCCTAGAGCAGTAGATGAGAGCTATGTCCTAAACTGTAGGATAAAAGAGAGATCCTGAGCTTTTGAAAGCCCACTTTCAATGATACACTTCGTCCAACAGGACTGCAACTCCTAATTCTTCTAATCCCTTCAAATAGTACTGCTCTCTGATGAATAAGCATTCAACTATATGAATCTATAGGGGTCATTCTTGTTCAAACCACCACAGCCACTTTTCTTAAATGGAAGGAAGGAAGAAAGGAAGGAAAGAAGGGCAAAAGAAAGGAAGGACAGAAGAAAGGAAGGAAGGAAGGAAGGAAGGAAGGAAGGAAGGAAGAAAGGAAAATGTCAGAAGAAAGGAAAATGACAGAAGAAAGGAAGGCTTCTTTCTCCATTATACAGCATTTTCCCCTCCTGTTAATCCAGCAAGTGATGAGGATTTCAATGTTGCCTTTATCATTTATCATCTGTGATTGAGGAAAATCAATTAACTTCTCTGGGTCTCTAATTCCTTTTCCATAAAATAAGAATAATTACCAGGGTAATGTTTAACACTATTAATGAGCTCTTCTCTTTCATATTTCTGCATGAACAATTTGTATACTCAATCTAAATTTCCACCTGCCTCTCCTAAGGTGAAGGTAAGAAAATTAAGATAGGTCTTCAAAGGGAAAAAAAAATTATTGTTCCTTGGCAGATATTAAAACAGAAATTTGTAACCAGACAAAGCAGGTTTTATCAAGAAAGTTTTTTTTCTAAATTCCTTCTTTTCCTTAATATCATCCAAAGATTGTCATGACAAAATTGAGATTATATTTTTGATAAAAGATGTTCCATTTCAATAAAAAGAAACAAATTTGAAGGATTCATCCTTTCAATCCAAGTGAAAACTGCAAGGTAGGCATAGACAAGAAGGAAATTCTTGTAGACGTTGTATCTCTCTGACCAAATATGTGACAACAACAGCTTAAGTTAGGATTTATCTAGGTTCACAGTTTGGCAAAGTTTGATCCATGGTCATTTGGTGCTGTGTGCTTGGACTGAATGAGCATCACGTCAGCAGAAATACGTGGTAGAAGAGATATGGTAACTCTTAGCAAACAGAGGGTAGAGAAGAACCTGCAGAACTAGTACAGTTCGAGTATGTCCCACTTGGTCATCTTCCCTAAAATACACCCCCTTAAAAAACTGCCTCATACCTCTTTAAACAGTGTCATCAACAAGGAACAAATCATTCAACATATGAGTTGAGTGTGGGATTTTTGTATTCAAGCCTTAACAATACTTAATGCATTAATTCCACTATTATCAGTCTCAAAGACAGGCATTCTCTGTGGAGGAGTATGCTAACTTGAGCTAAAGGACCAGCTGACACTCTGAGGACTATGGACTTTAGCCTTCCCAGCCCTCAGGCTGTTTTCTTTGCTCTGCATTGCCTTTGCATCTCTTACTGAATACGATAATTAGAGAGTATCATCTTTGAATAGGCTTGCCTTTCTTAAGGATCTGGTCACTTAAATTAACACATGTGTTGTTGGTGGTGGTGGTGGTGGTGCTGGTGGTGGCTGTGGTGGTGGTGGCTGTGGTGCTGCTACTGCTGGTGCTGGTGCTACTGGTGCTACTGGTGGTAGTTCTACTTCTGTGTTTGTCTCAAAGCTCCAAGGAATGGTTTCATTGGTAAAATCTAAGAACAAGGGCCATTTCTAAACTTAATCAGCTGTGTCACTTACACTTCTAGAGCAATCATCATGTGAATAAGTTTGGTCAAAGATGCAGGAAACTCCTAGAAAAAAAAAAGAGGGTAAAATAGTTAGTGTTGTCTTCTTGACAGAATGTAGAATCATCTGAGAAAGGAAAGCCTGGATAATTTTGTAGGGAGCTATCCCAATTGCAGTAATTCCTAGTGGATAACCATCCATTGTATATGGCACAATTCCATGGTGGGAGACACTAGACTTATGAAGAGCTGAGCAAAAGAATGCACTCATCAATCTCTACTTTTTGACTGCAGATTCAATGTGGTAAGCTTCTTCAAGTTCTTGCTGCTGTGGCTTCTATACCCAGAGGAACTGTAATCTTAACAGAGCAGAATAAATTCTTTATTCTTTTCATTGCTCTTGTCAGAGTAGGAAACAAAACTAATACATAGGGGTTAGACAAAACCCTTCCGGGGTAAGCCACACAGGCCAAAAAAAAAAAAAACAAAAAAACTTGTTTGTCTCCTCTGACATTTTTTTACCTTACCACTTGACATAAGTAGTATGCATATGTATTCTTTGTTATCTTTCCTTTCCTAAGCATAAATTCTTAATCCTTCTTAGCTTAGTCAATAAAGTGTTTACCTTGCAAACAAGAAGACCTTAATGCTGTCCTCAAAATTCTAATCAATTGCCAATCAAGAAAGTAGATCACAGGTCAATCTGGTGAGGCTCATTTTCTCAATTGATATCACATCTTCCAAAATGACTATCTCTTGTCAAGCTAAAAGAAAACTAGACAGCACATTTATGCTTTCTGTAAGTAACACCTTGCCAGCAACACTCTTTCTATGACTCTAATAAACTCATTGGTTTCACCAAGTTAGACTTTAGTAAAATGGCTTGTTTCATTTTTCAGTGTTGCCATTGTTGGGTGGGTAGACACTTGTTCAGTCCACTCCAGAAAAAGCCTTGTACAACAGCTCCTTAGAAATGATATACCCAGTGTTTTCCTTTGTCTTCTGGAGAGTGTAGACACAAACCCGAACATAAACACGCACCTACACAAACACAAACATACTTTTTACTTCTTACCACTTTTGGAAAAGGTCAGTTTACATTTGCTAATTAATATATTAAATCTCTGTTGATCATATTTACTCCATTATATCCGTGTTTGTTTTGTACCCTTTCCCCACATGATGTCACCCATCCATGTAACATCACTAGTGAGTAATCTTAGCTATATATTACCTGGAATTTTTAGAATTTTTACAACATCCCCTAGGTTGATGATGTGTTTTTTAACAAAATAAATCTCCATATTCATTTTCTTTAAAAATATTGAAATGCCAGACATTAGACATTTGGAGAGAGATGCTAGAAGAGGACAAGATGCCAGAGATAACGGCTAGACCCTTTGAAGAATGCCTAGTAGGAAAAGCAGGCACGTGCAAGGGGTGTCTAGAGCCAGGCTGCAAAGTACTTAATGTATGCAAGCTGTGAGGTATGGGTGCCCTAGAAAGAGGAGCTAGCTTAGGAAACTAACATTTTTTAAAGATAAAAATTCTCCGTAGCAGCATTAAAATACAAGTTTTTCTCTATTCTGTCTAGTCTCAGCAAGGAGACAGCCAGGGTCACAAGTCATTAACTTTGTGTTGTATAACTTTCTCAGGAGGTGTGAACAAAACTCTGCTGACCCCAAATAGGAGACTAAAAACAGATCAACATCCTCCCAAGCACAGCTGAGTAGTCACCCTGGGATTACTTAGGGGAATGTGAGTGAGACATTACTCACAGGAGCATAGGTGACTTGGAGACAGCTGCATCACCAAAACCCATCTTACAGCACCCACAGACCTCCCAGCATCATTTATCTAGGCTGATAGAACAGTGTCATCCCTGCTATAGTTGCTACTCCTTATAAAGACCCATAAACACACACACACACACATACACACACACACACACACACACACACACACACACACACAAAACAAAACAAAAAACGTAAACCCTTGGGGCAGGGTGTTGTAAAACTTTTAGGTTTCAAGAGTTTTCTGAGGCTTAACATTCTAGAAGGAACTATCTCAATTCAAAAACTACACATCTACTTAGAAACAAAAATGACTGAAACACCATCCAGCTTAAACTCTGATAAGGATACAAACTTTTCTTGCCATCATTGCTGTGCCTAAACTTCCACACTAGGTCTTTGCTCAGGCTACAGTAAGTGTAAAAGGTTTGGGGTTCAAGTCCAGCTCTTGTGATTTTGTCAGCCTCTGAGAACCTCAGTTACTTTGCCAGACAAAGCTGTTGTAGGGGGTGACTTTGGTGATTTATTTGAAGGATCCTGTTCTACTGGGGAGAGGGGACAGTGACAGAAGACTTGCAGTGAGGTTTACAGAACTGTCCCTTGTCTGCTTTCTGTAAGCACTGGTCTTGACTTTGCCCCATCCAGCGCTCTTCATTCCTCTTCCTAACAGTAGGACCGGCAGGACTGTCACAGCACACAAATCTCTCTTTTCTATGGCTGTCCTCACCCTGCTGAGGCCAATTCTCCTGGCTTATTTCATCCCTGCTAAATATATTTTTTCAAATTCATCCATTTTATCCCTTGGAGATTCAGACTAGCAGCCTCACTGCATCTGCTTATTAACAATAAACGGGCTTTAAATTGAATCTTAGGTGCTACGATTTCCTTTCAATAGAACCACATCAAAGGAAAATGACAAAAGCTAGGGGCGGCATAAATTGTGTCACAAGTGAGATGGGGACTGTAAGCTGGAGGGATTCAAAGTGATTTACTGGGTCACACAATAGCTGTTTCTGTTGCAAGAAAAGCAGTGTAGAGTTTCTCTCCACCTCTCCAAAATCAAATTCATTGTGTTCTGATAAGATGCCAAAAGGAGTCCCATTGACAGATGTAAAATATTCAAACCATGGGCTTGGTGGCTGAGAGCCAAGCTTTCTACTCCCTTGCACACTATCTTTAGCAAAAAAAAAAAAAAAAAAAACTAAAATGAGGTTTCTTTCATAAGAAAATGACAAATTCCTTCCTGACCTTTCTACAATGCAAACTCATCTAAACAGTAGAGGACTAGCAACACAATTATTTCCATTTATTTGTAAATCACACACTAAAGTTGTGTGTCCATCTATCTGTCTGTTCTGGCTAATCTTACCTTAACTTGTGTACAAACTAGAGTTATCTGAAAAGAGGAAATCACAATAGAGAAAAGATCTGCCTATAAAGCATTTTCTTAATTAGTGATCCTTGGGGGAAGGCCCAGCCCACTGTAGGTAGTGCTAGTCCTGGGCCAATGACTGAGGAAGCCAAGAGAAACAAGCCAGTAAGCAGAACCCCTCCATGGCCTCTCCATCAGCTCCTGTCTTCAGTTTCTTGCCCTGTTTTAGTTCCTGTCCTGACTTTTTTCAATGAAGAACAGTTCTAAGAATAGCTGAATAAACACTTTCTTTCCCCAAATTACCATCTGGTTAAGATGTTTCATCAAAATCCTAGAAAACATAACTAAGACTTTGTGTGTGTGTGTGTGTGTGTGTGTGTGTGTGTGTGTGTGTGTGTTTTCAAGAAAAATTTGCTGGTTGCATTCTTAGTTGTATTCCACAGAGATATAAAAAAATAATAATTGGCTCGCACACCCTGACATTATATTTAAAACATTAAAAAAATGTCATGCCTTTTGCCGCCTGGAACAGCAGAGATCTGGGGAAAGCAGGCCTGGTGAGATTGCACTGTGAGTAACCAAAGCACAGAGAGAACTAGGCGGAGCTTGCTGAAAACATGCCCCTGTGGCCCACAGTAGGGCTGGACCTCTGGTAGAGGGAATCCCGGTTGACCTGTAAAGCCCAGGCTCACAGACTAAACACACGGGCCCACAGTAAGGCACAGGTCCTTGTGAGTGGGAACTGGGGCCTGCCCAGGAAAGGCAGTGAAGTTCAATTACACAGGCCCTCTTAAACCTGGACCAGAGGGGAGTGTGGCACACAGGCCCAGAGAGAGGACACCGGGAGTTCTCAGAGAGCAGAAAGTACTGTGCTATCTGGAAAAAGGTTCATTTTGGCCTAGAGAAAGAGCCAGGTCCCTGCCAGTAGTACTCAGGACCTGTGGGCACAGGGCTAAGCTACCAGAACAGCCTCACAAGAGCTCCCACATCTGAGCCCACAAAGACAGAGCTGAGTCACTGCTACCAGAATTCACTGCTTGCCCACTAAAATCAGAACATGAAGAAGCAATTTTCTTCCTGAGCCCATGGGCCCTCAGATGGACAGGAGAGACAGGTGCCAGTCAGTGAAAACAAGACCACGTATAATCACAGATAAGAAGATGGCAAGAGAAAAATGAAAGAACTTAAGAAATGGAAACCAAGGCAACCTGGCAACATCAGAACCCAGCTCTCCCACCACAACAAGCAATGGATGGCCAAACACTCCAGAAAAAAGAAGAATCAGACTTTAAATCATACCTCAAGATGATGATGGAGATCTTCAAGAAGAGTGTGAATAACTCCCTTAAACAAACATGGGAGGACACACATAAACAAATAGAAGCTTTTAAAGAGAAAACACGAAAATCACTGAAAGAACTACAGGAAAACACAACCAAAGAGATGAAAGAATTGAAAATGGAAATAAAAACAATGGAGAAAACACAAAAGGAGACAACTCAGGAAATGGAAAACCTAAAGAAAGAAATGAAGAGTCACAGTTGCAAGCATCTCCAACAGACTATAAGAGATGGAAGAGAGAATCTCAGGGGCTGAAGACAACATTGAAAACATAGACAAAACATTCAGAGAAGATGCGAAAAACAAAAGCTCCTAACCCAAAATGCCAGGAGATCCAGGACACAATGAAAATACCAAACCTAAGGATAATAGGAATAGAAGAGGGCGAAGAATATCAACTAAGAGGCACAGTAAATATCTTCAACAAAATCATAGAAGAAAACTTCCCTACCCTTAAGAATGAGATGACCATATGCATAAAAGAAGCCAACAGAACTCCAAATTACTTGGACCAGAAAAGAAATTCTTCCCGGCATATAATAGTCAAAACAACAAGTGTTCAAAACAAAAAAAATAAAATAATAAAACAATAAAACAAACAAAACAATAAAAAATAAAAGCAGTAAGGAAAAATGGTCACGTAACATATAAAGGCAGACCAATCAGAATTATACCAGACTTCTCAACTGAGAGCATGATAGGTAGAATACCCTGGACAGACATCATACAGACTCTAAAAGAACACAAATGTCAGCCCAGGTTAATATACCCAGGAAAACTCTCAATCACCATAGATGGAGACACTAAGATATTCCAGGACAAAACTAAATTTACATAATATATGACCACAAATCCAGCCCTACAAAGAATAGTAGATGGAAAACCCAACACAAGAAGAATAACTACATCCTAGAAAAAGCAAGAAAATAACTAAACAAGACAACCAAAAGAAGAAAGACACACAGACATAATTCTACCTCTAAAAGCAAAAATAGCAGGAAACAGCAATCACTATTCCTTAATATCTGTTAATATGAACTCAATTCCCTAATAAAGAAACATAGACAATCAGACTGGATACATAAACAGAATCCAGCATTTTGTGGCACATAGGAAACTCATCTCAAAGTAAAAGACACTATCTCAGAGTAAAAGGCTGGAAAAAAATAAAAAACCCTCCCAAGCAAACTGCCCCTAGAAACAAGCTGGAGTAGTCATTCTACTATTGAATAAAGTAGATTTTCAAAAGTTATCAAAAAAGATAAGGAAGGACACTTTTTACTAATTACACAGAAAATTTATGAGAATGAATTCTCAATCATTAGCATATATACTCCAAATACAAGAGCATCCATATTCATAAAAGAAACCCTACTAAAGTTTCAAACATACATTGCACCACACACAATAATACTGGGAGACTTCAACACCCAACTCTCATCAATGTAAAGATCATGGAAACAGAAACTGAACAAGGATGCAGAGAAACTAGCAGAGGTTATGAAACAATTGGAATTAATAGAAATCTGCAGAACATTTCACCCTAAAACAAAAAAATATACCTTCTTCTCAGCACCTCACAGCACCTTCTCCAAAACTGACCATATAATCAGTCAAAAAAAAAAAAAAAAAAAAAACAAGCCTCAATAGATATAAGAAGATTAAAATACTCCCATGCATCCTATCAGATCACACCGGACTGAGGCTGGTCTTTAATAACAACAAAAACAAAAAAAGCCAATATACACATGGAAGTTGAACAATATTCAATACTCAATAATACTACTCAATAATAGCATGGTCAGAGAAGAAATAAGGAAAGAAATTAAGGATTTTTCTAGAGTTCAATGAAAATGAAAGCACAACATACCCAAACCTATAAGATGCAATGAAATCAGTACTAAGAGGAAAACTCATCACTCTGAGTGCCTCCAAAAAGAAACTGGAGAAAACATACACTAGCAACTGGACAGCACAGTTAAAAGCTCTAGATCAAAAAAAGTAGATACACACAAGAGGAGTAGACAGCAAGAAATAATCAAACTCAGAGGAGAATTTGACCAAATAGAAACAAAAAGAACCATTCAAAGAATCAGAAAAACCAAGAGCTGCTTCTTTGAGAAAATTAACATGATTGATAAACCCTTAGACAGACTAATTAGAGGGCAAAGAGAGAGTATCCAAATTAACAAAATCAGAAATGAAAGGGGAGACATAACACCTGAAACTGAGGAAATTCAAGAAGTCATCAGATCCTACTACAAAAACTATACTCAACAAAACTGAAAAATCTGGAAGAAATGGACAAATTTCTAGACAGATATCAGATAACAAAGTTAGACCACGACCAGGTAAGCCATCTAAATAATCCCATAACACCTAAAGAAATAGAAGTAGTCATCAAAAGCTTCCTAACCAAAAAAAGCCCAGGACCAGATGGGTTTAGTGCAGAATTTTATCAGACATTTATTGACGACCTAATACCAATACTATCCAAACTATTCCACAAAATAGAGTCAGATAAAACACGACCCAACTCATTCTTCTAAGTCACAATAACCCTCATTCCTAAACCACACAAAGACCCTACAAGGAAAGAGAACTTTAGACCAATCTCCCTTATGAACATTGATGCAAAAATACTCAACAAAGTTCTTGCAAACTGGATGAAGAACACATCAAAACGATCATTCATCATGACCAAGTAGGCTTCATCCCTGGGATGCAAGGATTATTTAATATATGGAAATCCATCAATGTAATCCACCATATAAACAAACTCAAAGAAAAAAAAATACATGGTCATCTCACTAGATGCTGAGAAAGCATTTGACAAAATTCAACACCCCTTCATGTTAAAAGTCTTGGAAAGAACAGGAATCTAAGGCCCATACCTAAACATAATAAAAGCAATATACAGCAAACCAATGACCAACAACAAACTTAACTGTGAGAAACTTGAAGCAATCCCACTAAAATCAGGGGCTAGACAAGGCTGCCCACTCTCCCCCTACCTATTCAACACAGTACTGGAAGTCCTGGCTGGAGCAATTAGACAGCAAAAGGAAATCAAATGAATACAAATAAGAAAGAAAGAAGTAAAAATATCATTATCTGCAGATGACATGAGAGTTCCATCAGTTGAAAAGTTTCCTCCTTTCTTCCCTTTGAGATATTGTTTTATCTGTGATGAATTTCCTGACAAACAGAAAATCTTAGAAATGCTCTGGGATTCTCAAGGACTGGTAATGAGCCTCTCGGGAGGTTTCTTGGGGATCTCCACTGAGGGCTGGAGAGATGACTCAAGGCCGAAGCACTGGTTGGTCTTCCAAATTCCAGTGTTTGAATCCCAGTACTCACATGCAGCTCACACCCGTTTGCAATTCCAGTATCAGGAAGAATGTTCAGTACTCTCTCTGGCCAATGTGGGCAAAACACCCACACACAAATAAATAAATAAATAAATAAATAAATAAATAAATAAATATTTTATATATGTAGAATTCTGCCTACCCTAAAATAACTTCTGATGAGTAATAGCAGGCTAACCATGTTCTCTGACCAGGCAGAGAGAAAAAAGCCTAAACAGGTCCATCAGTGCCAGCCTTTCAACCCAGCCACCAGGCACACAGTACAGAGAAATGTTCCAGTCCCAGCAGAATGGTAGGAATAAAAACAGAGTCAGCCCTACATAGATACCACCAGTTGACTCACTCAAATGCCACCCACAGTTAGTGCTGCTCCAGCCATGACTTTCCATCTCCTTAGGGAACTCACTTTGCTGCATATCATCAGAATCCATAACCCAAAAGAAAGATGTAGGCATAAGGCATGATGTGATTTTTGTCACTTCTTTTTGAAATAATTTGTTTCATCAATAAAGAACCAAATCCCTGCCTGTTGATCTTACAGAAGAGATTAACCTTTACAATTTAGACCTGACTTTGGCAACACCAGACCCATCCAGCTAGTTTAGATTAATTCAAGATGAACTTCAGTGACCCTACCTATACAAATGAACATCTTAATTACTGTCCAACAGGATACCAAGAAAATTAAATAAGATCAGGTGCTTTGAAGCACTCAGGCTAATACCGATCCTGATTGAGTTATTGACTAGTAAGTTTGATTGGATTTTATCCTATTTGTCTTAAGTGAAGAGCAAAAATAACCTTTCTCTCAGATTAACCTTCCTTTGATAATGAGAAATTGAAATGGACATGAAGTGATTTTGTCTGAAAAGCCCTTTTATTCCCACCTGTCTCATGTAAGAAGCTCTTGTAAATCCTTCCCAAACATATCTAGGTTGAACTCATACTTGTAACCCTTACTAATGACATAATCTTTATGATTATGAGTAATATCTAGTCATGTGATGCTTCTGTCCCCTCAGAATCTACATGTTGATATCTCAGCCCCTCCTAGTCATGGTACAGTGTTTGGGGGTTGAGTCTTGAAGACAGATGAAGCCTTCCTAGTGGCTCTGTAAAAACCCTAACCCCAAAGATCTCTCATGTGATAACAGAGCAAGAGGGCATTGTTTATTACCCAGAAAATGGGCACTCAATCAACACCAACGCTGTGCCTTGATATTGGAAATCTCAGCCTCCAGAATCTTGAGAAATACATTTCTGTTTACAAACTACCCAGTCTATGACATTTTGTTATAAGAGCACAAACTGTCACTGTGAGCTTGTATTTATTTCTATGTAAGAGAACAACAGCAAAATGACAACATACCTATCTCCAGAGGTGGCTGTGTGGACTGGATCTGATGGGTTTTTCTAAGGCACCAAAGACACAAAGCATCCTTGTTTTCTGTGACTGCTGCTCGCCAACCCACTTATCTGATATCTAAACATGCCAGCTGTGGGAATACTATAGACAGGCACTAATTGGTCCCTTCACAACAGTAATAAAATAAACTTTAACTTGGAATCAGTGCCAAAAGCAGAGTAAATAGGAAAGGCAGATCTATATCTCTGCCTCTGCAATAACCAAAGTATTCCTTGCAGCCTAGGAGAGTTTTCAGAAAGCCAATGAGGAAAACCCCATGACTTTTCCTATGTAGAGACAAAAAAGACCTCTACTTGGAACATCCAGTTGAAGCAGCTCATGCACCTCTCCAAGGAGCCTATCTGCAGCCTCAGTTGTCTCCCTCTACTTGTATTCCAACCAGTAGTGAAGGCTCACAGAGAATGACGATCCAGGTCCGGATGTTGCCAGGCTTGGGTAAAGGTATTATAAAGAGCAAACACCACAGCCACCAATAAGATACAGCTTGAGATGCATGTCCTGTCTGTTCCCTCTCAAGATGGTAGAGCATGTCACCTATGACAATGCCCTTCTGTTCCCAAAACCCTACTCGTGCCTCATTTTAGAAGCTGTTCCATGCCATCAGGGAAATGCAAATCAAAACAACCCTAAGATTCCACCTCACACCAGTCAGATTGGCCAAGATCCAAAACTCAGATGACAGCAGATGCTGGCGAGGCTGCAGAGAAAGAGGAACACTTCTCCACTGTTGGTGGGGTTGCAAGCTAATACAACCACTCTGGAAATCTGTCTGGTGATACCTCAGAAAATTGGATATACTACTACCTGAAGACCCAGCCATTCCACTTCTGGGCATATACCCCAGAGACACTTTAATACACAACAAAAATATATGCACCACAATGTTCATAGCGGCTCTATTTATAATAGCCAGAAGCTGGAAGGAACCCAGATGTCCTTCAGAAGACGAATGGATACAAAAATTGTGGTACATTTACACAATGGAATACTACTCAGCCACCAGAAACAATGACTTAAGCAAATTCTTAAGAAAATGGCTGCATCTAGAGAAGATCATCCTGAGTGAGATAACCCAGTCACAAAAGAACAGACATAATATGCAGTCACTGATAGTGGGATGCTAACCCCAGAGGCTTGCACTCCCCCAGAAACAACTCACAGACTCTATGAAGTTCAAGAAATAAAGAAAACAAAAAATATACATATATTCACAAAACAAGAAGACTTTGACTATTTCCATGTTGCGTTTTGTTTTGCATGTACTTTACGCTTATTGCAACTAGTAGGTTTTCAATGCATACTGTCAAGCCCTTGAAAAAAATCAAGTACTGACTAAAAAACATATTCACATGGTTTTATGTAAAAATTATTTTAATGTCTGAAAAAACAGTACTGACAAAAATGTATAATTTTAAGCAAAAAATATTTAAAATCTGTACATTTTTCTTTGTTTTGCAAAATAAAGTCGTTTAAAAAAAAAAAAAAAGCTGTTCCATGACACCTAGGGTCAAAAAGCTACTACTAGGGGCAAGTCTTCTAACTGGAAATTTTTAGCAGTACAATTATCCAAATCAAGGGGTCTTTTTAGTGCAAATGGACACTATGTGCTAGTGATTCCAATGGATTTCACTGAGCTCTCAAATATGAGGAAAAATGGGGTCCACTAAGAACAAGACCATCTATCTCTTTAAAATGAGCCTCAGCTCTGTCCTCATGAAGGTACAGTTCAAGGATGGCACAGCCAGACAGAGGAAGTAACATGCACACCATACCACAAACATGCACACACACAACATATACATCATACACCACACACACATATATACATACACATTACACACCTAATCCACATCACACCACACACACACATACACACATACAAACACACATACACATGTAACATCACACAAATAACACACACAAACATACTTCACACCACATATACATCATACACAAACATACCATGCACATACACACCACACACACTACATACCATACTCACACACATATACAAACACACATCACATAAATCACACACACATAAAATACACAACATACTACATACACCAACAAAGCACATATAAATATACACATATCAAACATACCACACACACATTTACACACATAGCATCACACACAAAACCATATATCACAAATACCACACACAAACACATTGTATTATATATACACACACATCAAATACACCATATACACACTAATCACACACACAGACACACATATCAAATATACAAATGCACCACACATACACACATTTGCATACATAACACATCACTCACACACATTAAACACACACATTATAGATACAAATTACCACCTGACTAAAAAACTTAACCTTGTTTTCTGGATATGACAATCTACTTAAAGCTTTATTAGTTCTTTGTTTTTAATTGATTAAATTTGTTTATTGACAATTTCATACAAGTATAAAATATGTTGTTTACTCTCACCCCCACCATCTTTCTCCCAGCACTGACACCTCCCCTTTCTCCCTGCAAGTCTTTTTGTTTAGCCAGGGCAGTCTTTGTGGCCATGGGTTTGGAATTACAAAGACTGAAGCTCACTGTCAGGCACACAACAGAAATCAATGAGCATCTCTTCACCAGCATCTACCAGTAACAAATAATTTAGCAAAGAGGACTAGGGTCCCCTCAGCACCTCTGCACTCCATACTTGCCTGTTCCCAGGCATGATCTTGTGCAGGCCCAGAGTAGGCAACTGCAGATGTTGTAAGGTCATGTTTGCAATAGCTATATGTCCTGCCCAGGACCATACTTCAAAGCCCTTCTCTCTACTTTCTGGTTCTTATTTTCTTTCCACTCACTCTTCTCTGATATTTCCTGAGCCTTGGACCAAGTATCCTAAGTGTCCTATTTGGAGCAGAGCGCCCAGGAGTCAATTTATAAGATTCAAGAGCAGCCATAAAATTCTGCATTTTCTATCATTCATGGCAAAGAGATGCTTCCTGATTAAGGATGTGTGTAGAATTTGTCTATGGCTGAAAAGATAAATATTTAGAGTGCAGCTTAGTGCTGTGATGATTTAGCTAAACAACAGCAGGGAATTCTTCTCCAGGACCTGACCTCTTTGCTGGGTATCCATCAACCATGGATCACCTCCTGTGGTGTGGGCCTCAAATCCAATTCAAACACAGTTGGTTACCCCATAATGTGAGTCCTATTAATCCTATAATCTTCTTTGTTTCACAGAACCCACAGGATTCACAAGAAGCTTATGAATGAAACAAACAAAAGCTCGATATTTTGGGCCACAATGTATTTCTCTTCACAATGAAGAGTGTCATGGAGACACACAAGCTCAAAATGGAATCCTTTCTGGCACTATCATCTAGCACTCTGTGATATGGCTCACTCTGAGATGTGACTCTTTATCCATTTAACAGAACCCGTTTTCTTCATATCTGTGCTTGGTTCTGTTTATTCTGATACTACACCAGCGCTATTAAGCAACTACTTCTATCCTGTTGATCATGTTCTTCTTAGTGTTCAGAGCAGCGTCTGCTCCATGGAGATGCTTGTGGAAGTCTGGAGCCAGTCCTGAGACAGAATGCACATTAACTGTTTTTTAAAAGTTAAGATTGTTAACTATAATGTTATTAGCTTGGTGACTACAACATTGAAGGTGAGAGTTTCTTTTCAAAGTAGCCACCTGGGGAAGAGGATACAACTAGCAAAGCCAGGATAAGGTTGAAATGATTACACCTTTTAGTGATGGAGAAAAGGTGCCCCAGGTAACTGAATTCTTCTCCTGAGGAGAGGATATAGCTGGGAGAATGCTGTCACTTGCCTGTGACTTAGGAACTCAGAAGCCAAGAAAGACAATTATTCAGATGACGTCTTCAAGGAGAGCAGTGGAAAAGCTGTCTCTCTGAGTTTTAAACTAGATTCAGATACTGCCAACAGAGGGCGGCCATGTCCACAGTAATGCTTACAAGAAACCCTAAGCCACCAGGAAGCTCCAAGCAGGGATGAACCAAGGAGAAGGAGTGGTTGAGTCTGAGGCATTCCAGAATCATGGGCTAACAGTATCTGGGCTTAGATACGATTTAATAAACTTACCAGTAAAGATTTCCAAAAGACATAAAATAAAAGTAAAGAAACAAAATCGAGACGAGAAGGAAAGAGAAATTAAAGCAGAGTACTGCACACTAAAAAAGATAACGCCATGAGACTCAGGGTGAGAGGAATGCTGCCTAAAGCTCTTGACACGTTACATGCTGAGCTCTTTATATAAACACTCTCCAGTCTTCAGAAAACTCCAGAGTGCAGCATTTATTATTCCCACTCACAGATAAGAAAAACTAGCTTGTGGGAAATAGAAAATCACCAGTGGTCACAGAGCCAGTAATTACTAGACAGGTGAGCTCAGCCAGTATCAGAGTGGAAGCCTATTTTTTTCCTGTCAACAGACAATAGCATGAGGATTTATAGAGGAATGCCAAGGTGCTGAGGTGGGAGAGGGTGGTTGGGAGAAGAAGCACCTTCATGAATGCAGTGAGAGGGGGCAGGGAGATATGATTGGGAGAAAGGAATAACATCTAAAATGTAAATGCAGAGAGTATCCAATAAAAAAAAAGAAAAAGAAAGAAAGTTGGTCTTTTTAGAAGGTGGAGTCAGAAAGAAAGAAAATCCTGTTCCTGAAAACTTAATAACAATCTGTAGGTTCTGTGGTGGTTTGAATGACAATGGCTCCCATAGGCTCAAAATTTTGTATCATTGGTCATCGGGGAGTGGCTCTATTTGAAAGGATTAGGAGGTGTGGCCTTGTTGGAGGAAGTGTGTCCATGGGGAAGCTCATTGAGGTTTCAAATAGCCCATTCCAAAGCCCAGAGTCTCTGCTATTCCTGCTGCCTTCATATCTGGATGTAGAACTCTCCACTACTTCTCTAGCAACATGTCTGCCTACATGTCACCGTGTGCCACACCATGATGATAATGCACTAAGTCTCTAAAACTATAAGCAAACCCCAACTAAATGCTTTCTTTTATAATAGTTGCTGTGGTCATAGTGTCTTTTTATGGCAACTGAACCTTGACTATGAAGGATTCATTTTTTAAACGAGTGCTGTGACCCTGTGATTGCCCTGCTAATGACATCAATATCACCAGCAATCACCCATATCATCTTTGCTGCTAAGGAAACCATTTTCAGAAATAAGAGGGTCCATCATCTGTGGCTCATCCCTATCCCTAAAACTACACTTTTTTAACAACTTTATTTTAAAGAACAAAGATAAATGTACATATTTTAAGCATTTTTTGCATAAAAGTATATAATACATTTTTGTCAGTACTTGTTTTTTTTAAAGGTTTGATAGTGTGATCAAGATCCTTTGACTTGTCTGAACCAATCACACTAATTCCTTTCACCTTACCAATGACTGGCTCAGGCATGAACACATTATATATAGTCAATATTATGAAACAGTAAGTCTTCCAGTTTGCTTTCTATTGCTGTCAGAAGCACCATGACCAAAAGCAACTCGAGGAAGAAAGGTTACAACTGACAGCTTACAGTCCATCATAAAATGAAGTCAGAGCAGGAACACTAGGTGGTAACCTGAAGACAAGAACTGAAGTGAAAACCACAGAGTCACTTACTGGCTTGCTCTCAGATCCAGCACTACAGTTTTCCCACACTATTGGACTGCCTGTTCAGAGATGCCACTGCTTATGGTGAAATGTGTCCTCTATGTCAATCCTCAATCAGAAAAATGTCCCACAGTCTTTCCTACAGACTAATATGAGGAAGGCATTTTCTCAACTGATTTTTTTTTGCTGGTTGGCAAAAAGAAGATTCTGCATCCACTCTTGATGTTTTCTCCTCTGAACACAGAAGAGGTGGAAATGGAATGCCTAGTGTTGCTATTGTCTTGTAAGTAATAGAAGTTGTTATCAAAATCTTAATGTCAACTTATTCAAAGTTGTCTGAAATAATATATTTTTTATTATTAGGGACACAAAATATAGCATGGTTTTAATGAGAAACATTTGAACCAATCAAAAGTATTCCCACTGGTATCTCCAGGAGACTAAGAGCAACCAGAGGCTAAGTTTTAGTTTATGGTTGTGATACCTGCTCTTACAGTGTGTTTAACTAGCATGGTTACTTCCCTGGAATTGAGGTGGGCATCACCACACTCAACTAGAAATGCTTTCACAGTGTCACTTTTTGTTAAATCCTGACTGAAAAATAGGAATGAGTCAGGATATTGAACAGCCAGTCAAGAACTGCAGATAATTGTGCAATCAGAAGATCCATGCGAGCTGACATAATCAAGTGCCTCCCATAGGCAAGCTATGTTCAAGATGAATATTGCTTTGTAACCCTGTTTTCAAACCAGAAAGAATTCCCTAAACACTAAGGACAGAGATAAATATCATTTTGGATTTTAAAAAAGTCCCCCCACAAAAAAAAATTGAGAAAAAAATAGTAAGTTTTAAACACTATTACATCAAAAAGACAGGACTTGGAGTCTCCAAAGAGGACTCGAAGCTAGGACAGCTTGAGTCTAACCCTCCAGCATCCTCTGATTAACACTGTACTCTTCAGGGTACAGCAGGACTGAGTGAAGAGTTAACAACGCAGTTGTGGGAGCTTGTAACAGTGGAGTGTGTGTTGCCACCTTCTACCCCTGGAGAGCCTCAATCCATTCATGCTGAAGCAAAGGGGAAAAGTTTCATGGGGTACCTTAGGGAGCATAATATAAGAATCACCAAGAATTTGGGAGGTGTAAGGATTGAAGACTCTCAGACACAGAAAATAAACTGAATTCTCTCTTGCTTGTAGCACATAAAAATACATTGTGCAGCACTCTATCAACAATTGAAAAAAGGTAAGCATCTTCCGGGCATGGGGAGTTGATTTTACAAAACTGAATGGCCTTTTGTCTTTAATTACATTCAATCAAAAGCCTAGCCCAAAGGGGATGCCTGGGTAGAAGAGGGGAGGACCACCTTGAATTTCAGGTCATAGTGACAGTTCCGAAGAGATGAGCCACTGTCTAGGGGACACTGCAGGAGATCACTAGCACAAGTCTCAGTGAAAACTCAGAAAAGCATCCTATTTAAAAAAAAAAAAAAAAAAAAAAAAAAAGGTCTACAATTGTACAGAGGCCATGGAAGAATACTACTGTGAAGTGACCTTTCTCCAAATACCTTCTCCCCAGAAGCTAACTCTGGAAGGATCAGAAACAGACCCTAATCCATAGGAGGCAGGATGAAGCTGGCTAGCATCCCTCACCCTCCTGCAGCAGCAGCCCAGCCTGAAGCGGAGATGGGGAAACTTCAAAGAGAATAGGAACATACTGTGTGGATGATTACACTAGACTCTACTAAAATCATATATCCTCGCAGTAGATTAAACCAAAATTTATTATTTTTACAGCCCTGAGCTTTTTGTAATCGTAAAACAAAGTACTCTTTATTTTCTAACAGTGATTAAAAACCCGACTTTATTCAAGAAAGAAGAGATAAACCAGAAACTCAGAATGAAATGAACTCTGGATACCTATCAAAGGCAACTTTATATGTGTGATAGCCATACGTAATAAGCACCCACGGGTAAGCCCCAGGAGACCCAGGTCCTTGTCACCTCCATTGTTCCTGTGTGCTCTGTGCCATCCAGCATTCTCTCCTATGTCTGCCTTAGCGACGCTGCACCTCTTCTAAGTCTGCTCAGCCCATCACAGACTGCTTGGGTTCTGAGCACTCCAACTTTGATGATCTGGCTCTAACATTTCCAATCTGTCACATTAACTTTTTGAGGTCTTCATAGATCACATGGAAGTTAACAAGGGCTTGTAGAGGCACTCGGCTGTATCAGCTCTCTTCACTTTCCTTTCACTCCTGCATCTCTCTCAGGATGCTACATTTTTGTGTATAGCATCTGTGGAATAGATCTCTTCAGTAATGATCCCTGAGTCTCTCCCACAAACATACCATAAATCACAACCTTTTATCAAACCTATCACCTAGAAACTTGGACTCTAAATATGATGGAAAATGATTGAGATATTGAATTAAGGCGCTGAAGACCATCCTGCAAGGAAAAAGGAGATCGGAAGACACCGAGTTCCCTTATGCATGCCAAAACCTCCACTTTTGCCATCCTCTTGACTTTTCAATGATGATAAGCAAATAGATTCAGAATCTCAACAACATGAACAACCTCATAAAGCTACTAAATAGTGAAGCTGTATGAAAGCCTAAGTCTCTTTAGCCCAAATCCTATTTCCCAGTTTATTCCATTGAAGATGAAAGAAGCCAGGCATGAGGTGAAGGCAGGTTTGAGGGCTTACAGAGCCCATCAGGTGGGTATTGCAGCATGCAGTTATGTGGTTTGAAACAATACAATGAGCCTTGAGTGTATGTGTGTGTGTGTGTGTGTGTGTGTGTGTGTGTGTGTGTGTGTATCTTTATGTCTGTGTCTATGTGTGTATCTGTTGTATCTGTATCTGTGTGTCTGTGTGTGCCTGTCTGTATGTTTGTGTATGTGCATGTTTGTTTGTTCGTGTCTGTATCTCTGTGTCTGTGTGTATATTTGCATGTGTGTTACTGTTTGTATATGTACATGTGTGTCTGTGTGTGTCTGTACGTCTGTGTGTATATCTGTTGTGTCTGTATCTGTGTGTGTATGTGTGACTATATGATTGTATATGTTCATGTGTGTCTGTGTGTGTATCTGTTGTATCTGTGTATGTATGTGTGTTTGTGCGTATGTTTGTGTATGTCCTTGTGTGTCTGTGTGTGCATTTGTGTGTGTGTGTGTGTGTGTGTCTGTGTGTGTAGCTATAGTTCCAAGCTCAACTGTTAACTGTCTCTGTTTCCATGAACCAAAAAGAACTGGATACAATGCATTTCCATTCTTCTAGTAAAGGCTTTGACAGAAGAAAGAAAGAAAATAAAAGAAAAATGGAGGAAAGGAGAAAAGGAGAGGGGAGAAAAAGAAACTCTCCCTGTCCACAACATGTCCCAGTGGCTGCAGGCAATGAGCATCTCTCTGTGCAGAGAAATGTCTGAAAAACTCAACCCTCACAGCCAAAGCAATGGTAACAAGGTCATTTACTCCCCCAAGAAGCACCATGCTTATTAGCCCCTTAGCTGACTGCTCCACACTAAAGCTTCCCCCACAAACATATGAAAAGCTAAACCCAACAATCAGTACATTAATTGAAATGCCAACCTGAAGTTCAATAGATGGTTGCTGCTGGGGTCAGAGTCATCACCAGCCACTAAACGTTATATGAAAAGATCCACAAAGAGACTCAGTTTCCGCAGCAGGCTTTAACCTTCCCCTCACCCACTGTGGAGAGGAGGAAAGACACAGGGTGAGTGAGGAGGATGGGACAAGGCTGAAACTAGGGCTTAGCCTGAGGAATGCAGGCTACAAGGAGAGAAATCCTGGCTCCAGGAACCTGATACCAACAACTTCCCACCTACTCTTTCCTAAAGAGGGCTTTATCAGTAATGTGCAAGACATAGAACCAGACCCGGGTGCCAAACACGGTTTCGGATCTTTTCTCACACCCATAAAGCAAACATTAAAATGTTTGGATCTTGGAATTGCCAGACTTAGTTACGTAAATGCTAAAGATGCACGTCTTCCCCTGCAGAAGTTACTGAAGAGATAGGCAGGACCACCACCTAAAGCAGCAAACCAGAACTCCAACCAACAATCACCATTGTAAAGTTGTAGTAACTGGGAGCTCTTAATGGACTTATGAAGATGAATGTGGTTTGTGGAAGGTAAGTAAAGAGACATTTCATCACCTACTCTGTGTCTGGGGCTGGGCTGTAGTCTTTGTAAATTAACCCTTTTGGTACTCACAAAGACTGGCACAGACTGAAGTTATTGCACAAGATTCAGGAAGCTAGCATGCTCATCTTCAAGGGTCATGGCATTTCCCTATAGCACTTGGCCTACTAGAGTGGAAACACAAATAATTTCAAAAGCAGCTGCAGAAGGAACAGGCTATATTATAAACAAGATATTTGAAGGCAGAGCACTCTCTGCAGACAGATAAGAGCCCTGTGCTTGAAAGCAAGAAATGAAACTTTAGGTTCATCTTGCTCATCTTAGTTTTCTTTCTGCCAGAATCCCAAGATCTAGAACTCCTAATTCAAGTTGATAGCTAAGCCATATGGCCTCTGGAGATCCCAGTGACTCCCAGTGATGCTTGGTTTCCATGGCATCATCACTCCAAGATCCATAGTTAGTTGCTCTTTGCATTTCTGGGTCTTTTCTTGTGTCTCCTATAAGAATGTTTATCATAGGACTCAGTGCCCACCTGCATAATCAAGGTGATTTCATCTCAAGATCCTTACCTTAATTACAACTGTAAAGAATTCTGTCCATATACATTCACACAGCCTGGGTATGTGGGCATAAAGGCACAGAAATATTTGAGGAAGAAGGGCCACTACAATGCCACAAGCTTTCTCCATGTCTGAAACATCTTCCCACTAATTCTTTCCTCTGTCCCACCAGCTGGATCAAGATCTCTCATTTGCTTGTCCATATTCAAGAGCAAGATTTTGTTTCCTAGAACCCATTTCTAACAGTGTTTCCTTATCCAATAAATATTAAATATCTTGAAGAATTGTCTAGACATGGAGCTTCAAATTCCTTACCACCCACCAGGCCATAATCCTTTGGAAGCTGGCTTCCATACTTACTAGTAAATTAAACTGTCCTCTCTAACTTCTTTCAAGACCTCATCTCTCTTCACATCCCACACACCTGCCCCAGCGTCGTTGGTCTTTTACTGATTCTGATCTAAAACCGTACATATGTTAAGATAGAACACCTTGTGGTTCTCCAGGAAACTGGCACTAATTGATAAATATCTATATAGAAAAAAGGTTATTTGGGGAGTTGTTTCCTGTCGTTATGGAGGATGGCAAGGTCAAAATGTTCAAAGTAGTTGTGCAAAGGTTCAGAAAGATCCAGTTATATAATTTGAGTCCAGTAATATCAGGCTGGAGAACCAGGACAAACTGGTGCTGACTTTCAAGTAGGCAGAGCACAGTTTTCTCTAGCACAGCAGGTGCTGTCTTCTGTTTGGGCTCTAACAATTTGATGTGAACCACAACATTTTGAAGGGCAGCATACTTGACTCAGATTTCACTAATTTAAATCATACTTTCATTTTAAAATATGCTCTTAGAAACATTGAGTATAATATTTAGTCACATAGCTAAGTACCCTGGCACTGGCAAGTCAAAAGATACAATTAAATTTCAAACTCAACTTACCAGGCATGGTGACACATGCCTGTTACACAAGACTTGAGAGGCAGAAGCAGGAGATTTGCTACAGGTTTCTGGATGGCCTGGTCTACAAAGTGGTTTCTAGAGCAGTCAGAGTTACAAAGTAGACCCTGCCTCAAAATCTAATTAATTAATTCAATCTATACAATATCTCTACTGCTTGTAATAAAAAGCTTAGAACTTAACTTTCTGATACCAAGTTAAACATTACCACTTAAAAAGCTCTCTGTGTCATCCAATCTAAAGTAGCCTCTCTGGTTTGATTTCCTCTTTCACTGTCTAAGGCTATCACATTATTTTCATACGCACTGTTATACTTAGTCTCTATAATTTCTGACGTTTATCTTGGTTGCCATTATAGCCCAACTGTATAAATAATTGCATCACACGTAATAGGTACTGTGTGAGCTGGTGTTGGTTTGGAAGCCACACTGAAGATAGAGTTAGAACCACAAATTATGGACACCATCTGTGAAAGACGAGAGGTCAAGACAACAAGAGCCATGGACTCAAAATGCAACTCAGAGTTGTGAAAAAGAGGTAAAGGAGGAATTATAGATTGGAGACAATTCTAACCAAATTCCAGACAGCCAAACAGAGGGAAGTTTTGCATCCACAGAAAGAAAAATAGTCTTTTGTCTCCATTATTGGCTGGCCACAGCTTAGAGACTTGTGTCCTCAGCAATAGTACATGTTTATCCCAGAGAACAGAAGCTAGGCTGATGATTTTCACAGTCAACTCGGGTACTGAGGAACTACTACGTTACTAGAGAGATGTTTCCTGTATGTCCTGGGAATAAATCAGGGCTGACTACCATGTTTCATCATGGCTACCACTTTTTTGGCTTCTGTGTGCTTGTGTTCGCTTGGCTTCTCCTGGCTTCCCTCCTCTCTAGCTCTTCTTTCTCCTTTCTTCTCTCCCTGTCAACTCTGAAATAGATTTCTCCCCTGTAGTGATTTAAATGAGATACACACACACACCCCAAAAAAGTGCCTGCTAATGTAGTGAAAAAGGACAGGGTCCATCCCAGGCTGCTAGTCAAACTTGGCAAAGTCATCAACTTAAAATTGGCTTTGGGTTACAAAAAATGCAAGAGTAAGGGGGTCCAGGATTCTCTCCTCACATTTTCACAGAGCCACTGTGGCCAGGCTATGTGTGGCAATTCTAGAGTCACTCAGGAAGGCTTTAAGGAGGCAAGCAACCTGAGAGAGCCCTGCATGAAGGCAAGAAGATGAAGCCAGGGTTACAGTTGAGATCCCCAAGATGCTGGATATGCCAGAGCCATGAGTCATCTGCCAAGGAACAACTAGAAATGGGGTTGGAACTAGCGCAAGAGAGATGTATGTATGTTGCATGCAGCAACAGTAGAGGGATAGAGCCATTGAAGGCCTTTAAAACTAAAGTCACAGACACAGGACACAGAACTACAAAATTTGATGTTTGACCTGCTAGGTTACAGTCTCACTTTGACCCAGTATCTCTTCACTGTGTCCCATTCCTTCCTTTGGAATGGGAATGTATAAACTATGCTCCTATGTGATAGAAGTGAGTATTTTGCTTGCTTTTTAGTGTCACAGGAGTTGGACTAAATGTATTTTGCATTATGATTAAGACTATGGGAACCAGAGATGAATTGTGGTAGTTTGAATGAGAACCACTGGTGGTCGAGTTTGGCCAGGTTATGGAACGTTAATACACGAAGACTTGCTGGAGCAAGTCTGTCACTAGAGCGGGCCTTGAGACTGCATAGACTAGCTTCACTTCCAATTCCCTCATCATCCTGTGTGTGACTGAGAGACCGAGATGCATGTCTTAGCTTCCTGCTCTGCCCTCTGCCCTCATGTCTCCCCACCATGTGGACATCCAGGCCTCTGGCACTCTTCCTTAAGTTGCTTCTGGTTATAGAGCTTTATCACTGAGGCAGAAAGTAACTTATCCGTCCTCCTTCTGCAGCTCTGTCCTGCATGGCCTGAAGCACAGGCTCACTTCCTAAGTAATCTGAGAATTAGTGTAATGCACACCCTGTGTGCCTGGCTTTACACTGAACCTCCCATCTGTATCCTGCCAGTTACCTTCATTCACCCCTCAGGACATATTACTACTTCATTTTAAAGATACAGAAATGAAGCCTCGTGGAGGCTGCTTAGCCAAAGCTCAGGCATCTTATAAAATACCAAATTAAAACTCAGGTCTATACAACCCTGAAGTCTGTCTTCTAGTTAGTATGACAATGGTCAGCATATACTCTTTCAACTTGCAGGCCAAACAAAACCCAGCTAGTTGAGGATGGGTTTGGCTGATGTCCCGATCCAGAGGTGCCTGGTGTAGCTTTGGAGAGAACAGGAGAGTGGTGGCCATCCAGACATCTGTGAAGGGTAATGCTCACTGGAGAGCTGGCTGTGTGCCACCTCTTTTAAATACTAAGCCCCTGGTATCCTTGCTAATAACATTCTCACTGCTGCAGGTTTTACTCACAGGAGTAATAAATTAATTAGTGAATATGGGTGAGAAACTCTTTGAAGTTGTAAAAAGCCCACAGTACAGATGCTAAGGAAAGGAACCAAACAGACTAAATCAGAAAGCCTGTAAGGGCTGAATAGCTCCCGGCAATGGAGCCCCTAGCTCTCTGAGGACAAGTGCAAACAGAACAAAGAAAAACTCCTTGAAAGGGCACTCGAGACCTGTGCCTGCTTTCAGAGGCTCCCTGGCCCGTTCTGGAGGTCTAGCAAACATGGTCTTCTCATCCCCACTAATTCTCCGTCATCCCTGCATGGCTGCGCAGGGGAAATATCCAAGACCACTGTTATCATCAGGCTGTGCCTTGCCTCAGTTACTCCATTTGACATAAGATGGTTTTCCAGACTGGACTTTGCCTTGAGAGACATTGTTTGATTCCATCTGAGGGTAGCTGCCCCACAAACTTATCAAAGTAAACTGAGACCAGAGAAGCACACAGATGCACTAAAATGATCTCAGGAAAACTAAACTCAAGGACTTATCAGACATAAGAGACTGAAAAAATGAGGGAACTTCCACAGTTCCCGTAAAGAGAAATGCATCTAACACTAGCACTGAAATAGCAGTGGCCCAGCTGACCTGTTATCTGGCCACCTGATATTGCAGAGAACAGGCAGAGAACAGGCAGAGAACAGGCAGAGAACCTTCAATTGCCCCAAGAGATTGGGTCTGGCTTTTCTCTGTTGATGCCACCTACTTGTGCCTTATCCCCGCTCATCCACCCAGACTTGCTCTTAACGCATTGTTTGCCTTCTCGTTCATTCGGACACAGTGCTACTATTAGCTTCTAAGATCTGGTGCTCCTGTCCTGCGGTTCAGCTGTGCAGGGGACTTACATGTCCCCAGAGAGACTTTTATCAGTTGCCCCTTTCACCTCTCAGGCCTCGTGGAAACTCCTTGAGCTCTGTGCTTAAACCTCTTTAATCCTATACAGCCATTCATTAATCCATACTTATACATGCATATTTACATTTACTGTGCCAACTATATGGAAGGATCGGGAGAGAGATAAATAACACAAAGGTTATTTGAAAAAGCCTTAAGGGATCGTATCACATTATATCATATCATATCATATCATATTTACCTGCAATAACATGTAATGAATAGAACTAAATATGTTAAATGGCCACTTGGGCTGGCAATGTAAGTATGTATTCATTTGGACAGTGTAGAAAGAAGAAACACATCTGTCTGTTTCTCACATAGTGTGCTTAGGACATCACCTAAAGAGCCCAGCAGAAAAGGGAATCACGTTGCCAGTGTCTGCCATGACCATCCTGTTGGTGTCTCTTCTGCTACAGGGTTGTTATATCTCCACAATATCCACATCTGGGGAAGATTTTATATTACATCAATTATGGCAGAAGAGGGTACCAAGTAAGATAAGAATTGAGAGGAAGAGAGAGAGAGAGACAGACAGACAGAGTGAGCATACCCTGTTATCAGGAAGCTAGTTTTGTAATAAAAAAATTAATCCAAACATGAAGGCAGAACTCTCCTGGCTTCACCCTCTTTAAGTCTCCCCTCTCAACACTTTTGTACTGGGAATGATGTTTCCAGCATTTGAACTTTGAGGCGAACATTCAAATTATAGCAACAGTATATGAATATATTGTACATAGTGCACAGTGTTTGTTTTAAAAATGTGTTTTAAGACAGGATTTCATCAGACAACCCTGGCTGGCCTAGAACACATTATGTAGACCAGGCTGGCTCCTAACTCACAGAGATCCCCCTGCCTCTTCCTCCTGAGTGCTGGGACCTTTAAAGGCCTGTGCCACCATGCCCAGCTTTAAAAGCAATGTCCCTGGCTTATGTCATTCCCATGCTATGTCACCAGACAGCACTGCTGGTTCTAAGCCAGGATCTGGACCACAGTGACCTCCAGAGCAGTCACATGGTACCAATCAAACTATCGCCATAATTATGCTACTGGGAGCTGAACCCATCTTACAGATGAGACCGAAGGGAGTCCTTGTTGTTCTTGTTGTTTGGAATGGGGGATGGAGATGTGTCCCAGTGTGAGGCATGGAATAGCCTGAAACTCATGAGGTAACCCAAGTCATTCTCAAAGACAATCCTTCCATGTCAGCCTCCCAAATGCTAGGATTCCAGGCTAAGCTAGCATACCCTCCTAAAGAAATTAATATTTATGAGGAGAATGAAGTGCAGTACAGGCCGTGAGAATATTAAATCATCATAATACAGCTGAAAGCACCATCCTGACCCTGGATTACTAGAACTTCTGTTATGCCTCCTTTGTCATTTTGAAGACATTTGACCACCATGTGACCTACAACAGAATGCTAAGCCTAAGAACCCAGTATCTTGTCATGATAAGCAAAAGAGAGCCAAGACCCCGGAGGATAGGGGCAGCCTCTGAATGTAGAGTGGGGTGCTGGATGATAAATCAGAGACCAGTGTGGAGAGGCCTGGGGAGCAGGCCCCTGAGTGGGAGCCATGTCTCCCCACAGTCATGCCTGATGTCTTATAGGATGTCTCATCCTTGTCAATGATAGGTTTCTGAGCAAACCGACAGCAATTGTTGCTATGGAAGACGGTGTGATTTGGGGCACAAGAAAAATACTCTTGCAGTTGAGAAAGTTGATCCAGACTGTCCTGATGAAATAACTCAGCTTCCTCAGTGCTGATATGTGAGAATGATTGGTCACAGCTAAAGGCTGAAGGAATAAAACTATCTCCGGAGTTAAAGGGCCTTGGGCACGTGAAGGTTGGACCTAAAGTGAAAACATTGGCCATTGGAGTTGGGTTTCACTCTGTAGCACAGAATAGGCTGAAACTGAATCCTAGCCAAGCCAAACACTGCCCCTGAAAAGCCCTCAGCCACTCCAGTCCTGGGCAATTTCTGTATTAACCATAGTTATGACCTATGATCCCAGTACCCTGGGACACTACACACTCTGGCCACCCTGTTGTGGGCTATACTGAGGCCCATGAAGCTGGGACGACACACACTAATTTTGGAAATTGAAGAGAATTGTTGAAACCTGTGCCTCAGAAAGATGCTGGGAAGGGTCTGAGGGCAAAGAAGACTTGGGAACTCATAAAGAATGTGAAATTTTCACGAAAATGTCATTGTGAGGTCACCAGAGGCCAACTATACAATCTACAATCTCAAAAAAAAAAAAAAAAAAAAACAGCTAATTGTAATAGCATAAAGGTCTCAATAGCACCATCTTCTGTCAATAAGGAAAACTACAAGCAGCTAAATTTGGAGTCAACATTAATAAGATGTGAGGCCTTCAAAGATCTTTGACTGGGTCAAGGCCTTGAGGGGAAATGAGACTTACAAAAGACAAAACAGATTGTTGAAAACAGGGCCGAGAAGAAACATGAGTTTGAGATTCCCTTGTCTCTGCAGCTGTTCTACTTAAGGCTGAGAAGGCAACTGTATCTTGATTTTAAAAAGGAATGCAGAAGTAGGGAGAGGAGGCGGTGGAAGGAGGAGGGGTAAGGGAGGGAGGGAGGGAAGAAGGGAAGGAGGGAGGGAGGAAGAGAAGGAGGGAGGGAAGGAGGGAGGGAGAGAAATAATGAAGAAGCTTAAGCTGGGATGAGCAGCATGTGATCTACATTAGCACTGGCCCCACTTTGCAAAAGAGGCCCTGGTTGGATTGAAGACTCGTGCCCTGGTGTGTCCTGGCCACAGAGCTGCACTGACCACAGAACCATGAGCTAAATCCTGGAGCCTCCCTTGCAGCCGCCGCCCAATTGTGTCATTAAACCTATTCCATAGCAAGCATAGGAAGGACGCTCGGTTTCTCCAGAAACATAGCACGGGGTGAGCAAGCGGCTTACCACTACGAGTGACAGGGGCCTCTCCACTGCCACTTTCCAAGGCAAACAGAGCTGTTCATGTCTCCTGGTGTTTCCAACCATTCCTAAGTCACAAGAGTTGGCTGTCAAGACTGTTTAAGGTCAACAGCATGTCACCTTTCCTTCTTTTGTCCAGGACAGAATTCCACAGTAGCCACCTGCATAAACCTGGGCCCGGCAATCTGCTTAGAAAAAAGAAATGCAGGTTCCCTCCCCGACTCAGAAAACTCTAGAAACCAGAGAATACTCCCAAGAGTACTGTTTTGTGTGTGTGTGTGTGTGTGTGTGTGTGTGTGTGTGTGTTGTTTGTTCTATCTTGTTTTGGTTTGTTGTGACAAGGTTTCTCTGCTATGGAGCTCTGGTTGTCCCAGAACTTGCTATGTAGACCAGGTTGGCCTCGACCTCACATAGATCCACCTGCCTCTGCCTGCCAAGAGGACTGCCTTTGAAACAGTGGCTGGTGTGAGCAAAGGTTGCTCCTCAGTCAGCAGTCTTGGATGACTCGGTGACTTGAGGCCACAGAGGTGCTCTGATGCCTACTGTTGTCTAGAACAGCCTCCACACTTAACTCACCCATCAGAGTTTTCCGGTTCACAGAAACGTGATCACTTCTGCATTCTCCAGTTCATCCTACCTGTAACTTGTATGACCTATCTGAACACTGAACAAGGCCATGAACCCCAGCTGATTGTCAGCCAGGTTCTCTCTGGCATGCTAGATGTAATGGTGTGACAGCCCTCCTGTATCTGTTAGGAAGGCAGTCACTCAGTGTGTCCTAAAGCCTGATGTGCCTTCTGATTTCAGCAAGCCAGGCTTTATCCTGCTCACACACCACATAGTCAGAGCTAAGTGGCTGCTGGTAATAACTGGACAATGTCGAGTCCAGCACTGAGACTATGCTCCTGACTGTTTGCTGCTTGCTGCTTCAAGCTTTTATGAACGCATAGGAATGAGGGGGAGGCATTGTCTGCTGCCTGTCCCTCTCTGTTCTCCATCAGGAAGCACACACTGCTTCCCAGAACGCACAGCTCCAGACCAGTGAGAGAGCCACCTCTGTATTAGTGCTAGGAGATGCCAAGTCTTTTCTCTGCACTTTTCTATTATCCATAGGATTTTACCTCCTTCTGATTATTCACAGCTCCCAAACCCCAACCATCAGTCCTCTTTCCTTGACATGATGTGCTAGAGGGTATCCCAACCTTCTTGAGTCAAGGACACACTCACTTGGTTTCGCAGAAAGGCCAGCAACAACTGTAGACTCAACCACAGCTTTATCATTTTAATTTATGAATTTATTAGGAAGTTCATACCTGAACTGGTATCTTGACATACACCTCTGCCCTTTTCTCTCAAAGTTTCAGAGTATGGGGTCTAACACTGAGGTCTTTGATCCATTCAGAACTTGGTTTTGTAGAGTGGGAAAGAAGAATCAGTTTCACTCTTCTATGTGTAGACATCATTTTCCCAGCATCATTTATCAAAAATGTTGTGTTTCCTACAAGCAAATACCCATAAAATATCAGGTGACTATAGGTGAACGAACTTATATCTGGGTCCTCAATTCTAGTGCACTGGTCATGATGTCGGGTTTTATGTCTGTACCATGCAGGTTTCGGTATAATGACTCTGTGACAGAACTTGACATCCCCAGCTGTGTTTTTATTGCCCACAGTTACATTAGCTCTCTGGGGTTTTGTGTTTTCATATGATTTTTAATATTGCTTTTCACTTTGCATGAAAAATGGCTTTGGGATTGTACTGAATTTGTAGATTGCTTTTGGTAGATGGCAGTTTTCACATTATCAATTCTACCAGTCCATTAGCATGTAGATCGTTCCACTTTTTGATATCTTCAATATTTTAACAGGGCTATTGTGTAGGTCTATTTCAATGTATTTTTGCAGCTCTTGGAAATAAGACCACTCCTCTGATTTCTGTGTCTGAGTGTATTTGTCGCTGGTGTATGAGAGTGCTACTGATTTGGGTGTGTTTGCTGCCTCCCAATTGGTTGAAAACATTATTAGCCTGAGGCATTTTCTGATGAGGTTCTAAGGTCCATTGTGTAGAATCACATCTTCAAGAAAAACTTTGACCCTTTTCTTTCATTTTTTTTCTCCTCTTGCATTGCACCTGAATAAGACCTTAAGGACTTCATTAAATGAATGTAGTAGGAGTTCCTCATCTTAGTAGGAATGCTTTAAGTTTTTTCCATATACCATGATGGTGGATACAGATTTGTTATATACAGCCTTTATTGTGTTGAGAAATATTCACTCCTAATGTCTCCAGGAATTTTGACAGGAAGAGACTTTGGCTTTTTTCCGTCTATTGATATTATCCTGTTATTTCTTTGAATCTATTGATGTGATAAATGACATTTATTGATATACTTAATTCGAATGGTTGCTGCAGGTTCTTATAGCTGACACTCCCTCTTAGCATTACTTTCACTGTATCATGGAGGTTTTTATGTCTTTTACTTTCATTTTCATTCAGTTCTAATTTACTTCCATCTTAATTTCTTCAGTGACACATTCATCAATCAGTAATGTATCATTTAGCATGGAAAGTTTGGACACTGCATGACATTGTTCCCTTTCTTGATCTGAGCATCTTCTGTGACTTGTTTTCTTTACAGGGTCTCACTCACACCCTCACACTTAGATACATTTCTTACAGGCAAGAGCCATGTTTTAACTGTAGGAATTTTCATATGGAAATGCAATAATTATCGTGTGTATGACAAAGCAACAACTTACAGGGTGAACGCATATGTGACTAAATGGATGAATCAGTGAATTTGTCTACCCAACTAGATTTTAAATTTCTCATAAGCAGAAGCCATGCCTTATACTTTTCTGTAGTTCATAAAAGCTAAGGTGGTGGTAGTAATTGTGGTAGTAGTGATGATGATGACAATAATTCCTCTAAGCACAGAGATGCCCACTGTGACCTCATCCCGTCCTGTCCTTCGCCCCTCCCTGTCCTTTGAAACATTGAAACACATCATTCATCTGAGAAACTCTCCAATCTCAGATGAAAGAAACAAATGACAATGTGTCAGGGCAACATTCTGCAAATATAAAACATTCTCTGAATGCCTTTACCCCTCAGGGCAGTCCCTGGCTTTGAAAGAAAGTATCTGTGGAACCACTTTAGCAAAGACTCTTGCTCTGGAATACACCTGGGGCCATCCCTTGTCATCCATTAAAATGTTTCAGAACAAGAAAACATCCTGCTGAGGCAGAAATACAGCAGCTTCAAAGTCTCTGGTCCTAAAGTCTCAGATAGACATTTTCTCCCTGGACACAGTGTCTGACTGAATCCTGTCCTCTTTTTACTCAGGATAGGACATAGAGACAAAGCTCTTACAAGGCCATGAAGACTTTGTCTTTTCTGCCAGAGCAACAAACACTTGGGGGCCTTAACCTGTCAGAGATGCCTCCACAGAACTCTCCAGCATGTATCAGGGTCCTGCCCATGGCTCCAGACCATATACCCTAGTGAGCTGGGCTGTGTGCTCCTAGAGAATCTATTCCCCTCTCCGATCTCAGTCTGCCTTTAGTCTTCAAAAGGAAGATGGGTTCTGCATCTCTCAACACCATGTAATGGAACACTCTTTTTCTTTTCTTACTCATCTCTAGCCTCAGTGATCATCCTGCTGTGTCTGGAACATTCCAGAAACAATAAGCTTTTTGGACTTTGATAAGTGTTTTCCCTACTACCTCAGACAGAAACTGGGCTCTCCTATACAGCCTTTCATCCTGTTTCTAACTGTAGCCCCAGGCACACTCCCCAAGGTTATCTCTCTGATTTACTTTTCTGCTCCACACTTGCTACCTTTCGATGTATTTTTCTTATTTACTTTGCTATCAGAAGGTGAGAAGCTGGTTGGTGGTGAGGATATCTGCCTATTTTGTTCCCAGTATTGAACAATATATCTGGCACAGTGTAGGAACTGAAGCCTAACTGTTAAATGAATACAACACATGTTTTCTGAACACCTACTGTGCTTTAGGCTCTAAGCCTACAAATAGCATCTAACGAGGCCTCAATATACTATCTGGAATGTGAAACAAATTGAGAGAAACTGGATGCACTGATCAATAAAACAGGAGCAGACATGTAGGGATGATGAACTTAGATGGTCCAGGAGAGGAGCTAATTTACTGTCTAGGGGGAAAGAACAAGAAGAACTATCCAAGGGCCTGAACCTGCTCTGAGTTTAGTAAGATAAACAGCGCTGTCTAAAGGCATGAGAGCTGGGCAGCCCCAAGATACAAGGAAAGGTTATTCTAGAAATTGTTATAGGCAAGACCCTGTCCCTTTCAAGCAGAGATGTTTAACCTGGAGATCATTTGATAAGTATGTGTTGAATGAATGAATAAGTTATTCAAATAAGAAGAAGCAATATAAGACATTTTCTGGCTCTATTGCTCTCTTCCTGTATTACCCTGCTCCATGACTAAAACCTCCTTCCTAACAGAGTCAAGTTTGGAGAAAAAAAATTCCTCTTTGTCCCTAAGGTGCCATAACTGATTCAATTATAAACTGACCACAGGCAAATTAACATGCAAACATGTACAAATATCATGGAGGAAATGTAGATGTCTAAAAGAATGGTGAGACTTAATAGCTTGAAATAGAGTAGAGGTGACATAAGAAACGAAGGGAGAAATTAGGGTTCTTTGGAGAGAGGCCCTTGGGAGTATAGATGGTGTGATGGGTATGGCCGCTTGTTGTGATACTGATTTTTGTTTCTATCTCCTGGGACATGGGCTTGCTGATGACCCTCCCAGGCCTGAGGCTGAGGACAACAGAGTTCCAGTGAACCATCTGTCCTCAGGCAGGAGAAGCAGTTAGGCAGAGAAAGCCCTCTATGTCTGTACCACATTTCATGTATCTTCGGCTCAAAATAATCAATGTTCCAAAGCTGTACACTTCGGAGTGGCATCCCTTCGGCTTCCTCATTTCCCAGAGAAACCTGGCGATTATGACAACAGCAGCCACAGATCGTCCACCTTTCCAGGCAAACTTATGCCTTTAGCTACTGGAACAGGTCACTGAATTAAGTAATTTAATTTTCAACTTGAAATAAGTCACTAAGAAAAAGCTATCTGTGACAAGGACATTTTGATCACACTCCAAAAGAACAGAGAAGAAGACAGAAAGCCTTGGTTTATTCAGCAAATCTGGCCTGTGTCTATTAGACTAGACCACAAAGAGTAATTTTTGCATTTTAAAATCACCATCAGGAAAACAAAGTTAGCATACAGTTACTTACATTGTGACACATGGAAACTATACAATATTCAGTGTCCATTTTGTTACTAAAGTTGGTCTGGAACATACATAATGTGCTCACTAGCTTACATGGCATCTATAGATGCTTTCCCTCACAAGGCCCAAAGGCAAACTTGAGCAGTTACAACAACCCACAAGGTCAAACTGTTTCCCATCTGGCCTATATGAGGCAAGTTCAGAAGACTATGACTGCCAACCTCCCCAGCACATCAGGAAAACCTAAGTAGAAAAACCATCTGCTCAACTTCCGGAGACCTTTGAAAGCTACCCAAAGTCAGTCACTTATGTCTGCCCCAGTAAGGTCTTCAGCACAGGAAGAGCCAACAAGTGTCCACTGAGCAGTAAAATCAGGCAGAGTTCCTTCTCTTTTTCAGCCTTTGTATCCTTTTGTTCATCTCTTCAGGACAGGAAAGCATAAATATGCCAAGCAGCCTGGCATCATGGAAAGAGTCCTCTCGCTGGTTGCTAAGGATTACCTAACTTACTTAAGGGCATCACAAGTGCCGGGGCCTCAGGTTTTAAACTGGTAGGTGAGATAGGTGCAGAGACTGAATGAAGTCATGACTAAACATGGCCATGTGCTTTACTCCCTGGATGTTGTAAGCTAATTTGAAAACTCCTAGCTATTAGGTCTATTTTGATAGATAAGGGTGGGTCATAAGCTGCTAAAAGTTAAGGGTTAAGGTGAGTTAAGTCACTCTCCTACAAGGAAGTTAATTTCCTACAGGAAAACAAGACTCAAATCATGGTGCGTGTGATAATTGGTTTTATGTGTTGACTTGGCTAGGCCCTGAATCTAGACAGAAAGTAACTTAACCTGATATTCCTTCTTCCCCTTTCCTCACCCTCTCCTGCTCTTTCTTCCTCTCCTTCTCCCTCTTCTCCCTGCATTGTTACCTTGAAGAGCATCATACATGAACAATGATCCATTAGGCAAGCATCTACTAATACAAGACAAAAACAATCCATGAAACTTGGTCCATAGTCTCAGTGAATACACAGTTGCCTCTGTTCATCACACAGCCACTTTGCATAGCAAAATAATATTTCGTTGGTCAGAATTAAGTTGCCCTTCTGATTGGCATCAGGCAGCCAGAATCCTGGTTGTGTAAGGAACCTTCTGACATCAAGCCCTAGGCACAAACACTGAAGACATGGGCTCCAGGGTTTGCCAGGTTCTTGGACCTTATACTTGCAAGTTGAAGGTTTTCTCTGAAATGTTTAACTCAATTCACAATGTGTGAGAAATACCAATTTTACTAGTAAACATAACTTCTTAACATTCATTACACTAATTAATAGGCCACATATATCACCAATGAAAACCCATTTCTTAACTCGTTGCACTAATTAGCAAGATCACTAGTATTAATGAAGGAAAAAGAAACAAAGGACACAAAGCAGTTCCCAGAATTCCATTCCATTCCAATAAGGTTGCCTGCTGTCCAGTCCTGGGAAGTGAATTCCTGATTGATGATAACTAATGGTACCCAGGGTGTGGTTTAAGCTAACTGGTGCCTATGGGAAAATATACTTTGATGCTTGAGTGGTTGAAAGTAAATCACCAACATTTTAACTGTGTGGTACAAGAAATGTCATGTTCCTAAATCCAGTTTTAATCTCCTTTAAGTTATTTCTTACTGGATGGTAAGGATCACAATCCCAGTACCCAGTGGGAACTCCTTATAAGGCTTCGCCTTTGGAGTCACAGGAGGATCCCCAGAGTCTTATGTTCCTAGCACCCAAGAAAAAATCCTATTGACATTGGTGTGGTTCTTCTGATGGATTCCTGTTAAGAGATTGCTTCAGGCTTAATTTCTGGGACCCCTGCCAAGGCTCAAAGCCCAAAACCTAAGTCCTGTCTAGATTTGCCACAAGTTACATCCTAGGACCTGAATCCCCACCCATCGTAAAACTCCCAAATTCCCCCAGCTCATTTGATCCTCCCAGTTTTTAGATATTTCCATGAGCTCTTTGACCAGTCTCTATCCTTAAAGTGAAAAGAGCTCAGAGAACCACTGGGGTGTGGTGACCATGAACCAGGGAAAGGCTGGGTTACATTGTTGAATGTTAAAGAAGGAAAGAGAAGAGAAAGAGAAAAGGCCTGAGCTTGAGCAAATAAAGGGTCATCTGGGGATTCTCCAACTATGCCTAATTAAAGATTGATTCTCAGAGGTTATGAGTCTAAGCAGTGATGGGAGAGTGAGAATTCAAGATCTGTAGAGAGGTCACTGCCTGTCAAAGAGAGCAGGAATCCGAAATGTAAATTTAGAGGCTGAGACTTGTCTAAAGTCTTCTGCATGCAGAGAAACAACCTCTGCACCTTGCTCTAAGGTGACCCAGAATATAACCAGAGCCATCACCTTCCTGTTCAATTCTATAGGCATCATAAACCATCCTGCCTCCTGGAAAGATGAACTACCCTTCTCCTTCCAAAGACTATTACAAGCCAGTTTCTCTCCTGTCACAGATGCTCAAATAGGCTTAAAGAGACCTCCCATCTGTGTCCATGTTCCACACACACAGGGTTATATCATGAGTCTGTACAGAAACCCCATGCTGATGACTTTGAATGAGCTGTTCTGGAATTGTTGAGTTCTGCTACCCTTAGCCATCACTTCTTCCTTCCCTAGTCTCTCATCAACTCTGTGCCAGCCATGGTTATTATTAAGAGTTTCTCTAAGTAGCAATAAAAAGGCTTGTTTGCAAAAGAAACCCTAACCTGGCTCCCTGCTGCCCATGTAGTACCATTTTCTCCATATAGAGAGGCAACATCCATCCTGAATGACTCTGTTGGTGGGAAAACGAAAGCCAATGAAAGTTAGGAGAGCTTTTTCCTCTCCCTTCAGCCCAAGTCTCAGTGGAAGTACCAGTTAATGTTTCCCTCTCTGCTTCTCACATGAAGATTAACTGCACCTCTCACTTAAAGGTTTCAAGCCAGTCACAGACTCACCCAAGTTCCTTCATTTGAACTTCCACTGGTTTAATTTTACCAGCCAACTCTGTCCACAATCCCCAAATGTTTTATTAAACATCAATCTGTAGGTATTTTGCAGATGAACATTAAAATCAGTAGACACTATTTCCCTCCAGTATGAGAATGGGTCTCATCCAATCAGTGGGTATCCTTAAGAGAACACAGCTGCCATCAAGGGAAGAAGACTTCCTGCCAAGAGACTACCTTTGCACTTAAACTGCAACCATCTATCCCAGCAGATTTTCTAGCATCTACAAATCAGATGTGGTCTGAAAACATCGGTGCCTCTACTATGCATGGGAAGTCTGCCTAGGAAAGGCAATAACAAGATACAAGGAGATGTCTACTCCTCAGGACTTTTTAAAGATACCCACCTCTAAACAATTATCATGAACAGATTTGTGCTGAGAAAATTATATGCTAACTATATTTCCTCCAGAAGAAAATTTGTATCAGAAAGAAGGTTCTAGAAAGAATGAGAAAACTGATCTTTCAAACACTGGACAAATCCAGACCAACCTGAATAAGTAGATTAAGAACTAATTAACTAATAAAGCTCTGTTGATTCTCTTGGGCTAAAAATAAGTTCCATTGTAAATAAAAGCAATCAAAATGTAAACAAAGTAAAAAGGCCTGGGGTAAAGGTAGCAAGGGTCCTTCTTCTTTCAGGAGTATTTATGTATAATTTCAGTCCTTGTGTAGTCAAAATATAGGCCAGAACTGAAAGTATCAGTATATCAGAAATAGAAAAATCTCTCCCAAGTGATAAGAAGAGGAAAAAAGAGAGAGACTAAAGAAAATGTCATCAAAGTTTGGAAGATAACTCTATTGTTAAAGTTCTCACCTTGCAAACATGAGGTCCTGATTCAGTATCTCAAGAACTCACCAAGACAGTCCACACAAGACCAACATGGTTCAAAACAGACAAAATCAAAGCACTGAAAATGAGAGTGGATACAAAGTTCCACTTTGTTGTGACTGACACCTGCTAAGGAAGAGGAAGTCCCTTTTCTCCAGTGGAGTGATATGGGGTGTGCCAACCAATACTCCAGGCCAGGAGTAGTTGGTCAAGAAAAAGATCACTCTATTTGTGGGGAAGCACTTCTTTCTTCAGTTTTCCTGTTTGTTTATTTGTTTTGATTTTTTATATTTTTTCTTAGAGAATGAGAGCAGAAAGACTATGACATTGGACAGGTAGAGGTATGGGAGGATCTAAAAGGAGGGGAAAATATAATGAAAATACGTTATACTTTTGAAAGTTAAAACAATGTATAAAATAGACAGTTAAAAGGCAAAACAGGCATGACTGTACTATGAATTTCCTCCCATAGGGTCATGTGTTTGAATGCTTTGTCCCCATCCAATGACATAATGATGGTGGTGCATAGCTTCTAAAACACAAGTCACAACTGGAGAAGTGCACAGAGCCTAACTGACAGGCTTAGCATCTTGCGGTAGGCCTTATGGGTTGTAGGCCACTCCCCTTCTGTCCTGGATCTTTGCTTCCTGATTGTTGCCATGTGAGAAGTCTTTATCTTACTTCCTTTTACAATGGCTGCAGGTGACCCCATCTGTGTCCCTTCTGTGCCATAATGAAAGACAGTCCCTGATCCATGAGACAAAATAAATCTCTCCTCTCTCAAGCTGCTTCTGTAAGGTATTTGCTCACAGCAACATAAGAATAGTTGATACAGGCAACAGTTTGGCTCACATGACACTGTTTTGGATCTTCAATGTGAGCTAACATCAGATAAAGAAAGGGGCCAGTGAGACGGCTCAGTGAGGAGAGGTGCTTGCTGCCAAGCCTGCCAAACAGAGTTCCATCCCTGAGACCAGCGCAGGGGAGAGAGAGAACTGACTCTGGCATGTCATCTGATCATGTGTGCCAAGCCTGTGAATGCTCATGAGAAAGAGAAAGAGAGGTAATTAAAAATGGAAGGAGGGAGGAAAAAAAATCCGAAAGAGAGAGCCAACTAATGAATGACCAAGTACTTTCAAGCACAGTAAAACTCATGTATAAATAAATAAATAAATAAATAAATAAATAAATAAATAAATAAATAGCAAATGAAATCATATTCTGTGATCTTTACCATGTTTGTAAAGATCAAAGGATGAATCAAAATGGAAATTAGAAAATATTTTGAACTAGATGATTATAAAGACACAAATTCACCTGATATGATATTTAGACAGAAATTACAGTCTTTAATATTACATTAGAAAAAGAACAAAGATTGAAAGTTAAGGAACTAAATTTGTAATCACTTTGGGAAAGAACAAGATAAATCCAAAGAACACAGAGGGAAATCTATAATAAAGATAAGAGGAAATGCTTTTAAATTGGATAAGGAAAGCCAAAAACTGATTATTTGAAAAGAACAATAAAACAGACACAGCAGGAACGCAGCTGTCCCCACACTGCAAACATGCAGGAGAGCAGGAACTTTGTACATTATGAATGCTGGGAATGCCATGGGGATCAGAGAGGAAGCTGAAGCTTTGTCAAGCAGTGATGGCAAAGGGTTGGGGTTGACTCTGAGGCTCTCTCTTCACAGTTTTCTGCTCTTTTCCAGAATACACTTGTCATACCTGACTCTGGGTCCTCCAGGAACTCGCCAGCACTCCCTGACTGACAGATTATCTCATGTCATGGAGGAAATGAAACCTTTAGGAGAACAAGCTCCCCCCCACCCCAGTGACTCACATTCCTGGGTCCACTTCCCCATCTGCTTTGTGCTTTTTGTTTGTTTGTTTGTTTTGTTTTGTTTTTTTGCAAACCCCACTTCCACAGCCATGGTTAGGTGCCTCTTCCTGGCCTTGTTTTTTTTTGCCAACAACTGCTTGGTGTTCTTCCCAAGTCTCTCCCTGCTGGTCTTTTCTGTCCCACCGGAAACCTCATTAACATACAAATGAACCTATGCAGCTGCCTTTTGACCCAGCTCCAAGATGCTGTCATTTTCCCCCAAGATCTCCTAGGCAAGCACAATTTAAGTTCCTTTTTAAAAATTAAAGAGGTAAAAAAAAAACATCATTCTAAATTTCAAAAGCAACTACAGCTCCCTTCCATCTGTCAGAAGAATACCCACACTAATGCCATCCAAATTTTAGCTTTGCGTTTAACCCCTGACCCCATTTCCGCTCCTGTCCATTTCCTCTCCAGGACATGACCTTCATGTGGACACACTGCAGCTCTCCTCCTCCCTCACTAAAGACTTCTCCTACTCAACTTCTCTCAGACTCTCCTAAACTTCCTGTTTCATGAAGGATTTGGGTCTTCACTTGGGAGCACTTTATCAGTGACTTCTTCAAGTAATAAGTCATTCTCTCATCAAATAATGGCTAAGTATTTGCACCTGAAGACCTTTATTAGAAAAGTCTCAAGCTGATCTAGACAGGTATAAAATATAATAAACAATTAAAATATTATGTATATTAATATAGTTTATAATATTATGTATGTAAGTATATATGTTATTAATATATATAGTAACTGTCTTAGTCAGGATTTCTATTCCCTCACAAAACATCATGACCAAGAACCAAGTTGGGTAGAAAGGGTTTATTCAGCTTACACTTCCACATTGCTGTTCATCACCAAAGGAAGACAGGACAGGATCCCACAGAGAGAAGAAACTTAGAAGCAGGAGCTGATGCGGAGCCCATGGAGGGATGTTACTTACTGGCTTGCTTCCTCTGGCTTGCTTTCTTATAGAACCCAGGACTACCAGCCCAGGGATGGCACCACCCACAATGAGCCCTTACAGCTGGATCTCACGAAGGTATTTTCTCAAAGGAGGACTCTTTCTCTGTGATAACTCTAGCTTGTGTCAAGTTGACACACAAAATCAGCCAGTACAGTAGTAACCAAGAACCAGTAACAGTTCTAATGAGTGCAACAGGCAGATATGTTGTGGCCTGTGCAATAAATCACTATAGCAGTGAGACTAGACAAGCTGTCACAACTGTGTGTGTTTATGAGTGTGTGCCTGTGTGGGTGTATGTGTATGAGTGTGTGTGTAAGAGAGATGGAGACAGAGAGACAGAGAGACAGAGACTTCATCCATACAAAGTTGAAAGATAACCTTCATAGCTGGAGGTCAGTACTGTAGTTTTCACAAGTAAAATGAGAGAAAAGTTTGGTGGCCAGACTAAGGTATTATCAAATCTGGGAAACTGATAATTTCACTTCCTAGTCTGAGTCCTAGTGATAAAACTTTCTTTCTTTTTTTTTTTTTTTTTTTTTTTTTTGGAAATATTCATGGGAGTGTACACACTTACAGGTCATGCACTTTGTTAAAAAAAAAAAAAAAGAGTATGTGAAACACCTACTAAGTGCTAGGCCCAGCATAAAACATGTGGGGAACCTAGAAAAGGCAGGACCTTCAGCAGTTTGGAGTCCAACCCCAAGAGGAGGAGAGCAACCACATGGTCATTACAACACTGTGAGAGAGTTGGGTAAGGTGAATAAGAGTCTCACTTCTGCTCTGCGACCCATGATTTCCTGTCTGTGAAAGTATATCTTCTCCTTCACTGAGGAGATTGAAGGTTGAGATATTATCCCAGACACGACACACTGACTGCCTGAGACATAAAAATGCTTGATTCTCTGATGGTATTCTAAGAAAGTTCCCAAGACAGTGGCTTCTCACTTTCTGTATTTCCATATACTCATAAACATACACACACATACACACACATACATACACACACACAAATACACACACACATACACAGACACATACACACATACACACACATACACATACATACACGCACATACACACACATACACATACATACACATACACAAATACACACACACATACACATACACACACACATACATACACACACATACACACACATACACATACATACACACACAAATACACACACATACACATACACACACATACATATACACACATACACACACAAATACACACACATACATACACATACATACATACACACACATACATACACACACATACACACACATACATACACACACATACACACACATACACATAGATACATACATACACATACATACACACACATACACATACACACACACATACACACACATACACACATACACACACATACATACATACATACACATATACATATACACATACATACACACACACAAATACACACACACATACACATACACACACATACACATACACAATTTATGGCTCCTTGGATTGAGATATCAATAAATAATAACAAGAACAATGACAATAACTCAATGGTATTCTTAGTCATGTTTTCTCATCTCTAATCTTTACACTCCCATACCAACCCAGCTGAAAGGTTTGTCACTGTCCCCAGTCACAATGAGAAAGCACACACTGATGTCTTTGCTGGTCAGTGTCCCAGGAGCAACACAAGAAAGCAATCAAAAGCATCTCTTACAGTCAGATTTCCCCAGCCCTCTTGTGAGAAACATATGATTTCATCTTCAGACACCCCACCCCACCTCTCCTACAGGACTAGGCAGTTTTCAAGATGCTTGAAGATGGTTGCCTGAAGTCTGCTCACATATATAAGTGTGTAGAGAACATGGTAGGATTTGCTAGGTTTGGAGCCTGTGACTTCTGCTGATCACAGCAATATAACTGCTCTAAGATACAGTGCCCTCAGTCAGGAGGCTGCAGAGCTCTGGCATGATCATGAACAGGTCCCCTCATCTGTGTATAATCACCTGTAAGAACAATATCCTGATTCCATTGGCCGTTTCTCACCTATGACATGAACATGAGCAAGTAAGTCATCAACAGGAAGGAAACTCATTACTATGGGTTGAAAGGCCTCATAATCGGCAAGGAGCCAAGACTTCTGCCTTCCCTTCCCTCTTCAGAGGACTCCACCTCTTCTCTTATTTCTCTTTCCAGAACCTAAACCTCAGTTCCACCCAGCTGTATGTACAAATAACACTCTTAGAAGTCTTGTGATTTCTCCTTGTCTTACCAACTGGATCAGCTTCTCCTGTCCCCTAAAACCACCAAACTCCTTTCTCACATTCCTGGAACCTTCCATGCCCTCTCTTCCTTTGCTCTGTTTCAATGTCACCTTCTCAGAGCCTGGACAGACCCCCAGGTCCCAATCTAAAATTGATTCCTATCCTGTCACCTCTCCCTTCCCCTGATTCCAGCTATCAGAATTACAAGTGGCTATTAAGCCGTGTATTTATTTGCATATATACTGTGTCACTAGACAGTGGGCTCTAAAAGAATTTCTTTCACTGACCTCTGTTTCCTTGGAGCCCAGTAAGCTACCACCAACACAGAAAGTAGTCAGCATTAAGTAGTTTATGTCTGATTGATGATGATTGATGATTGATTGATTGATTGATTGATTGACTGATGACTGACTAGAGAAAGAGCATTGCCACTTTTATTAGTTAACTAGGACTCTTTCTATCATCCTGAATGGCCTAGGAGGTTTGAAAAACAATAAAAAAATATGCTGCTTTTTATAACTAAAGCACTGTGTGAATCAAACTAGAATTAGATTTTCTTTTGCTACACATAAGCTGTATGGCTTTTAGAAAGTGATGTTCTGTTGATGAGAAAAAAATAATGCATGTTTGAATTGTTGATAGAATCAGATGAGGTAAGGATCATGAAAGTGTTTATAAATAAAGTGCTGTAAAAAGCATGAGGTCTGAGTTAAGACAGAACAGGACTCACAAGGAGTAAGGAATATGTACAAAGCCTGTCTCAGATGTGTTTCACGGAGACATGCACTTACAGTGATGGACTGGGCTAAACTCTCTTCCCCCTGAAAGAAGTAAAATATTATCTACCCTCCACCTGTGTAGAAACAATGGCCCATGCCCCACCCTGCCTTGGCCTAAGGGACTTCCTTGAGTAAACATTTCTCAGGAGAATCATAAAAATGTGCTGACTGATAGCCATCTGACCCTCTAGAGATTCCCAGTTAGGATCCTGACACATATGCTCACTAACCAATAGGTTTAAAGGTCAGTATGCTTAGCCAGTGAATTTAAATTATAATCTTGCTGATGTAACTTTTGCCCCTCAAAAGTATAAAAACTGTTTGTAACAGCCTTTTGGGGCCGCCTCTCCTGTGGATGTAGGCCACCCCAGTGCACTAGACAAATAAACCTCTTGCTTTTGCATCATTTCCTGATCTCTCGTCTCATTCATGGGAACCTCAAATAGATAAGACTCAATTTGAGTCTTACACCCCAAATTCCTTTATGTCTAGAATACATATCTTAGTTCCATTTCTCACTTCTGTGATACAGTATCTGGCAAGCAACTTGAAGAAGAAATGGTTTATTTTGGCTCACATCTCGAGGGTCCAGTTCATTATGTCAGGAAGTCACAGCAGGAACTTGAAGTGGCTATCTGACAAATTACATCTACAATCAGTAAGAAGAAAGGAAGGAAAAAGCTTGTGCTTTCTCTTTTTGCTTTGTTTTTTTGGGTGTTATTGTGGTTTGATTTGGGTTTGTTTGGTTGGTTGTTTTGAGTGTGTGTGTGTGTGTGTGTGTGTGTGTGTGTGTGTGTGTTTGTGTGTACTTTGTTTTGATTTGTCCCTTTTTTTTGAGGGGGGTGTTTTGTTTTGAAGAAATTCATACAGAGCCTCCCCCCTTTTCTATCACCCACCTACATAGTTTTATCTCCTACTATCTCCTCTATCCTCTCTTTCTTCCCTTTTCTTTCTCTCTTTCCTCTCACCTGCCTCTCTCGGTCTCCTTACATTTTCTCTCCCTCATTGTTTGTGCTGGCTGACTACTTGTGCATACATATTTTACCCTAAAGTATGGTCAGTATCCCAGAAATCATACCATTAAAGAAAATTGACTTCCCCTTTCTTGGCAGAAATCAAGTGTTCCTCAGCTAGGGGTAGAATTTCATGTCCACCTTTCCTCCACCATTCTAGAATTTTGTTTGTCTTGAGCTTGTGGAGGTCTTACATATATTGTCAAAATTGCTGTGAGTTCATAGATGCATTTGCTCTTTGGTGTCTGGAAAAGACTATTCTCTTGGTTATCCACCACCTCTTATTGTTCCAATATTTTTGTTTCCTCTTCCACATTGATCCCTGGGTATTGAGGGAACAGGTGTGATATACACATCCTATTTAGAACCGAGTACTATATCACATTCTCTTTATATACAGCCCAAATTTTAGGCAAGGTAATGATACCACCCACAATGGGAGAATCTTTCTAATTTAATTGTCTTAATCAAGATAATAGGCCATAGGCAGGCCCAAAGGTCCATCTCTTAGGTTAGTCTAGGTATTATCAAGTTGACAGTTGGAATCAATAATACGTGGGTGGGAATTTATTTAGAAAAAGGGACTATTCAGATACTTCTTTCACCATGATGCGAAGAAAAGGATGAGGTAAATTCTGTATTTATAAGAAAAAATTCAAACAAGAAATAGGTGAGACTACCACATGGAGACAGGGACAGATTGAATGATGACTTTGCAAGCAGGAACCGCCAGAAACCATAAGAAGCTAAGTGGCCACTATCCCCTCCAAAGAGATCATGACCATGGCAATACCTTGCTCTTGAACTTCCGGCCTCTGGAACACTGTTTATGGTACTTCATCGTGGCAGCCAAAGACACGGAGGTGTCCACAGCTGCAATTCAGTATCTGGAATATCTACATGTGGCACATGCACCTCACTTTTGCCCTACTAAGTAAGACTTTGTAACCAAGGAAACATCTCTGCTTCTCAGCTTTGAAAATCTACTAAGAAAAGCTTCCAAAAAATGGTAAAGAACAAAGATTAATTGTTCCTCCGCCAGCTCCCTGTATGACGCTTGTCAATCTTTGTGACCTAGTTCCATGCTTGCATAGAATGCCTGCTGAGGTCACAGTGGCACCTACTGCCATTATCAACTAGTTCTCTTTGTTAGAGGACTAAGCATCACTCAGCATCCCCACTCCCTTCCTGAAACACCACTGGAGAAGTCCTAGAAGGTCCCAGTTGACTGAGGAGTAAGTAGCCAGGAGCAATTTTATTTGCAGCATCAAGTATGTGATTCTTTCTATACAGTCAACCAATAAGGATCAAGTAGCTGAAGAAGGCTAACAGACTGTGAGGTCATTTAGTAATCAAAAAGCAGAATACGAGTCAGCCCTCAGTTGGAGCAGAACAGAGCATCCACATTTCCTCTGATGTGTGAGCCACGTCTGTACCTCCTTCTGATGTCCTGGGTAGAAGTACCTCATCCCACATCAGCTGTCCTTAAACACAAATTCTTTTTTCAAACACTCCTGTCTCCTTGCCCTCTATTATTCCCCCTCAGAGGGAGACTAAGAGTTCTGGTCCTTGCACGAAAGTCATTTGTCCACAATCTTCACTGGGGAGGAGACAAATCATCAGAAGTGTTGAGTGAAAGTCTCTGGTCCCTTGTAGTTTAGCTCTCCTCCAAATCTTATAGGCAGCAGTGACTTAGGAAAGCATGTCTGTTCTATACAATAAAGTTTCCAGGGGACTAGATCATGGACAGGAAATAAGGTCATGTGGACTCTGTTGTACTACTGTCTTTATCAATCTTTATCAATCAAAAGCTGGTGTTTGCTCACCACTAGTTCTTCATTTGTGTGAGTCCTTGATTTTTCAGAATTAACATGTTCAACAAAGTTTCTACATCCTGGGTGATTTTCCTCTGTCCCTGAGAGAGAGAGAGAGAGAGAGAGAGAGAGAGAGAGAGAGAGAGAGAGAGAGAGAGAGAGAGAATTGATTCTCATAACTTGTGGTAGAGAATGTTCTGTAAAATCACTGTAACCTTGTAAACACTGAGCGAGTAAACACCAAACCATTGCTCCTAGGGAAAATCTGTGTATTTCATGTGTATATACATACACATCCATAAACTGACAGTCAGTTACGTATATATGAACAAAGAGACTATAGTTTAAATAAATGTCCCCCAAAGTCCATATGTTAAAGACATGATCATCTAAAATTCGAGATGAGATAGTAAAAGGTAAGACCTAGTAGGAGATGCTAAAGTCATTGGAGAATGACCTCAAAAGATACTGTGAGTTTGTAGTCTCTCTCTGCCTCTTGGCTCAGGTGGTGATGAACAGTTTGCTATGATATATGTTTGCCACCATTGCTATCTGGACTGCTTACCAGAGGTAAAAGCAATGAGGCTTCACAATCTGGAACTTCTATAAACTTGTTTAACAAAAACTTTCCTTTTAATAACTTAACGACATTTTATTATAGCAACATAAGTGTGACTAAAGCAAGAAGTGTACTTGTTAGCACTTAACTGCCTCTTTGTGACTTACCTCTTACATGTTATTAGAGTGATATAAACATGACTAAAACAAGTATTATGTGTGTTTGTGTGCGTGTCTCACATGGATTGCAACTGAAAATCAAAAGAAAAAAATGTTCTAGTTGATTCCAGTTTCTTTGTCCTGACAAAAGGAAACATGGTACAGAAATGTTAAGCAAATTTCCTGAAACTACCCCACCTATGAATGTCTAGTTTGGAACTCAAACCCCATCCTCTGAGCTCAGTGTGCAAGCTTCTAGCCCTGTGCTGAACAAGCCCTTTCCTCATCCTGTGGCCATCTCTGAAACTACAGCAAAACAGAGAATTTCTTGCTCAAACTTGGTGGAGACAGGCATTCAGAAATCTGTTCAGTCAAACAATAGGTTGCCCAGGGCAGGGGTGAGGATTAAAAGAAAAGAGAGACAAAAAGACAAAATTATAACAGTCCTCTTTTAAACCACTTTAATTACAATCAGAAAGATAACATCAGTTCTGAGTCAGGGAACAAGCAAGTTAATGATCAGAAATCTTGTAAACCTCTTTCTGGGGGCTGGGTGGGGAGACCAGAGACAAAGGAGGCTTCCAAGAGACAAAGGAACTGCCACACCTACATCTGCTGAGCCTGCCCTGAGGTACAAATGTAAATATACTTAATCTAGGCCAAGGGCCAGAGTCAGATTCCTGCCTTGACTAACTTCTAATTGTCCTGGTGATGTCAAAATTCCTGCTGCCAACTGTCCAGTGGCACCAAAAAGCTCTCCACAGTTCTGTGCACATATGTAAATTAGCATGGAAGCAAGATTGCATATAAATTATACTAGTAGGTCAATTCAGAAATATAGATCCCGTGAATAATGAGAAACAATGCTGTATCACAGCAGCACACCGAAGTATCCACCAGCCCCGAAATAAGGTTATATATAGTCCCACCCACTGCTGTATGACTTGCAGTGACACCTTTAGAAGAGGACCATATTTCTCTGTCCATTTCATCAGGCCTGACACTGCAGTCTGCTTTCTTCAGTTAAATGCAAATGCCAGAAACAAATGCTACCTCTAAAAGAATTTCTAGGACCATTTTGTAGGTATATACACATTTTTGTTCTTTCTCTGTCATAAGAACAGCATATCCCAAATATGGTTTTCCTTCCATCTGGACCCTGTGGTAGTTAATCTTCATTGTCAACTAAAATGCATTTAGAATCACCATGGAAACATACCTCTAGATGTTTCCAGAAAAGTTTAACTGAGCATGAAAAGTCCTACCATGAGTATGAGCAGCACCATCCCCTGGCCTAGAGTCCTAGACAGAATCCAAAGGAGAAAACAAACTCAGTACAGCATCCCTCTTGAATTTCTGACTGTGGTTATAATGTGGTTATCTCATCCTTCAGAAATCATTTCCTTCTGAATTCAAACCAAGATGTACAGTGAGTCAAATAATTCCTTTCTTAAGTTACTTTTGTAAGTCACAAAAATAATAAATGATTGATAAATAATAAATAAATAAATGATAAATAGATGGATAGATAGATAATAGAGATATAGATAAATAGAAGATAGACAGATAATAGATAGATAAATGGATACGTAAATAGATAGATAGATAGATAGATAGATAGATAGATAGATAGATAGATAGATAGATAGATAGATAGATAGGTAGGTAGGTAGGTAGGTAGGTAGGTAGGTAGGTAGGTAGGTAGGTAGATAGATAGATAGATAGATGGATAGGTAGGTAGGTAGGTAGGTAGGTAGGTAGGTAGATAGATAGATAGATAGATAGATAGATAGATAGATAGATAGATAGATAGAGTAAATTTGTACCAGAAGTAGGGTTAATGTCATATTGAAACCAACCATGTGCTTCATAGTAAGCCTTTGCAACTGATCTGTAGAAGGGATAGGACTGGTCTTGAGAAGAGTTTAGAGTTTGTAAAACGAGTTTACCTAATTGCTTAGTGGTAGTTTGGGATACCAGCTCATGAGATTTCAGAGGAAAACAGAGACGCTGTTGGGAGCACAGCTTAAGGCCATTTGTGTTACATTCTGGCAAGTAATCTTCCCGTGCCCTGAGAACTTGAGTGAAGAGGAGTTTAATAGTAGTGTATTAATTAATTGGAACATGAAATTCAGGTCATGGTAACATTCAGACTGTACCATGGTTTCTGTTCACTATTGTTATCATGTCTACAGTGAAGGACAGCAACAAATGAACAGAAAGATGGTGAGGAAAAGGAGCTTAAAGTTGCAGACAAGAAATCTGAGAGCAGCAACAGCTAAAGAGATGAACGCCATTAAAAGAAAACCTAGTGAGACTGTACGGAGTGAGCAGGGCAGCAAGTCCCACTCCAGATCCATCCAGAGCCTTCACTGGACTCAAGTCCGAGCGAACCTCAAAACATCATCTACGCCCGTCGCTGGGGCTAAGGACAGGGACACCGAGGGTGACTGACCCCAGAGTCTGAGCGCAGCCATGACTCACTTTAACAAGGATCCTTCCTATGACCTCCACGGAGGTCAACAAATCACATCCAAGTATGACCAGAGGAGGAGAAAGATGTGCGCAACTGGATAGAAGAGGTGACAAGCATGGGCGCTGAGACCAACTTCCAGCTGGGGTTGAAGGATAGCATCCTCCTCTGTGGACTCATAAACAAGCTACAGCCAGGCTCTGTGAAGAAAGTCAATGAATCCTCACTAAACTGGCCGCAGTAGCAGAATATCGGCAACTTTATTAAAGCTACGCAGGCTTACGGTATGAAGCCCCATGATCTATTTGAAGCAAACGACCTTTTTGAGAATGGCATGACCCAGGTTCAGACTACGCTGGTGGCTCTAGCAGGTCTAGCAAAAACAAAAGGATTCCGTACAACCCTTGACATTGGCATTGGAAAAAACAAGACGTTTTGATGAAGGCAAATTAAAGGCTGGCAAAAGTGTGATTGGTTTACAAATGGGAACCAACAAATGTGCCAGCCAGGCGGGTACGACAGCCTGTGGCACTCGGAGGCATTTTTATGACCCCAAAATGCAGACTGACAAACCCTTTGACGAGACCACCATTAGCTTGCAGATGGGCGCCAGCAAGGTTGCTTCCCAGAAAAGATTGCACGTGTATGGGCTTGGGCAGCAAGCATATAACCCCAAGTACTGTGTCGCACCCACAGAACCTGTCATTCACAACAGGAGCCCAGGCACGGGAACAAAAGGGTAGGAAATCAGTGATAGCGATTATCAGGCAGAATACCCCGGTAAGTATCATGGCGAGTACCTAGACGACTACCCTCAGGAGTACCAGTATGGTGATGACCAGGGCATTGATTATGAGAGTCACACACAGGAGCACAGTGTTTAGTCCATTGTTTTATCCAGTGAGATCCAAGCTAGCCTTGAATAATTCTTGTTTTCCTAAAACACTATTGTGCTCATTGTACCTGTAAAGAACGTCTTATGTGCATTCCTTTCCCCTTCTCCTGCCTCATCTCTAAATAACTGCCTCCTACTGCTGGAGCGAGGAAACCCTTCAGCATAACCAGTAACTCCGTACGAGGTGACAAGGAAGCTGTAGTAACTCCGTACGAGGTGACAAGGAAGCTGTGCAAGGACAGCCAGCTCTTTGGTTGAAGATCAATGCATTTTTTTACACTTACACGTAAACTGGTATTTTCAAACAATAGGAAATTATTTTTTTCTTTTGTTTTCTTTTACAGTGTAGTATGCATCTGGCTTGTATGTGGAAGACTAAAAAGCTGATTTGCTAAATGTGGACTTTGCCAACGAAATCTAAGATGCAGCTTTAGAACCTGACACATGGATGTTTGTCGGCAGTATTGTCTGCTGAGTTTTAGATAAAGTCATGATGAGTGTGCATTCGTGATTTCATGTGTTCTCGTTCTTTCCCTAAGTTGACGAGGTTTGGGTGGTGTGCCTGTAGACTTCGTGTGTGGCAATGTATTACTGTAGACTTGCTGTTTCCTTCTACTGTATTTATTGCTGCATTTATCAGCATAAATTTATCCCATTGTAGTTTTATAAATAGATATTTTTTTAACATTCAAAAGAAAAAGAAAACCTAGTGCTCTACACTGCAACACTGGAAAAGGGGCTGAGACCCCACCTATCAAACCCCATATCTTCCAAAATGCAAATTCATTTGAGAGAAAACAACCTGAACTGAGAATGCCACTGACGAGTCCCCAGAGCACCCACCACTCGGTGCAAAGGCCACTACAGATGTAGACCAAGAATAGCGACTCTGGCTGGAAGTAGAACTTGGTGGCACTGTCCACATTATGCTAATTTTATGGATACACAAAATGGAAAATGAAGATGTTTGTAGTCTTTCCAGCAGCAGACAATGTAAGTCGGAGCCGGGTTCCCTTCCAGGAGATCCTGAGAAATCATTGCACGAAGCTGTGTGAATGAATCCTAAGTTTCAAAAGAGACTTCATTATATTAGAGATGTCACAACCATGGGATCCACCAAGGAAAACTTCAGGGACAGAGCAGACATGACCTGAGAGGAAGGCTCTGTGTGCTGAGGTAGGAGGGATAGAAGGAGGGCTGCTGAGGGTGACTGAGGCCCAGATTGTTCTGTCATGAGCCACAAACACCAAACATAAGGCTCAGAATTTGGTGCTTCCCCTATGGGGTTTTAGTCTTTCTTTGATCTTTTTTTTCCTTGTGGGGCTCCCACCCCTCCCCTTTGAGGTGGGAATGCTCTCTGCATGACACTGTATACTGGAAGTAGCTCCTTGTTTTCTACTTTTTCTGGTGTTCATGGCTAAACGACTGCCCAGACTCTCAGTAGAGAGTCTGAACTTTAAATTTTGAACAATGTCGGATCCTAAGAGTCGGTGGCAAGTTTTGAAATTGGGCTGAATGCACTATGAAATGACAGCTTGAAGAACTGAAATGATGATTATTATTTCAAGTTACTGTGATGGCTACTAGTGGTTGTAACTTGCCTGCGCTGGGTTTTCTGCTTGGTTTGAAGTGGGCAAATCCACTTCTACTCCAGACTGTTGAGGTAGGAAGACACTCATCTTTGATCAGGATCATGAGGCTGGAAGACACAAGCCTTCAGTTTAGATCTTGAGGTGGGAAGACATACCTTTTATCTGGGCCATGACCTCCTGCTAGAAGTCTCCATAAGAATACAGAAGAAGGAAGCTTTTGCTTTTTGCCAGTTTTCCCCGTCCTGGCTAGCAGTCATTCCTTCACTGGCATGGGAACCTACTTTTTTGGTCTTCCAGTACATACTAAATAAAGACAAGCTTTGTAAACCGAGCAACTACTAGATTCTTGGACTTTCCATTCACAGCCAGCCACTTACCTGAACTGCAGCCTATAAGTCATTCCAATTATATCAATTTCATATATATGATATGAAAAAAAGAGATTCATTTTATAATGTGACTCTACAGAGCCCTGGCTAATACAGTGCTGTATTTAGGTGTAAGGTTGAAAGGAGAGCATCATAACGGTGGTAATGGTTGATTTTTGTTGTCATTGACTGTATTAGAATCATGGAAACACACACCTCCAGGTGCATCTGTGGTGTTGTTTTCAGACTCCTGCCTGCAGACTGACTCCTGCCTGCAGACACAGTGTGACAATGCCGCACCTTCCCCTGCGTGATGGACTGCACCCTCAAACTGTCAGTCAAAATAATGCCCCGTTCCCTAGGCTGCCTCTGTGGGGCATTGATTACAGCCGTGAGAATAGTAAGTACTATGATCCTGGCACACAGAAGATGATCCCAGTTGACACATAATGAGGTGAAAAGTGTGTCTTCAAGTTTATCAGTCATAGGAGCTTTGAGATTTGAACTATGACATAACTGAACAAAACCTAACTAGTACAGACCCCACAGATAACCTGAACTGACTAGTTCACTATGGAGTGAGCAATAAATCACCTTTTGTTAAAATAGCAATCATTGGACATTTAGTTTTTGCTTTCTTCAAACCAGTAAAGAGGAAGACCAGCCCTTGTGGTTAAGAAGGTAAATGATGGATAAGAAAAAAACACAAGATGTGTGCCTATCAGCTCCCTCTAGGCCAGTGGTCCTTAAGGTAGCCATGAGATAATTGCATGGTTGGGGTCACCACAGCATGTTAGGAAGGCTGAGCACTGCCACCATAGACTTGCATGGAACAACAGCAAGTAAGGCAGGATTGGAGGAACAATACTCTACAGGTAAAGGCCAAGAGGAGTGAGCAGCAGGACAAGGCTCGCAGGCACGGACAGGGATTGAAAGGGAGCTCCGCAAGAATGGCGGTGGGTTCCAGAGGTGCCCTTGGAGTTAAACTGCACACTCCCAAACTCAGCAAGCAGCCAGAGCCTCTGGGGTACACCGCTTGGAGCTCAGTGGGGTGCAAGGGGTCAGTTAATGAGCTGTGCTCCTGCCATGGGCTCTTTCAAGAAAGAGATTTAAGCGGTGTGGCTGTGTGGTCTGCAAGAGCCAGAGGGGGAAGCTTGTGGAAGGTGGGGTATGTCAGCGATACTATCCAAACATGCCCCATGGCCCTTGGACACAGGCAACGTCCTCCACAACCAGAGCATGCGTTTTATCTTCGCAGAGTTCTTAACAGGCACCACGCGCTCCACAGCACTCACTTCTAGCTCTGCATCTCACACAGAGGGCAGGTGACATTCAAGGGAGATGGAGTGGTACCCAGGGTCACCCAGATTCCAGAACCTCCAACATCTATACAGGATTAATGGGGAAACAGAGGTCTAGATTTCAGGATTCCGTGTACTCTTCATCCACTCTATACAGGTTTATTAAGCATCTACTACGTAGTTGCTGCCCCGGGTGCCAAGAACGGCAGTGAGTGTAGGTGCAGGGGACCCACCTCTTAGACTGCACTGCTCAGAAACACAACTCCAGGATTACCATGGTTGGTTCTAAATCCACCCAGGGTTGAGCAAGGCCTCTCCCTACTGTGTGTGAGCTGCATCGTTTTCTCCTAAACCACTGAGGTCAATTATTCTCTTACAGTTTTGCCGTAAAGCTTTTTCAGACTCACGAGTCACTGCTTTTATTAATTACTGTATTAGCTGTTTTACATACCCTAATTATCTCCCCACGGCACAGACAATGGCCTTTTTAAAGTTTTTTTCTTTCTCTTTCTGGTAAAAATAGAAAATATGAATATGTATGAATTTTTTTTTAAAACCTTTTTCTGAATTTAGACACAACATGAGCGCCACCTTCTGGCTAAAATGAGAAATGTCAATATTGAGTCCCTTAGTCTCAACTTGAATGACAAGTATGATAATAAAAATGTCAATTATTTAAAAAATCAAATTTTAAGTCTCTTAAATTTCTCTAATAGTATAATTAATTATTCTAAAATATTGATCATAAGAGATATAGTTAACATGGGGCCAAAACGTGTGTGTGTGTGTGTGTGTGTGTGTGTGTGTGTGTGTGTGTGTGATTTTATTAAATTCTCACAGCCAAACTTGCTGAGTTCTATTGTTCTGTATATTTTAAAGATTTTGGAATGGAAAAACAAATTTGGGAAGGGACCTATGTAGCATTTTCCTCAAAGATAAAGCTTCCATCGTGGAAGGAAGCTCTACAATACATGGGGTATTCTAATAGAGGGTGAGAGCATTCATTTTTACAGAAATGTTCCTTGAGCTCATGAATACACACCTAGAATGCTTCAGGAAGTCCCTGAAACTAACAAGATTCAGTAGAGCACCACATCTGCTCTACTGAATACTAAGGGCCACTGAGAGACTCTTAGGCAAGTTGAGCTGCCTAGATGAGGCTCAACCCAAACCGGAAAAAGCAGAGACGACCTAAGTTATTTAGAAGACTTGCTGCCTAAAATAGATAGGTTAGTTAAAGTACCTAGAAGAAACAAGAGACAAGCCATGCTTCCGGAAAGAGGCTCGTACCCATTGAGCCTGTAAAAAATACTCTCCAACCTTCATGTCCTGCACTACACTGCTTCCAGCTTTTGTAAGCTATCTCACGCTGGGGTGGATTTTGGTGGGATATAACTGTTCCCCAAACAGATGTTCTTGGGTTCTATTGAAAAAAATGCTCCAAGCAAACCATGAGAAGCAAGCCAATAATCACTCCTCCATGGCTTCTGCCTCAGCTCTTGCCTCCAGGTTCCTGCCCTAGCTTCTGAATTCCTTCACTGATCAACCATGACCTTTCCTCCTCAAGGTGCTCTGAGCAATGGTGTTTAATCACAGCCACAGAAACCTTCGGATCCCAAGAATAATGCCACACAACAGACTATCCCCGGGAACAGATGGCATAGCCAAGGGTGGGCTCCTGTTATTCTTCATTCATGTATGATTTCAGCAAAAGAAGGCAGAAAAGGGAAGTTTGTGGTCCTTCCTCTATTCTAATTACATTCTGTTTTGTATCTTTGACACTTCCTAGATTCCTAGTCCTCACCATGGGGGCAAACTGTTAGGACCCTCAGCCAACAAACAAGCCAAACTTTTAACACACACACACACACACACACACACACACACAAACACAAACACACACTGCACAGCACTGGCTGGTTCTGCACTTAGCCACTGTTGTGTCCCCAAGAACAACAAGCACACATTGTTGATTCTCTCTTGCCTTCCGACAGCATTTAACATTTATTATCAGAAAGTCACTGACTTTTACGTAGCTCTGCAGAAGGGAGAAAGTCCAAGATCACAGCCATCCCAAGCCAGGCAGGTAAGGTTTTACGCAACTCCACACTCTACTGAAAGCAATGAAACCTCCTTAAACATTGGTTTCCTTCCCTCTAAAATGAAGATAAAAATTATCAATGATAAAATAATCAATGATAATTAAGTTCAGGCTGGGAAGAGCCCCAAGAGGTATCCAAACTCCTGAGTGCTGACAGAGCTCCTACACGATACTACATCATGAACTGCATTTCTCCCATCAACTGTGAAGCTACTGAGAGAGAGCTAAAGACGCACTGACTGCAGTATAATTCGGATTGTTGTCTTACTAGACAAGAAGTGTTAGAATTCTATGGGGACTTAGAGGTTCTACTGTATTCTGTACTTCAGTGTTCTGGGCAACATATGGAAGCCACTGAACTGTAGCAGTGTGTTCAGAATACACCATGGCCCGGCATGTAAGTCTCTGCCTACACGGCAAAAGGAAGATGGTGCTCATTCTGTTTCTCGCAGACTGGTGTGCTCGGACCAGCTTCATCTCAGCATGGACAATAGCTGAACAAGAACAACAGGGAAACAGCTGCCTGTTCTCCTGACTGCTGTGTGTCCTAAACAAGCCATCGGCACAATCTACCAGATGAGTCTCAGCCCAGACAGCAAAGCACTAAGCAAAGACTGTATGTGGCAAATTCACTATGAACTGAAGATCAAGCGGGGGAAGGCCATGCCTGTTAAAGTCTTTGAGGCAGACTGACTGATTAGAATTTCTTGACTATGAGGGCTGGAGAGATGGTTCAGTGGTTAAGAGCACTGACTACTTGTCCAGAGCTCCTGAGTTCAATTCCCAGCAACCACATGGTGGCTCACAACCACCTATAATAGGACTTGGTGCCCTCTTCTGGTGTGTCTGAAGACAGCAATAGTGTACTCACATAACATACATTAAATAAATCTTTTTAAAAAAGGAATCTCTCGACTATGGAATGCTAAAGTTTCATGACCCAAAGCCAAACCATCTTGAACTATCTGTAGCCGCTTAACAAGCTCCCATTGCCCACCTCTGTCTAAGTTAATGCTTCTGCAACTATTATATGAAACCTTTTAGGATGAAGTAACAGACGACTAATTTCCCCCAATCATCCAGTAACAATGAAAATCTATAGCAAGAGATTTCTTATGGATGACCATATAAAGTTCGCCTTCTCAGTGTTTTGACCAATGTTCTTGAAGATGGGCATGATTTATCCTTTCTTTTTGTTTTGCAACTATAAAACTTTCATGAAACTGTTACCACCTTGGTATTTGGGGCAACCAGAGTCTGCATTTCAGGACTATGATCACTCATACCTGACTCCAGAATAAACTCTTCTGCTCTTAGAGGTGAGTCCTATGTTTTAGACTGACAGAGCTGATGACGCCTCAATTCCATTACCCCTCCCCATTACTCAGAATAAAGACTACACTTCCCAGATGTTATAGTAGGTGGGTGTGGTCATGTGACTAAGTTCCACCAATGGAAAGTAAACAAAATGGCAAGTGGTAGATTATAGAAAATTCTAGGGACCTTCTTAGAAACAGTTGGTTAAGCTCAGAGTCCATCTCTTCTGCATCCCTCCTGGATGTGTTTTGAAGGTTGACAGGACTATTGAAATTCCATGTGGGCCATAAAAGACAGTGGCTAAAATCCAGACAGAAAAGTGCAAAGCTGGAATAGCCTGGGTCACTGAGGACTTCATGGAGTGAAACCATTACAGGAATCCTGGGTGACCCCAGCACTCAGGGGGTCAGAAGAAAGTGATCCCCTTAAATTCATGGTCTACTGGGTATACATACTAAATTCCAGGACAGTTTAAATTACAAAGTGAGACCCTGTTTCAAAAACACAAAACAATATGAAAAAATTACCTATGTCTGTTACGTGAGTAATGCATCTCTACTTAAGCTGTCACCTTGAATTTCCCATCATTTACCGCCAAATCAAACTCTATCTGACAGTTTGCTGTCGTTGCTAATATTATGCCAGAATGGCCTTCCCTGCAGAGACACTATGCAGGAGAACAGGGTGGATGACTGTGAGGATCAGTGCCAATCTCAGCCCTCAGGAGCGCTATTACAGACGGATCCAGATCTCTTCATCCAGTGGATTCCCAGTGCCAGCAATATAATGGACAAGCGGGCCACAGGCAAGTTCACTATATAAATCAACCATATCCTAATAATTCATACAATGCTTGCTTCACAGCACCTACCACATGCCTACTGTTCGGTCTATGTAGGAGGAAAGACTTGGTAGCTACCCAAGTGGCACAGAGAGAAGTCAGAGATGGCTCTCCTACACGGCCTGTGCTACAACAGAAACCTTTGGTGTTCTGTGGGGGCAAAATAAAGCTTGCTGATAAGAAGCCCTGGGAGAAGCAGGGACTATTTCTTGAAGTAGATGTTTGAGCATGGTCTTAGGCTAAGAGGTCTTCCATAAAAGAAAAGATGGGGCCATATTACACACAGTCAACAGAGGGCAGACATAAGCACAAGCCACAGAGCAGCACGTGGGTGGGGGATGCCCAGGTGACCCCTGTGGCCTTCCTGGGGTTTCACTTGCCCAGTGACTCAAAGGCTGATGTAGAAAACCTGTGGGCTCTCGGGTGGTTTCTAACCATCAGAGCTTCTGCATTTCAGGTCACTGGTAATGGGTAATGAGACAGACCGGAACTGTGGAGAGAAAGTGAGGAAAGATCGAGGTTCTCATGAAGCAGAGAGAGAACGATATGGCTCTAGCCAATGGGAAGTGTCCGTGATTCCATATGTGGAGACTACAAGAATGGGCTGCTTCCTTTCCTCCCCTCAGTGAGGACAGTCTAAAGACAAGAGACCATCGACCTATGGCTACAAGAACCCCAAGAGGCCAAATGAATTCACCATGAGCCATTTCCCCTTTCTCTATATCAGGACTGGTCTTGATGTATGGAGTATCTCAACAATCCCGCCCCACCCCTCCCCATTCTACCCTACTAGCCCTACCGCGACTCCTGGTCCAAAGCCATTCCCAATGGCCCTACAGATCTGCTTTCTCCAAATCAAGAACACAGTCCATATCTTCTTTGATTTGTTCCCCCAAAGCCGGGAGCCTGAACAATGTAGGTTCAAAACAATGTAGGTTATGTAGCAGATGGTGAGGGTCCGGGGCACCAACTTCAGTCATCGGGATTTAGCCTAGACTATGATCACATGGTTACATGATGATTGAACACATGGTGCAAAAGTAAAAATAAATGGGAATTCAGGAAAGCTGAGAGTGCCACTTCAAAGACAAGAATAAGTGCTTAAAAGATTCAGTCACTGAATCTATTCTTTCTCTGCCACACCAGAGATCGCCAGTGTGAACTACACATGCCATCTGGGCCAGAACGGCTGAGAGCATCTTAAGACATGTTTCCTCACAGTCCTGGTTTTGACTGCACCGTGTGAAGAAAGTTCCTACAGCCGTCACACCAGCACAACCTCTGACACATGGGACAATGGCACCTTCAGCAAGTCACATAGGCTCCCTGAACCTCAGCTTCCTGGTCCGAAACCTTGGTCTCTGTGCTTTAGATCATACCTATAAGGCTAAGTGACTCAAAAGGACTCAGCTCGATTGGGGGGTGTCAGCAGCGGTACCTACAGTGAAATTGTCTCCATCACTGTGATTTTATCTCGAAAATTACACATAACGGGGAGGGAGGACATCTGTCGGCACCATGGAAGGAAGAGCTAACGGGCTGAATTCTGAAGAATGTATATCTGTAGTTCTCAACCGGTAGGTGGCAATCCCTTTGGGGTCATACAACCCTTTCACAGGGGTCGCATATCAGATATCTACATTACCAGTCATAACAGTAGGAAATTAGTTACAAAGTAGCAGCACAAATAATTTTGTGGCTGGAATCAGCACAACCTCAGGGACTTTGCTGAAAGTCATAGCATTAGGAAGAGTGGGGACAGAAGGTAGTTGAATGAGTCTCCTCGGTTTATGTTCTGGGTTGTACATCACTGTTATTCCTCAGGAACCATCACCAAGAGCTGCTGTTTGGACAGGGTATGTCATCTGCTGGGACCTGACATCAAGGATCCTCGGGTGAGAGAGGAGCTGGATAGCTTCATCTTCCTCAAACTGTTAACTCTTCTCCAGGAAGAGGCCTGTAACTGCTAGTAATGACCACCAGGGGGAGACAAATAGGGCTGTCTGAAGAACCCAGAGTTCTTAACTGCGGGGATTGGCACTATCCACATATTTTCTCTTAGGTTATTTCCTTTCTTATAAATGTCTGTCTCTGGCCCTTTAACAATTGTCAGATTCTCAGATGCCTTCACAGTGTAACCAGCGCAAGCCCTTGAGGACGTGAGAGCCAAGGACACAAACACTGCATTGCCAAAATGAAGATTGGCTTTGGCTGGTACCATCTAACCAACCTCCCCCGGTTTTCACCCTGTTCTCCACCTTCATTCTGAACTTCCAGTTAGATTTCCAAGCCTACAATCTCCCTCTACTGCTTACACAATGGCAGAAGCTTCTAGATGCTCTCCACTCCTGTTTCCTCTTTCCCCCAAACATGCAGTACCACATCTCTGGATCTCCCTTGCAGTCCGTTCAGGAGGATGCTTGGAGGTAGGTGCTCATCACAGCCTCTGGCCTTTACCACACTCTCTCTTCCCCTTCCACAACGACCTAAACAGCTCCTTGGTTAGGACAACATCACAAAAAAGAAGGGCTCCGGTCCTCAAGACACAATCCGGGTAGCAACATACTTAGCATCAACTCGTGAGTAACTGCTCAGCCACCAAGAGCAGAGGGCTGCTGGTGACAGAGTGTAGAGTTTACCCCTCACACTCAGCAGCCATACACTTGGCTTACCCAACTCTCATCACGTGACACGCACTGCTATAACATAACTATTGCTAATGCCATACGTAGCTGTTCAGTGGTATTGTAAGGACAGTGTTATGGCGTAAAGACCATTCACCCGGCATGACCAAGTTCAAATTGAAAGTCTGTATCGAGCAGGCTGGGGACTGCTGGAATAGAAACACTTCCCACAGAGCATCCCCAAGCACACTGCAGGGAGCTTTTAAAATTAAAGAACACAGAAAAACTACATCCTGATTGGAAGTTGCAGGGAGAAGCAAGTTTAACAACCATTTCTTCAAGAGCCGAGAGCATGCCGTTAGCTAGGGCATTTCAACACGGAGTTTCTAAACTAGGGTTCGGTGCTTTCCCATGGGACTTTTCATGGCAGGGGCTAAAAAACCAAAGATGGCTCCAACTGAGATGAAATAAAGAAGCTTTTGCCCAGTTACAATAGAACATCATCATAAAGGCATCAGTAATTTGTTCTTTTTCCCTGTACTTGATCCCTTGTACTTGGTAGAGCACCATCCACTGGGATCTATGAGGATCATCCCCATGACTACTCAAGTCTTTTATATAATGATAACACATTTCCACACAACTTGTGCACATTCTCCTGGGTCCCTTAAGTCTCCTCTGGGTTGACATCACCTAACAGTGTCACGGTGACAGTTTCACTATTTAGAAAAACATTGACATTCACCACAGATGCAATTTTTCCTGGAGTTTTTTGGTTGTATTGTCTGAGCCATGGATTCAGAGGGCCGTCTGCAGTGGATTCCGTGGCGACAGTGGGTCCACCCAAGAGGAACAGTGTCTGGTTTGTGTGACAGTCGGCACATACCGGATGTTAAATACAAAAAACAGCAGCATTGCTGGAGCGCACAGACGGCTGTGAAGATGGCCCCATGACAGGAACCTGAATCCAAATCCCAACTTCTCCAGTGTGAGGCAGAGGTGCAGCATGTGTTTCCTTGATCTGACCTCTCCTCTTCTGATAATTGCTGGAATTAATGGGTTTTATTGACTTCGCCAAATCCTGAAATCCTCTCTAAAACCTTGTGCCAGTAAGGTTAATCTAAACCATTGTAAATGCTATCTTTGAGGGGGACAGCTAAAGCAGTGTACATGCCCAGGTCGGCCTCCCCCACCAGCACCCACCTATTAATTCATCTCTGAGAGAGAACTACTCACAGCTGCCTCAGCGTGTCCAGAGGCACACAGAGGGGTCCTAACACAACCTTGGTCCCTTCTCATGACTTTCCCTGACAGTACACCAAGAATGACAGCTGAGCACCCAGGCAAGCAGCAGCTGCTGTTACTGTTTGTCTCGGCTTTGATAGGGACTGAAGGAGTGGGCGAGAGGCATGTCCCAGCTTCCCCATCTGCAGAATGCCCTAAGGAGTTAGCCACCTGCACTCCAGCCACAGAGATGCGCTCAACATCAATCTGCTTTTTCAGGCAACCTCTGTGGAGAACAGACACAGTGGACCCCAGATCAGGAGCATCTCAAATGCCAGCAGCACAGCACCAGCCAGGTTTGCCAGCACTCCAGTACTTTTACATTAGCTTCCACGCTTCCAGTCATTTAAACACATTTGCAATATTTAATCATTTATTCCTTAATGGCTTATAAGGTTCAATATTCCTTGTGGTTTCCACATCTGTGCACGGATTTAAACAACCATTATAGGAAATATGCAGAAACAATTATATCCATAACAAATAGGCACTGACTTTTCTTGTCATTACTCCTTAAATAATACAATATAACCACTATTTATAAAGTGGTTGGGTTTGTAAGTATTATAAGTAATCTAGAAATCAAACGGAGAATGTGTATAGTTTACACGCATACCCTACCGCATGTTTCGTGAGGGGCTTAAGCACTGCAGATTGTGGTTTGTGAGGAAGAATGACACACCTTCCTGGGTACTGGGTGATGTCTGCAGCTCCCATGGACACATACATGGGATGCAGTGAAGCATGCAGGCAAGATAAAGGCCGGAAACTGAGCTCTGGAGCCAAAAGCGTCTGAGAGAAACCCTGTCTCTAACACTTAGCTCCCGTGTGGGTCTTCACGGACTGAGTCTCCTTAAATCCTCTCATCACAATGTTGCTTGGCCCAGGGAGTCATATAAGTATCTATTCATCAGGCTGATGGGACGAGTATTCCATGCCCAGCACACAGTAGGCACTTCATAAATGGTAATTACTCCCATTAGTGATGAACTTGCTATAGATAAAAACAACAAAGGCTGGGGTGACACTCAGCTGGTAGGGCTCTTGTTTTACTTGCATGCAGCCACGTGTTTGACCCCCAGCACCACACACACAGGGACAGCGAAAATAACCACAAGACAGTATGCATGACAGTCGGCCCAGTCTGCAGTCAGACACACGGTGCTGTAGCACATGCCACGGAATCCTATCCAATGTTCAAAGTCCATTCGAAGGACAGGCTACCTCGGGGGTCATTTTGGTTTCACAGTTCTCATCTGCCTGAAGGACGAAGTGGTCCTGGGAAGACCGATGTCCTAATCCACTGTTGTGGTTCCTCTTGAGGCAGCCAGGACACAGGTCTGCCCAGAGCTCTTCTGTGGGAAACAAAGCTACTTCTCAAGACCAGTTGCTCAACCCCAGGCTCATTAGCACGTTCTACTTCTTGAGGTTTGTTTATCTACAGATCTCAACGTGCCTCAAAACATTCATTAATACTCCCAACACCCTGTGAGCCCAGGATCACAGTCCCCATTCTACAGATGGGAAAACTGATAGAAAGGGCAATTAAGTGATGGGCCATTAAGTGACTGTTGAGCAAATAAGGATCTGTGGCCAAAGGAAAGCAGTGACTCATGAGGATCCAGGCTGGCAAGGCTGCCCCACAAACCCTGGAAAGGACCCACACATGTACTGTGCTAGGGATGAGAGAGGAGTGTGGAGCAGATCTCTGCACTCCGACAGAGGAAGCTCCAAAGGAACCAGTGTCTCTCCCTCCTGAGCTTCCATGAGAGCAGCAAGTACGGCCCCAGAGGAATTTCTAGTTAAAGCAGGTTTGGTTAAGAGACGTACAGCCCAGAAAAGCAGCGCGATAGTTATCCAGTGGTAAGAAAGGTGGTTACGAAAGAAACAGTATGCATCTCCTAAACAGCAAGATAAAGGATGGGACAGGAGGTTAAAAGCTGAGGCTGGGAAGACACACAGAACCTTCAAGGTGTTTGACACTTCTAATTCAGCCAGCAAACTTTTACAAAGGGTCCAAAGCAAAGAACTACAAGTCCGTGAGAGCTCGGCATCCACTTATCACTTCAAAGGCCCCATCGCCCAACTGTGGCCCTGGGGATTAAATTCCAAGACATGGAGTTAGGAGAACATTCAGACCAGAGCAGCTTCACAGTCTCTTACACTGATACCACAAAGCCAGCAAATATTTTTAAGGAACTTAAGTACATGAAGAAAAGTTCATAATAAATGAATAAAGTGAAGAGTGCATCCCACTCTTGCAGAAGACCTGAGTTCAGTTCCCAACACCCACATCAGGTGGTTCACAACCACCTGCAACTCCAGCACTTCAGAGATCCAACTCACATGGCCTCACACAACTCATGCGCGCACACACACACACACACACACACACACCAATAAAATATTTTAAATAATAATCAAAAAACAAATGTAACATCAGAATATAAAATAGTTAACATGATCATAAAAATCAGAGGAAACAGAATTTTGTACTCAAAATATGGTATAAGAATATGTGGGTGGTTTGGCTTGTTAATCATGACTTACTGTTGTGCGCATGTGCGTGCATATGTGTGAGTGTTTACTGTAATGTCGATAGTAAACATGCCAAGTTGAATTTTTAAATGCTAATTTTAAATCTTTGGTGTAAATATTATTGCAGCTTTAGTTAAGTGTGCATTTGCCTAACTGTGGGTTGTGGGGAGAGATTCATAGGCTTCAAATAGCAGATTATACTGCACCTGGAAACCACATGAGACCAGTGACTGCAGTGTCAAGAGATTAGGTGTGTCATCCCAGTGACTTAAATACTCTAAGACCTGGATGAAGATATGTCATCTCACATCCTCCATATTGAGTGAGAACATCAAGGCACGGTGCCTTCAGAATGTCCATGTTCACTGGGAGGACAATAGCATCCTAGATCTCGGCCTCAAAGACTATATTAGAAGGACAGGAGTGGTGGCCTGGAGGCTTAAGAGCACTTGTCCAGTCTTTCAAAGCACCGGGTTCAGTCCCAGCACTCACATGATAGCTCACAGTGACGAGTAACTCCAGTTCCGGGGAGCTCTCCTCTCCCAACCATCCTTTTCTACTTCAGTCCCCTGGCATTCCCATACACTGAAAGAACTAGCCTTCGCTGGACCAAAATCCTCTCCTTCCATTGATACTAAATAATGATATTCTCTGCTGCACGTGCACCTGGAGCCATGGGTCTCTCCATGCAAACTAATTGGTTGGTATTTTAGTCCCTGGGAGCTGTGGTGGGTTTATTTAATTGATCATTTTGTTCTTCCCGTGGAGTTGCAAACCCTTTCACCCCCAGTCCTTATCCAATGGTTATCTACAAGCATCCTCCACTGTATCAGTATGGCTCTGGCAGAGCCTCTGAGGAGGCATCCATATCAGATGTCTGCCAGTAAGCACATGCACAACTATTGGGTAAAAAGAAGAGATCCTAAACGTTTTAAAAAAATGATGATAAAAATCAAGGAATTATCTACTTATTAAACCCAAAGAATTAATGCTATATCTTCTCAATGCCCTGAGAAGGTCTTGGCTTTTCATCCATTGGTGAATTGATAAAGGAAAAAGCTGTAGGCCATGTCCAGGGACTGTCCCAGCTGCTGCATATAAGTGACTATAGGTAATTTTCTCAGTGTTTTTCCCAATGTTTATTCCCATTAGTAAACTAAAGCTACATGTGGTAATTTGTCCAAAGTTATGAAGTTGGTGTTGTGTAACTTTTCTTCGTAAGACATGAAAAACACTTATTCACCCCAAATAAGTCATCAGCAGCAAACCAAAGAAATAATATATCCAAGTCTAACTTAGTGAACCAGTGGGTTTATTAGAGGTTACTTGCAAGAGTCTTAGTAAACAGTTACAGGACCACAAATGACCCAAAGGCAGTTGCATCAACAAAAATCCACCAATCATGGACAATGGCTCACAAACAGCATTGTGAAATCTCTTTGCCTGAGTTTCAAACAGTTTGGTCAGTCAAAGATTCTCCTCCCAGCCATTATTACTGTTTATATAGCTTTGGGGGAGGGACCTTGTGAATCTTGTAAGTTTCAGGAACTTCCTTAGAACTGTGAGTTTTGACTACTTCCTGAACCTTGTCACTGAGTCTTAACCAGCCTCGCTTGGGAATAGAGGGAAGAGTTACAGAATACTAAAAGAAAACTTGGGCCTGGTAACATCACACTAATTTTCTAGAAACTAAGACATAAGCATAAGCCTGCTCTATGGTCCTTATTACAGCTTCTGATCCTGTAAATGACATGACGTCGAGAATGCTTTCGTTGCCAACCCCTGAAATTGAGGACACATTATCTCATTGAGTTGAAAACACTGGGACACACACACGCATACAAAAGCACATACACAAACAAGGCATTAGTCACACATTTCATTGGAATTTGTTCCTTGGCCCCCTTGAAGTCAGTGCTTTATATTTGTCTCACTTTTTCCAGTCTTCTTGTTAGAGAAGGGATTCTTTGTGACCACCAATACCTAGTTCCAAGCCCAGATATGCCTTGGTTCTCAGCTCATTCAGATGACTAATGTGGGATTCACCTGGAGCTGACAGAGGAGAACATAGAGAAATTACTTAGTATGCTCCTACAAAGGCACTTGGTAGAAGTTAAAGAGATGGGGGAGATGGGCACCATACCATTGAATCACTTCCTGGAGCACATATGGAACATCTAATCACAATTTCTTATTGTCTTACTTATTTTTCCTTCAGTCTACTCATAATGGAAACATGCGTATCAAACAGAGCAAGCCAATCTATAGAACACACCAAGGGCTCCCAACCTGGTACTTACTGGAGGAGGCATATTTCAACTGATCCTCAGGAAATAGGCCTTGAGATAACATCACCGGCCACCACCTTTCATCCCATCTAGGATCCTTAAGATGAAAGCACATGTGCATTTGCAGAGACCTCAGGCTCTAGTCATTTGAGACTTTTCCCAGGAACCTCTGTTGAGAACCATAAACCTTTCCTCTATCAAAGTCTGTCATTTGGCCAAGAAGGGACACCAATAACCCTTCCAAGACTTCTAAACAAATGTGTTGCTCTTACACTGAGATTCAGTAGCCCCAGATTTCTCTGAACATGACAGTTTATCCAAAAACTGAAGATTTGTTTTCTTGATGGTTTTTTTTGGAAGACTGATTGTGTGTTGTGGGTTGGTTTATTATGTTCTGGAGCTAACAGCTCACTCCACCTCTGAGCTCACTATTTAAACATATTTACATTCAGTCAGCCTCCGGATCCACTTCCGGAATCCAGGGAAACAAGGACACACCTAGCTATGACAGGGTGGCCATCCTTTGGCTACTGAGTTCTTCTCTCTGAAGTACTGTCTCATTGTATAGTCCGCTATCTCTTGGTCCTCCTCCCTTCTCCTCCTTTCTCCTCCCTCCTCCTCTTCCCAAATGTTGGTATTACTGACCTATATCACCACACCCAACTGGATTGTGACTCTCAACTGAACTCCTGAGAGCCTGATTTCTTCTACCTTATCAAATACATAAAGATGACCGAAAAGGAAAGTGGGAGCTTTTAAATTCTAGCAGATGAAACATGGGTCTTTGCTGTCTTATTACTGGTATCAGTTTATCGTTGCTGCCATTTTCATTCTATTGCAAGGTGGTCTTGTAGAATGTACCTCAGAAAAGCCATCAGAATCTTCCACCTGCATCTGAATCTCCAATAGATTTGAATTCACTGTGTTTGTAGTACCTGAGAATCAGTCAGTGTCATCTGTGTGCACATGGTGATCAACAAATGTCCAAGAGTCACTTTGGACTGTGGTCTTCTGTCACTCAGGAAACAACACCTACAGGCCAACTTAATAGATCAGACCCTTGATCTCTAAGCTCAAACCTAGAATGAAGTTGATCTCTGAGAGCATAAATCAATGCTGAAAATAGTCCTGTCTTCATGAAGATTTGTGTTTTATTACAACACCAAAGAATCTGGATTTAGCTTTTAAAGGATCTTGAGATTTTTCTAACTAAATCCTGTACCATTTCTCCCTCATGCTAAGTCCTCCCCAGACTGTAAATCAGCATTCTGTCTTCTGAGTGCTGTTACCCTTTAATACAGTTCCTCATGTTGTGGTGATGCCCAATCACAAAATTATTTCATTGCTGCTTCATAACCATAATTTTTATTGTTATGAATTGTGATATAAATATCTGATAAACAGGATATCTGATATGTGACCCCTGGTAAAGGTTATCCAACCCCCAGGCTGAGAACTACTGCCATAAAAAGATCTTTATGGGACTAGATCATTGCAAATAAGAGATGATTGGAAAAGTTTTGAGAAAAGTTGGCCAAAAAAGGAGCCCTAGGCCCAGCAGATCTGGTTTGCCTCTTGGCTCTCTGTGTAACCCTCACTAACTACAAGATAAGCAACAACACAAACTGGCCTCTGTTTTTTCTTACCAGTGAGAGAGAAAATTCCTACCTATCAGATTAGTCAAAACTGAATCTCCTGCATGTAACGTGTTACCTTGCCAATAACATGCTGTAATCAGTCATCTACTAATAAAAGACAGTGATTGTTGACTGTCACCTATGTGCTGATCACAATCCTAAGAGCTTTACATAACATGAATGCCTTGGCTTTGCTTTTCACATCTTATTAGATATGCACATCGATACCCAGAACAGTTAATAATGCACTCAAGGTCAAGAGACTACTAGTATACCTAAAACTTAAACCTCGATGGTCTGGCTTTAGCCTAGACTATTGTCAAATGCCCTTTTTGTGTTAAGCATGGAGGTTACAAAAACTAAGATCTAGAGACTACTCTTGGGAACATGTGCATCAATCAGTAGGAAATCCAAGCACATAATCAACAGCATTATATGATGAAGGAAATGGGAAAGGTAAGTATGAAATATTGATGGGGCGTGCAAGAAGCACCTAACCAAACAGGGTGGGTCAGGAAGGCATAGTAGTGGATAAGACATTCAAACTAGAGAAACAAAAAAAATGATATTTTATGCAGAAAGTGAGGACATTGTGTCTCAGGGAACTGCATGGCTTTGGCAGAACTGAAGCTTGAGGAGAGTAGGTAGACTAACGAGTGAGTAAGAGGTAGCAGCTTGCACAGGAATTGATGAAAGAAGTAGGAGATGTAGAAATAAGAAGGAGAGATGCTCAGAAGTAACTCCAGAACTGGGGAAGGCTAAGGCAGGAGGGTCGCTAGGAGTTTGAGGCCTGGACTACTCAACAGTATCTCCCTCTCTCCCTCCCGCCTCTCTCTCTCTCTCTCTCTCTCTCTCTCTCTCTCTCTCTCTCTCTCTCTCTCCTCACTCTCTCTCTCCACCTCTCTCTTCACTTCTCTCTCTCTATCTCTCTCTCTATATCTCTCCCCTCACTCTCTCTCCACCTCTCTCTCTCTTTATCTCTCTTCATCTCTCTCTCTTCATCTCTCTCTTTTCATCTCTCTCTCTTCCTCTCTCTCTCTCTCTCTCTCTCTCTCTCTCTCTCTCTCTCTCTCTCTCTCTAACATATACACACAATGGGGTGGGGGTGGCAAGGCAGGAAGAGAGACAGAGACAGAATACAGACACTAGAAAAGACCAAGTGAGGACAGAGCAAGAAGCATGCTTCCAGTCAAAACTGAAACAGCCAGCACCCTGGCCTTGAACCTTCCAAAACCTATACGAAATGAACATCTGTGACTTCAGACACAGGCTATCATATGTTACCTTGTAAATTGTGCAGACTATGATGGCTCCATGATACAAAGATATAGAGAGCTAGTCTATAAGTCTCATCCCACATTGACTCAGTTACACAGTGTAGGTACTGTGGAATAGTCTTCAGGTAAGGCCCAATCATGGCTCTTCTCTGCTCTTCTCAGAGTGATTTTCCCCCAGAGTGGGGAGAAGAACACCTAGAAAGTGAAGAAGTGGGTGGGTAAACTTCATAACTTACCCTAAACCTTGGTTTCTTCATGTATAAAGTGAGTGTAACTAAACCTCTTGAGATGATTAAATAAATCAGTTCATGAACTAGTAGCTCACAAATAATCATCTTTCCTCCAAGCATCCTTTAATCAGCTGAGAAAAAAAAAGGAAGGAAGAAAGGAAGGAGGAAGGAAGGAGAGAGAGAGGAAAAAAGGAAGAAAGAAAGAAAGGAAGGAAGGAGGAAGAAAGGAGGGAGGAAGGAAAGAAGGAGGAAGGAAGGAAGGAAGGAAGAAGAAAGGAAGGAGGAAAGAAGGAAGGAAGGAAGAAAGAAGGAGAGAGGAAGGAAGGAAGGAAAGAGGAAGAAAGGAAAGAAGGAAGGAAAAAGGTAATAAGGAGGAAGGAAGGAGGGAAGAAGAAAAGAAAGAGGAAGGAAGGATGGAAGAAAAAAGAAAGGAAGGAAGGAAGGAACAGAAGGAGAGACTGGATATTGGCAGTGGACATAAAAGTAGAGAACAGTTAAAAAACAGCACATCAAATCATGTGATTTCCTCTTGCAGATACTGCGCTTGTGTCCTCAGTGCCTGAAATCACAGACTTCAAAGGCCAAGTCACCTTCCAACCTTATTTCCTGCCTTTGTGAATTGATCTTTCTACTCTGTTCTTGAGAAACACTGGTGTACTTAGACCAGTTTTCACAGTGCTCTTGAACATCATCGCTCCTCTCTGTAGTTCTGTGGTTCAGCTAAACACATGCTCATATGGAATACTTATCTCCCATCTTGTCATTCTAAGTTTGTGTTCTGACCCTCAGGGTTCATCTGTGGTCTGAATCTGTCACTAATGACAGTTTCTCATTACTCCAGGGTACTGGCAGGTATATCTCTGTCATCACCAAGTCATTGTTAAAGTGCAGAATGACACAGGGCAGCGATTATTTTCTCGGCATCTACTGTTAAGCCTTGGCAGATATGCTAATCAACTCTTTAGAATACAGGCTTAGAATCCTTGTGACATTTTCATCATCTGTCCCCCATGGCCCCAGCTTGCTCAGAAGCAATCTCAAGTTTTCCATGGAAATCCATGAGAAAATCCAGGCACTCTGCTCTTGAGGCTGTCATGGGACACCTAGACTAGCCACCATTCTCAAATATAAATTATGTATAGGCTTAAGTATCAGGTCTACTTTCTGATGGGCTAGCTTCTGCTGCAGTGACAAGCTGCTATGCTGGTTGGGTTTAACTATCAACTTGACCCAACTACAATCACCTGGGGAGAATCCTAATGAGAAAATATCATCAGGTTGGCCTGTAGGAGATTGTGTTGATTATTAATTTATGTAGGAAAACCCAGCCCAGTGTGAGTGGCACCACTTCCTAGGCAGATGGTCCTGAAGAGTAGAAGAGAGGAGAAAACTGAGAGCAGGCAAACATTAAAACAACAATGCAATTATTCTCTCTTCGTTCTCAGCTGTGTGTGTGATGTAACTAGTTGCTTGAGCTCTTGCCTTAACATCCCCAGAACAATGGGCTGTAACCTGGAATGGCATGCTAAAATAAATGCTTTCCTCCAGGGTGCTTCTTTCAAAGGGTGGGGTACTTGTCACAGTGGCAGAACTGAAACTAGGAGAGCCAGGAAATCTCTGCAGATCTATTCTCAGTGCACATGCAGTGCAGGGCAGGTCAAGCAGAAAACTACCATGCGGTAGTCATGTGGAACTGTGTCCTCCAAGGCTGACAAGACAAAAGGGGAGGACTAGATGAGGCATACCCACAAATAGTCACAGCTCCAAACTGACCCCAGGGTACCGCACCTGCAAAATTGTGAAGCATCGAGACAAAAATGAGTGTGTGGTACTGGCTGTCTCTGTAAAATCTGGGTGTGTTCATCTGTGTGATCTCATGGTGACTTTCTCCCCTTTCTCTGTGTTTAGAAACCATGGTTATCCACCTTAGATACTCAGCTGCAGAATCATCCACGCTAATGCACTGGATAGACTCCATTAGCACCAGCCACTTTAATGCCAGTAAAACAACCTAGATGTTCCCAAACATTGCTTAAGACATCCTTTCATGTCTAATCCTCTGTCCACTGGAGGAAAAGAACTCTCCGTTCAGAACAACCTGCTTGATTAGTCTGATTAATGAATTTTTCTGAAGTTATTTTTGTTGGTCCTCCCACCCTTGGCGTCACAATTGGCCTGTGGCAACTTGCATGTAGATTAATGAGGCTTTCAGCAGCTAGTGGAAAAGTGTTCATTACCTTAATTATCCACACCTTCAACTGAGGGCAGCACAGGCTGTCAAGACACAGCAATGTATCTGCCCTAGAGAAGAGCCTTAGCTTGATGTTGCTCAGCCAGACAGGTTCTCTCTAGAGAGACATGAAGACAGGGAGACAAGGAAGGGGGTGTGTGAATCTATACCCAGAGATAACATCACAAGGAAAGATGTAGTGTGGCTACCTGATTGCATGCTGAATGTATTTATTAAGCACCTAGATAAGCCTACTGAAGCAGATGCCATCCCATATGGCTGCCTGGCTTAATCCTTATGCAGCTCAGGGTTTAATCTCTCCTAAGTCAGCATGAACAATCAAACAACAAAATACCAAGTCCTCCTTCTGGACCCATCTCATTTTATGTCTCATTTCTGCACCTTGGACCAAGACTCGATGGCCCACAGCCTTCCCAGGGAAGGTACAGTGAGTGTCTTCCTTCCAGTAACCCACTCATCCAGGGACCTGGTCCTACGCCTGAACTTCTACCTGGAGGAAAGTTCAACTGCTTCTTCATTTCCTCTTACTACCAAGACACCTCCTGCTCTTTTCATTTGCACTGAAGAGCTCTGCTGAGACTGCCACCTATTGTCCCAAGTCAGGGACATTCACTTTGCTATTCCCCCATCATCTCCCTTCTATCACAAAGCTGCAAGTGGAGCAAGGGTAGTTCATGGAATTTACACAGAAGGCTGTTTCTCAACACCCTTCAGTGATTATGGAAGGGGGTATAGAACCTTCAGATGCTTCTTCCTTAAACCCCTGTGATGACAAGAATCCTGCAGTTTTTGAAACTATAAGACTCAGAGCCCTACCAAAGAAATTCTAAGTTGAGACCTAAACATTTTCTACCAGGAAAAATGACCTTGTGACCTCAGTAATGACTATTCATTAAACTTCTCTAAGCCAATCAGGTGTGTGTGTGTGTGTGTGTGTGTGTGTGTGTGTGTGTGTGTGTGTGTGGTGCATGCACACTCATGTAAGAGCACGATTCACCAAGCCTTCCAAGGCAGGTAGTAAATTGCTTAGAATCAGATAGCAGTTGGTGTGTAGCAAAACCAAGATCCAAAGCTTCTGCTCCCTAGCCCTTGACCCCAGTCATCTAACCTGACCTGTTGCTAATGGCAAACAGCAAGTAGAGAGTGAGGTTCAGGTAAGGGAAATGGATCAGCCAGTAAAGTGCACACTCTGCAAGCATAAGATCACGAGTTTGATGCCAGCACCCACATAAAAAGCCAGACATGGTAGCTCAGAGTTGGAGAGCCAGCAATGAGGAGGCAGAGACTGGCTGATCCCTGCGGTTTGTTGAGGCCATCCAGTCCCACCTACACAATGATCTCCAGCCCAATGAGAAACCCTCTCCCAGAACACAGGGTGAATACCTCCTGAGGAACACCACCTCTGGTCTCTACATACATGCGAGAACACACATGCACCCACACATACAAATATGCACTTGCATGTGCACATATATACGCATTAAATAATTTTTAAATGAAGATCAGTGCTCCTAGAGCGTCTGTGATTAGTAGCAATAACAGAATGTCAAGGCAATGCCCGTGTGTTCTCAGACTCTGCGTTTCCTGTTATTTATAAACCATATTTATGTAATTGGTATTGTAAAGTACAACTTAAGCAGAAACGTTTAAAAGGTAAAGCCAAAATTAATGGAACTATTTTAATTATTTTATTTTATAATTATCTCTAACAACCTCTTTTGCTGCCCATCCCCCAGTGGCAACAATGAAAATCACTTTCCTGCAGCCACAGCTGCTTTGAGTTCATGCGGTGGCCGTGTCTTGTCATGTCCAGCTCCTGCTCTAGGAGATGCCCCACACTGCACGGGAAACAAAAGGAGATAACGCTGGCAGAAGACATGACATGTTCAATGGATCCAGGAGACTTGGAGAGAGGTTAAGAGGTAAATATAATGTCTAGGTGTATTAGATTCTCAGCATGTTCCACCACTGTTGGGCTGAGGTAGGCGCTAGATTCTCAAATAATAACTTTGAAATTTATTTTAAGAAGGGTTAAACATCATTAAAAATCATTGTTTTTAAATATGCTTTTCTGGTTTCTTCTGTAGGGTTTAATTGTTATGACAACATAATTGATGGTTTCATTCAAAATTTAGAGTTTTGCCAGAGAATGGCTGCCACACCTGGAAGATGTCTCACAGTGACACTAGATCCTAATATAGGTGATACACTAAGTGTCAAGGCCAGCCAGTGGCAATATCCCTTTTAAATTCTGGGGAAGATGGAAATTTGCTAGCCAAGTTCCACCAGAACCTTTCCATCTTTCACCAATGACAATCTGATTTCCCATGAGTTTCTGAAGTTTCTTTAAAAAGCACAGTGAGTTAGATCATTGCCTATCCCAACCATTCTCAGAGAGGTTTCCTCTGGCAACTGATGGGGGCAGATGCAGAGACCACAGCCAACATAGTTGAGAGATCCCAGAAAGGAGGTCTCCATCTGCCCCCCACCTCATTGCTTCCGAAATCACAAAGCAAGGGCATAAGAACTGTAGGATCCAGAGGGTGGAGGGCACTAGGAGAACACAGCCCACGGAGTAAACTCAGCAGGGCTCATAGGGACTTACAGAGACCAAAGTGACCATCACAGACCTGCATGGGTCGGTGCTAGGTCCTATGTAGGTATGTTACGGTTATTGGTTTTGTGTTTTATGGGTCTCCTAGCAGTGTGCGTGGGACTGACTCTGATTCTTTCGACTGCTCTTGGGACCCTTTTCCTCCATCCAGCACAGATATGATGGTCTGCGTCTGTTCTTATTATATCTTTTCATGCCGTGTTTGGTTGATTTCTTTGGAAGACCTGTTCTTTTCTGAAGGGAAAAGAAAAGAGTGAATCAGAGGGAGGGGGAAGTGGAGAGGTAGCTGGGGGAAGTGAAGGGAGGAAAGAATATGGTCAGGATGTATTGTATGAGATAAGAATAAATTTATTTACTTACTTATTGTGGACATTGAACACAATTGCTTTTTTGGGGTATTATACTCAGCAACAGAAATAAAACTTCACATAGTATATCAAGTCCCATATTGCCTAATTCAGAGACTCCAAAACTTAAGCCACCTGCATTCCCCATGGTACTGTGATAGATACAGTGTCTAATTTGTACTTAGAAGTACTTCCTTTTGTGTGTGGTTTTCTGAGACAGTCTCACTGTATAACCCTGGCTGTCCTGAAACTCACTCCACAGACCAGGCTGCCCTTGAACTTACAGAGATCCACCTGCTTCTGCCTTTCAAGCTAGAGGTGCTTCTAAGATTTCTCGTTATCATTTTGTAGCTTTTTAAAAATGCCTAACTACTGGGCAATACTGTGCACACCTTTAAGCCCAGCACTCTGGGAATGGTCAGAGGCAGGTGCATCTCTGAGTTCCAGACTCCCAGGTCTACATGGGGAGCTCCAGCCAACTAGGCCTTCATAATGAGACTGTTTTTAAGAGAGAAAAGCCATAGTCCTCGTTACTGAAGAGGCTGTGGCAGGAAGATTGTTTAATTCTAGAATTTAAGACCAGCCTGAGCAACTTACAACAACTCCACCTTTCTTAAAAGGTGAGTCTACTAATTGTAAATCTTTTAATACTGAATGCTAATTCACTGAAAAGCAGAGAGGTCATGTAGCTTTCCCACGTTCTCTTGCAAGCAAGAAACAATGTCATGGTCTATACCCCATCTCGATGCTGCTGATGCAGAGCGTGGTTAGAGACCGAGGAGCTCCAGTAAATAAGCCCCTGAAGAATAAAGAGGAAGTCTTAGCAGCACCCAATCACTGTCAAGGGCAAGACAAGATGCCTTCCTCGATCAGCACTGACACCAACATTCAACATGAAGCCTCAGCACTAGGAAGTAGACAGGGAAGAAAACAAACAGAACAGAGAGGAAAAGGACATTCCCATCATTTAGCAGAGACTCGGGGATGCGCCCACAGATTCTAAATCTATAAAGAGTTCCTCTGTAGGCTGGCCAGTTAGCCCAGCCTGCTGCCACTCAGGAGTCAGACAGTACGAGTGTGTGCAGCTGAGCAAACTTGAGCAAGCATCTGCCCTCAGAACCCCTATGCCCTTGGAGCTTTCAGCAGCAACGCTTCCTTGATGGGTTGTCTAAGTTGTAAGAGTAGGTATGAAGACACCAGTGAGATGGAGACATTCTGAGCCCAAATTCTGGAGCTAGCCAGTTGGTCCCCATTCCTATGACACTTTGCATCTCTGTGCTTTAATCTCCTGTCAAGTAGAGACAATGACACCAATCTTTCAAGGCCAGCAAGATGCTTAGAGTGAGCCAATACTCATAAAGTACTTTGAGCAGCAGTGTGCAGAACTATAGGAACAGGTGTCAAATTAAGATCTAAATGATGAAGCAGAGCATGTCAGTACACAGGAGCAATCCATACAGCGAGGGGCTAAGGCAAGAGGACCATGAGTTTGACGTCAGACCCTGTCATATACATATATACAGACATATTGGCTCCTGCATCAAGAAACAAGGCTAATGCTCTTAAGAAAGGTCTCTCAGATATATCCTCTGGCTTACACACACACACACACACACACACACACACACACACACATATGCATACATACTCACACACAAAAAATAAATAGAAAATGAGGCAAGAGACCAAAGTTTATAATATACTTATACAAAAATGTCATGGTGACATTGATTATTTTATTTAGTTATGTTATACAATATGTGCTAATTTTTAAAGGGGAAAACATTAACAGGGGATTGCACCTGTGGAATAGAAGGCTTTTTCTCTCCTTGTTAAAGAACAGGAATTTCAACTGATTCAGAATTTTGTTTAAGAAGAAAACCCAAACTTTGAAGGCACCATAATTTGCAGAGTTAGTTTTGGCAAGAAAAAGGTTTGATTTTCTGCTCAACTCTCAGTCTTTTCCCAGTTTCCTCCCACGTCTGAGCAGGTAGATAGGGAGAGTAGGACCCTGCGGGCTCCCCCATTTGGCTGTCAAAGTGCCATCTGTTGGTGATAACCTGCTCTAACACTGTGTGCCTCAGTGAGGGACAAGCTCATGCCAACCTCTGGCCCAGAGCAGGTATTGAGTAAGCCCTTCCTGTCTCCACGTGCCTCCCCTCAGAAGATTCAGATTATTCTGGGCCTGAAAGCAGGCTTCCTCAGGCCATGGCCACATGCCTAGATTACTCACACCTAATTCCTGTAACACTGATCTTCAGGGCTCCAGCTTGGGCCAGCTGATCTGAGTCCTTTCATTCCTCCTGACAAATATTAGTAAGAATAACACCGAACACCAGGGATGTTTCAGGCACTCGGCTGCCAGGCACCAGGAACACAGCCATGAACTAATATGGGAAGGAGATTAACAACTAGAACATAACAAGTCCTGTTAGGTGGGATCACTAGGGAGACATTCCAGCCCAGCGCAGGGCAGGGACATGAGGAAGGAACAATTGCACAACATCTGCTATGTGGTAAGCACAGCCCCATTCATTCCACTTTGTTAACATACTCAACCATTCTGTAAGGTAGGTGACATATACTCAACTTACAGTCGCCATAGATGAAAATCAGACAGACTCAGAAACTAGCCTAGAGTCACACAGCCAGGACATCGTCGAGTCAGTATGCACACATTGGACTCCAGAACTCATGCTGTCATCAGCCAGCCTCAACAGTGGGGTACAGTGTCCCTTTCCTCTTCAGCATTCTACTTCTTTCAAGTCTAGAAAAGAGTGACTACCACCTAGACTATCAATGCCATATTCATATGGAGACCGGGAAGGAATCTCATTCTCTGTGGAAACTGTTGTTCAAGATCATTGATATCTATAGAATGTCCTTATGGGTGACAGTCTGAAGGTGCAGGCATCAGTCACAATATGACTAGATGTATTTAAGTCCAGTTCAATGAACTGAGGCCAGACAGGATCAGATCTTGCACCAGATGCTACATCCCGTCTCTACGCCAGCTCTGGACTTCAACTATCAAGATCCAGTTTCAGAGACAAATAAAGAAGGTCGCAATACAGAGTGCTGACCAATATACAACCACAGGGCACCACTTGGGGGAAATCTCACAAGAGAAATAAAAATATCATTAGAGCCAGAAAACCAGGATCCCCACTATTAGATAGTATTATCTAGACATGACAGGAAATCTACACCCATGAAATCTCAATATGGTTGTCTACACAAGACCTTCATGATAACAACTTCAGTCGACATACCAATGTAAATGGGGAAATTTCACCAAGTTCCATGCCTAGATGATGATCAATGGGGGACTGCAAGAATCAGCTTTCTCCAAGGACAGTCCCCCTAATAGGTTGTCTAATCCCAAGTGGTCAGCCCTAAACACCTGTGCATACAAAATAACACTAAACAGAAGCTGTGTCTGTGTTATGTATACATTCTTTCTGTCCCCTCTTTTAGTGTATGCCCTGTACTGTGGGTTGGGAAACAGTTTAGTGTAGGTAGCCTATCTATCGCTAGTTATTACTGTTATTGGGTTTTATTGTTGCTTATTCTCAGCACTTAAACAGCAATGCATGTCTGCACTAACCGCTACAAATGCTCTAAGAAGTTTTCTGACAAAGGTGGCAGGGTGGAGAGGGGTGCTATTAAATGCTGTCTTCTGGTCATGACATGTGTGCTTCATACCTGAACTCACAGTATGGGATTAGAAGTCAGTTAAATATTCTAGTATGGTTGGAGGAAGGGCTCCCAAGGCTGTAGCTCTAGCTGATGAGCTATTGGAAGTTGATGACTCCTGGGAGGCGGAAGTGTCACTTTTCCTTGAGAGAAGGTCACTGGGAAGTTGCCATGCTCCCAGTAAATGACCCATGTCCATGCACAAATTGGCAGCACTACAGGCTTAAAAATACTAATAAACATTTTTAAAAGAGGACATAAAATTGGAATAGGTTAGAGGGTTCTTAGAGTTTTGGGTGGAGAGGAAGAAGTAGATATGATTAATATACATTGTATCCATGTATGGAATGTTTCAAGCATAAGTAATAGTTTTTAAAACATCATGGGGTGCAAAAGATGAGCGTTTATTGTGAAATGTTATAGAAGTAATGCTTAGCTGAGCATACTCCCCAATGTTCACACACACACACACACACACACACACACACACACACATACACACACAGAGAGAGACACTTACAGCCTTTTTTGTAAATATACCCAGGTCATGTGACTGGTTCTGATGGACCATGAGCGGAAATAACATAAAAATTAAAACCCCATATGCCTCTTTCATCTCCTTGTTCCCCTCGTGAGCGGTACCAAATGCTACCACATGATGTAACTAAAAATTAACAAGAATTTGTGGTCTTTGCTGTGCTTAAGTAGAATGAGACATGCACAGCTGTTGCATGAAATAGCTGAAATGTGTGTGTTGTTTTGTTATAGAAGCACAGTATAACAGAGCCTAACTAATACCTAATCAGTAGTCCCTGGGGCCATAGGGAATATGTTTATTTCGTCTTCTTATACTCTTGCACATTATGTGAACATTTTCAGTTTGCCTTTGACATGTTGCTACTATTTTGTTTTCTATGTTTCTGAATTCCTTTCACCATGCCAGGTAGTGCTTGAAATTCCTTTAAGTTTCCATGATCTCTTCTCTAAATTGATGCCCCAGATATGTCTGACTTGCAATATAATGGACCTCCCTCGAAATTCTATGAGTAGAGATTGTGTCAGTGTGCTGGGCAAAAGAAGAGTCCTGTCTGGTATATAGGAAAAGGAGAAGACATGACAGTGGTGTTGGGGGTACAACTCATATCAGATGTGTTGGAAAGAGATGTATCAAGACAGATGCACTGGAGAGTAAAGAGTTACAACAGGTGTATTAGAAGGGGAGGAGCCATGACAGATGTATTGGGAAGGGAAGAGCCATGACAGATGTGGTGAGTTAGGAATTATGACAGGTGGGTTAGGAAGGGAGGAGTCCTATAATGTACTGGAGGAGGGAAGAGTAATGTCAGAGGTGTTGAGGCAGGGAGTAGTTATGACAGGTGTTTGGAGGAGGGAATCATAGTAAATGTGTTGAAGGAGTCTTTATGCTGGTATATTTGTAGCTCTCATAATTTCATATCCCAAGAATTACTAAAGAGGCTCTGCTAAGTATATATAGTTCTTACAAAATTTTGTTGGTTTTTTTCTGAGACAGAGTTTTATTTGAAGAACTCATGAGCCCCCTGCCTCAACCTCCTGAGTGTCAGCATAATAGGCGTATGCCAGGCACAATTGGTTGTTAATGAAGGTCACACTGAGGGAGTCTTAAAGCAATGTATCAAAGCCACCATAGGTCAGCTCTTCTTCCACCTCACAGGTTCAGGAAGAATTATGAGGAAGGAGGTCTCAACGTGAGGCTACATTTATAGACTCCTTTTTCCAAGCTGAAATGAGAATATAGATCAAATTTTAAATGCTACAACATTTCTGTGAACAAGTTGAGATTGATTCAGAAGCTGACAGTGGAATGCTGGGTGGTCCTTTGGTTTAAGGGGGAAGGTCCTTGGCCACTGTGTTTCAGGGCAGTCTAGACGGACTGAATATCATTCACCCTATGGTCTGGAGACACTGAGAACCAGAGGACTCAACCCTGCCACCACAGGGACTGTGAAAGCACCGGCCAGTCAAGTGAGCCCCACTGTAGGCTGGGAACAGACAGTGAGCTGTGGGGGAGAATACCCATGAGCCTGCATTAAACTCATACTCCGTAGATGAGCCCAAGCGTTCATGTCGATATCCCTGAGACACAACTTTTTGTTCTGTCTCCATTCAAAAACCTGTACTCACCTTGCAAGACTAGTGTGAAGATTAAAATTGAGAGTTCTCCAGAATGCTTCCTTCTCCCTCCAGACTCCAGTCTTCCTATAAATGCTGATCCCATAAGGTAGATGTTACTATCACTAAATAATAGGCAAGGGGAACAGTACACAGACATTTAAATGGGCATTTCATTAAATGGTTTGTCATAAGTGTTTGAATCAGAGGGTGCCTTGCAGCACAGCTCATACTGAACATTGAAGCCTCTGGGAGTTTAACTAAAAGGGCCCCAGTGTCTCCACTCATATCCAGGAAGTGAGATTCGAGTGGCCTTGGAGTCCAGCCTGCACAGCTAGCCTTGAGACCCCTGTTCAAGTGCCCTAGAAAGGATACATCATTCTTAAGCCAAGATGCTCAGGATGTTGAGCCTCCCTGCTCCCCATGCCCTCAGACATGAAGGTTCCTGCCTTCAAGACCAAGCACTGTGGCTATGTCACCCTGTGACACTCCATCTCCTTTTGAGAAAACAATAGTTTGACCGACTCCATCTAGGCAAGCACAGTTCCCCGAGGCTGGACTCCTGCTTTCCCAAGATATAATTCATGGCTCTTAAAACAAAGGGCGGGATGAAAGATGAGGAACCCTTCAAAGTCTCTATCTTGCTGTAGATCATGAGACATTTTCCAGGCTTGCTATTTTGTAATAGATCAGTTAAAAATCAGAGGAAACTGAGATCCCAGGGCCCCCAAATCAGAAAGAAGACATCGTAATTTGATGTCAATTATCTCAAACATAAAAGAGAAAGGCAGGTTATCTTGTCCCCAGGCAAGCAGAGACCAGATTACATCCAAAGAACTGAAGCATGAAGGCTCCCTTTGTCTCTGGCTACGAGGAGAAGTCGGTGAGGATGGTAAAGAGAGGGAGTTTTCCTGGCCAGAGTTGTCTGCAACAACCCCAGGGTAGAAGCCTGTCCAGCAGAGGATGGGAAGGCCTACTGCTCACAGCCAAAGTTCATTCCGCCTTGAGTAGAAAACTACAGTGCTTGCTGGAAAAAAAAAAAAATGCATTCAATCTCAGAGCGCTAAGCATTAAACCTGATTGAAGTTGCTGTTGTTGCCATGTGGCTGTGTGTGCGTGGTTTTAATTAATAACACAGGCTGGTCGTAAAGCAGCCACCTCTGTTCTTCAGCCAACAGTCCTCCTATTTCACTTGCAGGGAAGGGAGAGCAATTAAAACATAAAAATGCAAGTGCAGGACACAGGATGAGAGTCCGGGAAAGAGAGGGCCATGCCGGGTTACAGTGTAGTTGTGTGCAGTAACCCAGTGAATACAAGCCCTTTCTCATACTCTAATATGGAAAATGTCTGTTCTTTCCATCAGTACACGAGGAGGGAGAGAGAGAAGGGAGCCGCTAGCTCAGGCAGAGGTCAATGGCAGCTATCCAAAGTTTTGTGAGATAAGGTAGAAAGATGGAGGTACCTGGGGAATAACCCCCCAAATTCCAACTCTAAAACTCAAGACAAATTTATAACCTTATTTTTCTCTATAACTGCCCCAGTGTTTATTCATGAAGTCAACCTATATCTCAGACATACACAGTGTCTCCAAGAACCAGGAGGAGTTGAAAACAAAGAAACTGGGTTTTTTTCCTCTTCTCAGAAAACCATGGTTGAAAGAAAGTACAACTCCAGACAAGGAGGCTCACATAACTTCATGTGCCTTTTTTTTTTTTTTTTTTTTTTTTTGCAAATGATTTTCAGCATTGTCTTTTTGTTTACATTAAGGGTGAGCACTGCATGAAAGAGTCAGAGAAGGAATGAGGTTAGGATGGGTGGAGCCGGCTACCACTCAATGTCTGCACTCGGCCTTGCTGCCCAGCACGCAGCAAACCGTGCAAACTGGGCTCTTGCTCATGCACCCAACACTTCCTCTGGGCCCATGGGAAAAGTGAGACTTCCCTCCCCCAGAGATGCTCTCCCAAGCTGTTGCAGCAATCTCTCTGAACCAGAGTAAATGAAGGAGGAAGGCAACTAATGTTTATTGAGTGTTAAGTAGGTACTTTATTTAATCCTCACAATTATCCCATGCAATAAAAAAAAATCATCGCCCCCACTTTATAGATGAGACAACTTGAGGTCTCCAAGATAAAGCGACTCGTCCACGATTACAGAGCTAATGAGCAGTAGGGCTGGATATGGGAGGAGGCCTAAGGACTAAGTGCAGTGGGAAACACGGGCAAATATTCCAGGGCGGATACAGCCTTTCAGGCCAGTGGAGGAAACCAACTGGCACCACTGACATAAACTCAAAGACCCGTGTGATGAATGGTAATACGTAAGCAATGAATAAGTGGTGTGTAATGGCTCTAAAAGCACAGGGAAGTGATCAGACCATCTGGGACATCACCTCAGTACAGGCCAAGTTTGAAGGTAAAAGATGGTTAGAGCCACATAGAGGAGGACAGAGGAGAAAGAGTGGGCAGTTCGCGGGGGATGGGAGCATAGCAAACGCCTGGGTGTCCCGGAGTACCTGACAAATGGCCAGTTCAGTCGGGTGGTGACCACACCATCTCCTGGCCTGTGTTCCTCTTCCTTAAAAAAAAAAAAAAGATTTATTTGTTTACTTTTAGGTATATGAGTACATCATACCTGTCTTCAGACACAGCAGAAGAGGGCATCAGATCTCATTACAGATGGTTGAACCACCATGTGGTTATAGAAATTGAACTCAGGACTTCTGGGAGAGCAGTCAGTGATTTTTACTGCTGAGCCATCTCTCTAGCCCTGTGTTCCTCTTCTTTAAAGTAGCATTAAGGCCTCTTAAGAAGGCTCTCTAAGGTATTCATAGCTGCCCATACCCTCTCAAAATCCTTCTAACTGGGGTACTATGGTGGCATCTCCCTTCCCACTCCTATCCCTAGCATTCCATCCACCCTTGGGTGCCAAGTCTCCCTACCCTCACCCCAGGCCAGAGTGGCTCCTCTCCAGTGGACACACTGTAGCCCCATCCATCCCCATATCATGGCACTGATCAGCCTGCAATAACCACCATTTTATGTGTCTCTATCTCCCATAAAGCTTTGCTAGTCTGGGAAGAGGGGCATCATTTCCTTCCCCAGAGCTAAACACAGTACTTGGTATACAGGAAGTAATGAGCAAGAACAGGTAGGATGGTTGCCTAGAACAAAGGAAGAGGAGAGAGGGTGTGGGGAGGAAACTTAGGATCACATATTGCTTTGGGAAAGCAGGAGGAGGCCAGGGATAGAAAACTAGTTTGTTCAGTATTTGAAAATCGTGTGTCTCTCTGTATGTGTACAGATACACACATGCTATGGTGCATGTATAGAGGTCACAGAACTTCTTTCAAGAGTCAGTTCTCATCATCCACCCTGTTTAGGTGATCTCTAAGCGTCATACTCCAGGCAGCTGGTCCCTGAGCATACCCCGGTTCTTCTTCCCCTCCCATCACTATAGGTGTTCTGAGATTAACAATTCACAAATTCACATCCAACTTCCTTTACCTGGGTGCTGGAGACTGAACTGTATTCGTCAGGCTTGTGAGGCTGGCATTTTTACCTGCTCTCAGCAGCCCTTGTTTGTTGTTTAGTCTGTGGAGATGGAGAATCTAGTGGGTTTGAAGGAGAAAAGTTGCTTCTCCATTGCTTCAGCAGATAGCAGTGAGTAGACATGGAGAGAAAACTGGATTGGGGACAAGGTAACTCTTCAGATGCATTTGGTGACAGTACAGACCAGAAATTAAAAGATGAGCATATTTATATTTAAATACTTTTTTAGATGTCCCAGGGAAGGGGGTGGGGAAAAGCACTTCCAGATTGTTGAAAACACAGACACATTCAGCCCATCACTCCGTGAAACCAGAGATGACTGCTCTGAGCAGATCAGGAGAGCGGTGGGAAGCTGCCATTTGCTCACAGGAACTCTCCAGAAATACTCCATAAATAAGCATTGGCAAGAACACCCCAGGGAACCCGCCTATTACATGACTAAGGCTCTGAGAAACCTCTGCCCATGGCAGGCAGAAACTGCGGCAGCCAAATCTGTCACTGGCCTTCTGGCAGTGCAGAGATTATGGGCTGTGGGAATCTCTGGCCATAAAACTTTCACCCAGCTACCAGAGTACCTGGCCGTGCAGTTAAGAGTGCTTTCAAGCACATCAAAGGACTCTACAAGGTGACCTCAGGAGGTTTTGTCCTCCCCATGAGGAACGCAGGAGTCTGTCTCATTGTCCTTATTTCACAGATGAGAGAAGTACGTTCCCTGATGACTAAGGCCCTCGCCTCAAGTCAAACAGTCAGCAAAGGGTGGGACCCAAAATAACCATATCAGTCACCAGATGGCAAGACACCATCATCTGGAGCTTCCTGTGACTTCCTGGGAAGTCAGGGGACAGGGTGACCAGCGGAGACTCTCGAAGCCTTTTAGCACATTCGTAAATGCAGTGTGTGCTTTGGCGCGGGTATTGACGGCCTTCTCGTGTTAGTACTGTATGAAAAGGAACAGCCAGTAGACAACCCTAAGGAGCTAACTCCTGAACACTCACAGATACAAAGCATTTCAGAAAGATCAGAGGATCTTAGTGGCTGCCCAGTAGAGCAAGCCCTGGCCTCATATCACGTGCCTAGCTATAAATTGCAGTTAGTCCTCCCTATTCCTGGAATACAAATTCCTAAAGACTAGTCTTACAAATGTGAACTGAAGATATGGGGCTGCTGTGAACATTCAAAGAGGTAAGTCTTAGCATGCAGTAATCACCAAAACAGAATGTTAGCAGTCAATGTCCAACAGCACTGATTCTAAGTGATCCAAGCTTAAACTGTGATTCATAATCTCATCTCTTCACAGACCAAATAACAAGGGGTTAAATCCAAATGTTCATATTTTTCCAGTTCTCTCTCATCAAGGCCAAGGAAGTTCAGACTTATTATTTGTTTTTTAATAATATTTTTCATTTCTGAGATTATAGTGCAATTACATCATTTTCCCCTTCCCTTCCCTCCATCCAAACCCTCCCGTATACACCACTTGTTCTATTTCAAATTCAATACCAGGAACATATATGCATAAATATATATAAACTTGTTCAGTCTGCATGTTTTTTGAGGGTATCTGTTTTCAGAGCTGACCATTTGGTGGTATTGGATAACAAATCGGCATGCACTTCTCTGGAGAAGACTATTTTCCTCCCACTCACAGCTTTCCCTAGTTTGCTGTATATGTAAAATTTTAAAACCAATGGAAAGGAACATACAGGAAATGTAGGACACAGTGAGGAGACAAAACATTCTAAATTCGTCACAAGCTCAATTACACACCATGTTTTAAACCAGAGATGATGTATCAAGATTAGCACAAAAGACACTTGATCGAGAATCAGACATGGGTTCAATTCACAGTGGCTTTGAAGATCCCTCTAAGACTTTTCCTTGTATCCCCTTAGTCTTGTCACTGATGCCTGGTAGCCAGTGGCAGATAGGCCAAAGGCAAGATAATGCAGAGTCTCTTTGTTCAAGTCTCTTAACCCCCTAGTGAGGCCCCCCACTCCATGTCCTGCCATAGACTGCAATGGGTTGCGCCAGGTGTGCCAACGTCCAGCTGTCATCCATGTATCCCCTGCACTCTGGTGATAATTTCCCACAAACACTTCTGCCTTCTTACCCAAAGCCCCTCTGTTTCCTGCTCTGAAGTCTTAGCTACAACCATGTACTTGGGTCTCTGTCGGGGAAGGTTTAATAGTGACATTCAGCTGAGGAAGGACAAGAGCTAGCAGGCAGAGTCCGAGTCTTCACCACCAAGTGGGGCGATCCTAAGATAACAACCTTTATTATCTCACCATAACTCCTCAGCACAATTAAGTCCCAAGAAACCACGGCATCAGCTGACTTGGTCATTTGCCCTCTCTGCGGCTCCCCAACTCCTTAAGGGAACTTCCTAAAGCCACCTCCAAATTAATACCTAAGTCCCTGCTCAGGGTCTTCTCCTGGAAAATCTAAGACAAGGTCAACAATAAAAGTCACTTTTGTATGGTATAAATTCAGATAATTTAACTATTTCTAGCTGTTGACATGGGTGTGGAGATCTCTCAGAATAAGCTGCCAGTTTATTTATCTATGGTTTTCTCCAGTCACAGCTCAAACTTCCTTCTAGTTACCCATAATGTTCTAGTCAAAATAGACTTTGTCTTATGTCTGACAGAGATTTCTGGCCCATTAGCTGCTGGCTGGGTCCTAACATTGTGGGTGCTGTCTTCCTAGAGAGAGAAACAGAATTAGGATAAGACTCATTGTCCAATTTGAACAAATCCAAATTTGCATTACATCTTCATTTAAATGTATGATAATTTGTTTGTTGCCACCATTGGCAACCATCACTGAAGTCATGCTAACATGATCCACTCCATCCTTGTTTGGCATAATTTCTAAATTTTATTGCTGATGTTTTTGAGGTATTCTGAGACTGAAAGCCAGGCTTTATGCATGCTAGACAAATGTTTTTTCCAGTGAAACTCAGCCTCAGCTTTAGATTGTTTTTTAATTATTGAACTAAAAAAGGATATTTATCCTGATTGCTGGATGGTGATGTGTGTGCCCAGTGTTACTGTCTCTCGTGGTACCATACTATTGTTGGCAATATAAATATATTGGTAGAACATGAGCCCTACAAGAGTTTCTGACCAACTGCAGCTAAGATTTCAGAATCAGATTAATTAGACCTCACAGTGTTAAGAGGGAGCCTGCCTTGGACTCACTGAGTGCCAACTGTCCACCATGTCCTCTGATCCTTTTCCTTCCAGCTCACAGACTTAAAGGAGAAAATGAGTCCAGCACTCAATAGTTCTTTACCTACACGATCTCAGAATTCCTCACACATCCTCATCTGAGGTGAAGCTTCTTCCCAGTGGCTTGTTTCCTTAGGAGTCTAACCTCCAACTCAAACAGCTTCTCCCCCTCACAGAGTACAGTTGAACTCCACAGTTATTATATGTTTCAAACAAGGCCTAAGAGAGCTCCTGCAAGACCTCAGTCCCACCCAGACTTCAACTTTTGCCCTTGAGGTTTCTGTCCTTCTGAAGATTTGTATCAGTGTTCACTACTTACAATGATAACTTTTAAATGAAAATGGATAGTCAGACTTGCTGTGCATTGAAGGGTTTCTAGATGTTCCCATGTGCTTTCTAGCGGGTGTGTTTGCTTGCTTCTGTTGCTGTGTGCCACATAACTACAAACCTGGAGGTATAATACAACACACATTTGTTTTCTCACGGATTCTATGGGTCAGTTTTAGATCTGATGTAAGTGGATTCTGTGCTTTGTGTCTTATTGAGCAATAATCAAAATGTCTGATAGGCTGTACTCTCATCTGTACACTGGGGAAAGAATGGACTTCCAGTCCCATTAGATTATTGGTAGAATAAAATTCGTATTCTGTTTCATTTGTATTTGTAACTGTTCCACTAAAAGCCCTGACTTTTTATTGGCTGTTGCTAATGGCCATTCTTGCAGCCAAAGTGGCCCCTGAAGTTCCTTGGGCTTCATTTTCCAATATGGCTGCCAGCTTTGTCCAGCCTTTAAGAGGCTCTGCTAAAGCGAGGTCTAATACACCATAATATAATTACCTAAAAGACACTGTGGCCTTTGGCATGTCTTGTGGATTAGAAACAAGTCAGAAGCCCTTCAGTCAGCTAAAAAGGGGACTATTTACAATGGCATGAACCCCAGGAGCTTAGATCATGGAGACCTAAAATATGTCTCCCACATTGGGCTTGCTTGAACTCTAACCACTGTGTTTCAGTCTTTTCTATAACAGCATCATCACCAGCAAGGTGTATGATCTCACACTCTTCCCATTCTACTACTAGGCAAATGATGAGTCTGGTCCCAAGTACAACTCTACTAAACTGTATAATTGTTTTAAAGTTGTGTCTCATCTTAAAAATGGTGTGATGTTTGCATTGAATTACACATTATATTCCCATTTTTTCATGTAAAAATAATTTTCTCAAATATTTGCTGGTTAAGAATTGACAAGTTTGGTGACAAAATGTAAAAGATTCTGCACAGCGAAGGAGCTGATCATCAGAGTGAAGAGACAGCTTCAACAGAACAGAGGACAGAGACTCTGAGCTGCTCACCAGACAGGCGAACTCACGCAGAACCGTAACATTCAGTCAACAAAGGGGTTAATGAACTTAACTCTGAAAAGGAGGAACACAAATAACCGATAAATACTTGGAGAAGGTGTTCGACGTGAGGATTCAGACTGCTGTGACATTCTGTCATCCTGGGCACAATGGATGTCATCAAGGAAACTGGTGGCAGCAAGTGCTAGCGGGATATGAAAAGGGAGGAGCTTTTACCCGTTGCCGGTGGCAATTAAACCAAGTAAAGATTTCTTGAAACACTAAAAGAGGAACTACCATTGTAACCCAGCTATACCACTCTTGGACATATACCCAAAAGACTTTAAGACAACATACCACAGAGACATTTTCGCATCTGTGTTTACTGCCACACTGTGCAACAACAATGGGGAGACCAGTGTAGATGGATAGACAGGGACTGTGGTACATACACATAATGAATCTAGTTCATTAATACTTTCTGATTAGATATGTGAATTTGCTACCAATGGTACTACTTTAAACCAGCAAGTATTGTCACATTTATTACCCAGGAATAAAAGTATTAAGACTCCCTTGACCTGTGGTTTGTGCCTGTACTCTGGAAAACACCAGAAAGGCTCTTTCCCCTTGGGGCAGGCAGGATGATGAGGGAAATGAAGGGTTAACTCGGGTGAGGAGAGTCAATGGACGACCTGGATCCAGACTCTCTCCAGACCCAGCAGCTGTGTGAACAGAGTGAAATCATTTCCCGTTCTGTAAAGTGGAATTAGTAATAAGTGCCTTTCTTACATCACACTGTTATTACGAAACTCAAATTACAGAACCAGGGTGAAAGCTTTGTAATATGTGAGGTTATAGACCAAGAAAGGAATGGAAATCACCAGCACTATCATCTTCATCTTTACTGCAGGCTGTTATAAGGTAAAACCAATAAAAGTTATAATGCATCAGGCAAAGTCCAGCCAAGTCAACAGAAACCACTGAGTACTGGGAACCAGGGGAAATTCAGGTCGAAAATGAGAGGAAAGGGAGGGCAGAAAACAGTGAGCACCCATGAGAGCAAAAAGCTGTACCACCCCTAATCCAGACAGACAAAGGAGGAGGCAAGACCAGAAGCACTGGAGTCACTCCCTAAAGAATCCCCACAGAAACAAGATTGTGTCGGTAGATGGTTCCCAGTGGTCAGCAAAACCTACAAAACCCACAGTGTTGCAAAGAAAGGAGACAGACCTCTGAGTCAATAAGAAAGTGGGAGTCTGATGAGCTCTTTCTCCTAGAGCCAACTCGAAGAACTTTGCTCCCATCTCTGCTGCTGCCCTAGGTGCCCTCACTCCAACATTTAGAATAGCAAGCACCTTCCCTTCTATAATGTAAAGACAGGGTCTCTGCCACCTCTGGGAACGAAAGAGGATAGTAATACAGAAGTATGTCTTCATAAGACTTATTCATGTAGTAGCAAAACAGGAGTGGAGAAGGTGTCTGTGGCCATCTTATAATTTACATAAAGCCACAAGACTGGTTTTTAAAAAAGAAAAGAATCTTGGGATTTTTGAGGCATTGGAGAGTCCCCTCCTGGGTTGTGGCCCTGGCAGGACTGTGAGGAAGTTTATTCCTCTGAGGTAAGTGTGTTTGTACTAAGCACATAAAATCTGTGTACATGTGCAGATACACACACACACACACACACACACAGAGAGAGAGAGAGAGAGAGAGAGAGAGAGAGAGAGAGAGAGTTCCTGGGACATGAAGATATCCAGGGAAAAGGCGGGGAGAAGTGTTGAAAAGCACCTCTGTGTGGCACTGCCCTCTGTGTAAGACACATGCACGTGATAAAGCTCCCTTGTCTAAGGATGTCACTGTATCTTTGGTGGAGAAATTCCTTAAGTGGCTTCAGATGGTCTTGCTTCATCTTTTGGCTCTGGATATGACACCTATAAGCTGGTGAGATCTAATTTCAGGAGTCAGTCATGTGTGGGCGCATGTGCGCAAGCGCGAGAAGCTAGACATTGCCCCCCACTCACAAAAGGAGAACAAGGACAAGATTTTTGTGAACTTAAGAAAAACGCAAGCTGGCAGCCAGTGAAGAAATGGAAACTAAAATAGTGCCTATGGGTCAGAACACAGAGACTCATTTCCTTAAAACTCGATGACGGCCCTCTGTTGAGGGGACCAGAAACCCATCTTTATATTAGGGTTCCCAGGGCCCTCTGCTGGCCTTTAGAGGCTTATGTGACTATTCTGTCTCTCTCGCCTCTTTGAATTTGGCCTATGTTTCTAGGAGACTTGTCAAGAAGTCACTGGGCAAAACACAGTACAACTGGGGGGCTGAAGGACACTTCTACCAAACAATGTGACTAGGACCTTTCCAGAGATGTGGGGCACTTCTATAAAGACATGATTGCTAATTGATTCTGTGACACTGACATCTAAACAGTCATGATTCTCCCTGAGTCAGTCCCTCCTCTGACCTAACTGTACCTCAATAAAATCTCTCAGAATTCAAAAGCAAGGAATTGGAGAAGATGGCCTTCGCCTCTCTCAGACACAGAACAAGCAAATATTGTAGAGAACAAAATGTTGTGAAAACATGCCTACTTCCTGAGTTATTCTTTAGAGAAGGCATAAAACAGAGCAGTTGACATCTCCGGTTCTGAGGTTGAAAGGATCTGGGTTTGAATCAGAGCTCCGCAGCTTACTGGGTCCTACTGAGCATGCTCCCAAACTGCCCTGAGGCTAAATCTTCTATTCTGTGCGTCTGTGGGATGAAACCTCTATGGAGGGCCTAAAATGTGTTAACACTTGCTCTGTGCAGCTCAGCTGTGGTTAGGAAGTTAGGGTGTCTCCTAATCAATTCAGCAGTGATCCCTGAGAGAAAACTCCCCCACCCGGACTTATTATTCCTAAAGGGAGACTATGCCCGAGACCTAAAGAGTGCTTAATAACAGCTGTTGGATGGAGGGATGGAAGAAGAGGAAAAGGAAAGAGGAAGATGGAGGTGGGGTAAAGGTGAGGAAGCACAAAAATGCTGAAAGAGAGACTGGAAAATGGGGTCAGAGGGGCGCAGCTCCCGTTCGGCCACCTCTGGCTCTGTTAGTCTGAGCTAGTCCATCCCACTGCCTCACTCTGGGAGATTTTAAGATGGGAGGTCCCTTCCCCTGCATCTGGTGGTGCCTGTCTAGTGGAGAGCAGAGGGGCAGGTGCTCCTTCCTGTTTGCAACATTCCCGCTAGTCTGAAGATGGCGCTTCTGAGTCAGGAAGAAGCTTGTTTTTGCAACTTCAGCTTCCAAGCATCTGAGCACTTAGCAGACAGATCTAAGGAAAGCGACCGCTTGTTGCCTGAGGCAGTGAATGACTGTTTCCTTCCTTGCCTACCCTGCTTCTTCCGGTGCCCTCAAAGTACTGTGGATGTGGGGAGGCAACTGGCTCTACCGTCCAGATCCTGTTTCCTGCTGGTGGCCTTGTACCAAGGCACCCTGCTCTCCTGAGGACTCGTCCGCAGTCAGAAAAAGGAGAATTCTAGTACTAGCCATGGGAAAACTTCACATTGTAGTACAAGACTTAGTGCGAACTTCACATCGGTGGCAGGGCACTATGGCCGGCATCTGGTGGGGACTCAAGGATGGCTTCCTTTTCTCCCAGGCCTTTCCCGGGATGAGGTTAGCACAGGAGAATGAATGGGACGCCGTGATGAAGGAAGAGAAGATGGCTCCAGAAAGATGGTGCCACTCTGTGACAGGACTCTTCTGCTCATATATGCCCGGTGCTGTAGGGCGCGGATAAAGTCCGGAGTGAATGTTTGTTGGTTACAGTAAAATGGCCACGAAAATGGTCACATCAAGGACACCAATGCTTCAGACTCCCAGGAGTGAGAAAGCCTTCCCCTGGTTTCTGTCATCATGGATACTGACAGACAATATCCAGGGTAGCTTCCTTCTCCTGTTTGTTGACAACCTGAGAGAACTCCCCATAGAATCAATCCCTCACCAAGACTGGTTAACCCTGCCCTCCTCCTTCAGCAGGGGACTACACACTTGTTCCGCTGTACACAGCAAATCCACCTCTTTGATTCCGGTGTATAAAGTAAACTGCTGAGTTCCTGGGCCATGGCCAGGCTTTTCTATCAGAGCACACGACCCACCTGATCCCAGCTCCCCTGAGCCTGTGGCTGTGTGCCTGCTTTTCTTTACTGCCTGTTGCCACAGTCAGGTCAGTCCCTAAGCTGTACAATTGACTATGTCCCTTCAAGGGCCCATGTGTGCTTTATTCTCCCCTGGTTTCCCAAAGCAAGATGCCAACTGTTGCCTTGCTGAATGAATCATGCAGGGGCTGCATTAACAGTACCCTGCCCTTTGCTAGGCCTTCTGTGGGCCTTAACCTTACGAAAGCATGTATAGCTGCCATCTTTCCAGACCCAGCTCGTAGGGCATGAGTGTGCTCAGTAAACAAACGCATGGTTTTTAGAATGCAGTTTACTCTTCATGTACTGAGTACCTCTGGGCATAGCTAGAGTTCAAGCCAGAGATCCTGATGCTAAGTAGGATGCACAGAGCCATCCAGGATAAAGAAGACTAACACTCTAGAAAAATAAGGCAAAATATTATTGTACACCATACACATTCCAAGTGTTCGCTGGTTTTGGCCACTTGATCTCTGCAGAGAGCTGAGCACCACAATCAGCAAATGGAGAAACTGAGTCAGCAGAGGAGACCTACCCAGGGTGGCAGAGCCAGACAGAAAGACAGGGAACATAGGTCCTTTACCCCAATGGGCCCGTCTCGTAAGAGTGGGTCCTAGAGAAGGGGCAGTTTTAATAGTGCGAAAACAAGAGCCACAGTATAAAAACGTCATAAAGAGATAGCTTCTGTCATGTGACTCACCAGCTCCAGGCCTACCTACGTGAAGCTGCTCATGTCCTTGTCCAACACAAATCTTTTAAGGATGAGTTGCCATGATCCGTACATTGTGCATAAAGAAATGTGAGCTCTCTCAGGGATGGTTAGGTTGCAGGTCACAAGTTGCTACATGGAGCCATAGCAACACAAGGAATGAGCTTCTGGCCTTCCCTGGGGAGTGGGAATTGCACAGATGACTTCTTTTCAAGGATGCTAACAAAGAGCTCAAACAGAGAAGGCATGTGATGCAGAGGTCTGGGGTAGAGGACAGGGTATCGTTGAGAAGCTTGGGAAGTTGACCCGTTCTATTAGGACACTGAGAGACCATGTGTGAAACAGCCTTCGCGGCCTCTTTCCTAGGAGACTGCAGAGCTCTAAATGGCTCCTGGGGAGGAAAAGGTCACACCAAATTTCAATCTGGGAGGGGGGCGGAAATGGGACTCTGAAGAAAAGAAAATGTCCTACCCACTCCTCCATGCACCCCAACCCTAAGGAATCTGAGCCACCACAGCAAGACCCTCAAGGTTCTTATTAATGAGCCTGTCGAAGAGTCTGCCCAGCTTCCACAAGCCATGGAGATAATTCATAGCGACAGAGCGTGTTTATGTGGGATGACTGCCAACCTCTGGTTTCTTCAGCCTCAGCGCTTCCTCTCGCTCCACTGACCAGCCAAGACCTGGGAGGAGTCTGCCCTCAGTGACAGAAGCCATAGGACACCCAGATGCCCCCTTCCAGTCCCACCTGTCCCCAACAGGGTCAAAGAAGCCACTCTCTTACGCTCTGCAGGGTCATCACCAAGGCAACCAGGGAGGTTATTTCTCCCTCCTAACCCAGTAAAGGTCTGAGGGGGCGTTCAGGCTCCTGGTACATTTCTCAGAAATACACTGAAGAGGCTTGGCATGACCTCAGGGAGAATGCTAACCAGAGCACAGATGCAAAGAGCAGAGCTTGCCTCCTGCCTCAGTCTGCAGAGGCCAACCTCAGCCCAACGCTTTCTCTCTTCCTCACCCAGAGCCATTACAGTATCCCAGTTCTGCTGTTCTCACAAAGGGTCCCAAAGAAAACCCAGTAAAAACAGTGTACCATCTCTTGCCTCTACCACAAAAGCCAAATTTACCCATCAAATGCAGGAAATGGTCAACTACATCATAGACATGGCAAAGAGGAGTCATCCTCTTTGATTTAAAACTTTTCATGAGTCTTGTGATGCCACAGTAGACAAAGCTCTGCAGGTTGTAAGCTTGTATTTATTTAAACCAAGTTCATGGGGTTTTTTTTAACTAAAGTGTGTCCTCAGAGCTAAGGAAAAATTCAGGGTGTTTGCTCAAATAAAGGCAGCAATGGGTTAGTTAAACTGACTGAGGACTGCCACCTGATTAATAAGAACTAAGAAAGCTTCTAATGATTACCTGAACTGAGAGGTCTACTGAGCTCTTGAACGTGTAAGTTAACTGGCTAACCATGCTTGCTGTACACTCACTGGTGGCTCGGAGAGAACATATATCAATATACATACCCACACATCTATGAGCATCCAAGGACACACATTCAAAACTACAAGTGCAGTCAATTATTCCTCATGGTAGTTATGTTCCACAGAACTGCCATGAGTATTTGAATTATTAAACCATTACTCCAAGGGGAAACAGAGGGCTAGGCATTTCATAACCTCTGGCTGTAACATTTCACCAACCACCCAAACACATCCTGGACGTCGGCTTGGTCGACATCCTCAGGAGCAGAGCAGAGGTGTTGTCCTCATCCAAATTTCACACCTTTGCTGAAGTCTGTGAATGGCTGAGAAAGTTCTTTAAGAACCTAACTGGAGACCACATACGTTAGCACATAAGAGACTTTGAAAATATAGATTCTACATAATAAGAATTGTGTGTGTGCATTTATTCGTACATATATAATAGTCTATATGATTGTATAGGCTTGTACTATATTAAATGCATGACTGTGGTCCCAGGATACAGGCCATCAGGAACTACCCTCTCCAGTGTTCTGGGATGATCTGAGTTGGCCTTGATGGCTCTAGGGCAGAGCTAGATTGGTTCCTTAGCAACCCTCAGGCCAGAGCTCAGACAAGGAGTATTTTGTGAAGTTCTTCCTGAGGGCTATGTCTAAAGCACCTCATGATTGCCCTCGGCCCAGAAGTCATCCTCTCAGCGGCCCACAAATCAGAGTCAGCTCCCTGAAGTCCACGCAGGATGCCTCACGTGTGACTATTTCCATACCCTTGCTAGGCACTGAGACAGACACAACATCTGAGGCATCTGTCTGTGTTCTGAGCATCCTGCAAAGGACTCAGTGTTCAGAAGCTCTTTAAACATAGAATCACTGAATGTTAGAGATCACCCCAGTCCAGGCTTCTCAAAGTGAGGGCCTTGGACAAATTAGAATGGTCAGAAGTGCAGGTTCCCAAATGCCTCCCTATACTTGTGAATCTGAACATCAATGACAAACATCAGTACTCTGCACTATGAAAAGTTTTCCAGTATATTCTAATACTGCCTACTATGTTTTCAAAGCTCTGTGCCAATTATGCACACCTCACTACACTTTTACAGATATGGAATTCAGGTGTGGCAATAGAACACATATCCCCAAGGTCCCCAGATAGAAAAGGCTAGTAGTGGAACACAAGCCCAGCCCCCACCAAGACTGTGCTCCTTAACATTCCATGACAGTGAGGACACTCACAGGTGCAGAATGAAACTCAGCCCTTGGAATATCTCAAGACTAGTGAGCCTCTCAGTCAGGGCCCTCCCCCTCTCCTGTCCCCTCCCTTCTCTCCTCTGGCACCTTCTCCTGTCTCTCTCTGCCCCTTCTTTCTTTCTCTTCTCTCCCCACCCCATCTTGAGGAAATAGCTTAAGCTTTCTGTGAGCCCATTTTCTTTGCATATAAAAGGAGATCACATATACACACAGACACATACAAACATGCATAGACACAACACACAGACACACACGTAGACACATATTCACACACATACACATACAGACACACAGACACATACAAAGACACACATGCAGACATGCACATACATATACAAACACACAAATACATACAGACACATGCACACAGAGACACACAGGAAGACACATATAAGACAGACATACACAGACACATACATATAAACACAGAGACACAGACAATCACACAACAGAAAGACACACATGCAGAGACATATACACATATACATACAAACACACACATAGACACAGACACACAGAAACACATGTAGACACATACGCAGACACGCACATACACATAGACACACAGACAGACTGACACACATACACAAACACAGACACACACAGATACATAAGCACAGACTCACACAGACTCACACAGACACACACATACACACACACACACACACACACACACACACACACACACAGACCATCTAGAAGCACAGTTCAAGTTGGAGAACCTGTAGCTTCTAAACAGATGGGGATGGTGTCTTGAACAGGACGATTTAGAGGAAAAGACTCAAGAATAAAACACACCCCCACCCAGAGTGACACAGTCACCTTCCAGCTTTCCTCCCAATAGCCTGCTGCTCCTCCCTCCCCCTCCTGTGACTGCAGCACCAGCGGAGCCTATCTCTGTTCCTGCAATGGTAGAGCTACACTCACAGGCACCTAGGTGAATGTTCTGGGAGGCAGTTAGGGTTTCTCAGAATGAGTCATTTTTTTCAAAAATAACAAAACCTCTCGACATCACTTGATTTCAGCCTTCTCTTGTAACCTCTTTTGCAACTGCATTCCAAGCAAGCCTGACTTCTTTCTCAGGCCCAGGGCAAGGCCCACTCCCTACTCAAGGGCTTTGTTGGCAGACAAAGAGCCAGAGCCCAGGCCCAAAGCCCCAGCTCAGCAGTGGGTCCAGAAAGCAGTGGGGCTGCAGAGGAGGCAGAACAGTATGGAAGACAGAAGGGCAGTGGGTGAGAGGGACAAGAGATGTGGAGACTAGCTTGGCCTGGACCCACAGTGACTCACTGGACTTTGACAGACCTCGCTGTCTCTGCGTCTGCCCCACCCTAATTAGGATTGGCTAACCATCCTGAAAGCGATACCTACATTTGCTCAACAACCACAGTTTCAACCAGCTCCGTGCCCTTCACCCCCAGTGTGAAATGAGGGTGTCTCAAGCTCCCAGACAGAGATGCTGAAGGCTTTGTCCAGCCAGCCCCTGATGCTGACCTCTGCCTCCATTTGCTGAGCCACACACTGTACCGGTGACATCTTATTTATTCTTTATCCACTAGTGCCGGTAGACAGGTTACTTCACTCTCTTTCCTAGATGGGAAAACCAAGGCTCAGAGAGGCTAAGCAATTTACCCAAGGTCACACAGTAACAGACAGGGCTGTAATTAAAATCCAGTTGGGTCTACCCACAAGGCTTATGTCTTAAGGTACCTTGCACATTACTCTGCAGGACTTAGCATTTAATGAACGCTTTGCCTACATGGATTCTATGAGGCCCATAAGACATACAGAGTAGTTTGTTTCTCTGCACCATCAGCATGTAGCTTACTAATTAATAAAAAAAAAAAAATCACAGACCAGATCTCCAGCCTTTAGACTGCAGACCTACCAACCCCCCAACACACACACACACACACACACACACACACACACACACACACACACACACTGTCTTTTGCCTATTCACAAAACCTTGAAAACCGATGTGCCCAACTAACCCGTGTCAGCCCTGTTTTTCCCAGACCTAGCAAAGACTCTTCACTCTCAGCTTCCCATTTCTGAAAATACAGAGTTGCACAGGGGAAGCTGGCAGCCTGGGCTCTCAGTGCTGACGACTGTGGAAGCAACGTGGGTTCTCTAGAGAAAATAGAGCCTGGCCTGTTTACTTGGTTGAATAGTATATGCTGACTGAATGCATGGGGTGAAGCCCAATAATAGAACTCACATCATTGACCAAGTTCACTTTTCTCCAAAGACCTTTGCACTAAGGCAATGCAAGCTGCATGACTCTTAATTCTCAGTGGATAAACCAGATGTAAAATGTGTGTGTGTGTGTGTGTGTGAGAGAGAGAGAGAGAGTGGATTTGTTTCAGCTCATACTAAAGGCATACTCTATCATGATGGGAAATTCAAGGCACCGGGACCGTGAAGCAGCTGGCCACATCACAGCCACATTCAGGACACACAGAGAAGAAAACGCATCCTGAGGCTTAGCTCCCGTTTTCGACTCATTATTTATAGGACCGACCCCAGACATATACATATACACATAGGTATGTGCATGTGTAAACTTATACAGCACCTCAACCATAGTTACAATGCATATCCCCGACTCGAATTAACTTAAGGTAATTCCTCACAAGCGTGCCCATCTCCCAGATGATTCTAGACAAGTTGACAGTTAGCACTAATGATCTATCTCTTCATGCTGATGGCATCCCCACTGGGGTCATCTCAGGTGCCCATCACTTTCCTCTTGAATCTGCCTTCTTATTGGTGTTGCCTGGGCAGCACATACCTTGTGTCTACCTCTCCTTCCATTACCCTCTGCTCCTGCATCTCAGCACTGATCAAGTCAGTGCATAGCAGTCATAAATTCACAGACCCTGCACCGTGAGGAGCCCCCTGCACTTCTTGGGGTGCATTAGCATACACCCTCCTTCTAGCAGCCTGAGAACCTTCTATAATTTACTGGATTAGCAGAGTTCTTCTTGTGTCCATTTTAAGTGTGAAGGAGCTGAGACAGACGCTGATAAGCTTCTCAGTTCTCTGTAGCCAGGAGGAAAATAGCTCATAGTCCAACTGTGACACCATAGACCAGCGATTCTCAGGGGAGAGTGACCCCTTTGGGGTTGAATGACAGGAGTTACATATCAGATGCTTACATTATGACTTATAACAGTAACAAAACTACGGTTATGGAGTAACAACAAAAATAATTTTATGAGGGTCACCACAACATGAGGAACTGTATTAAAGGATCACAGCATTAGGAAGGGTAAGAGCTACTGCTCTAGACAATGCAAGTTGGGCAGATCATGAAGACCACTGTTGTGATCCAGATGTGAAATATCCCTTATTGAATCACCTGTCTGAACACTTGATCTCCAGATGGTGGTGCTGTTCTAAGACCCAGAGCCTTAAAGGTGGGGATGTGGGTCACTGGGGGTGGGCCTGGAGGCATGATAGTCTTGTGCACACTCATGATTCTGCTACCATACTTTCCCTGCCTTCCATGATGTCTGTATTTGTTCAAACTGTAAGCCTTCCTCCCTTAAGTTACTCCTTTTGAGATATTTGGTCCCAGCAAGGAGAGAAGCAACTGATTCAGATACCTCAAAGCAGAGCTTCTGCAAAGCCAAAGGAATGTGTGGTTCCTTTCTCCAGTGAAGGTGTACAGGAATGGCAACAGAGGAGCGTAAGAGGAGGTCTTTCTCCTGATACAGGAAAATTACAGGAACTTAACACCTATTTGGTCAGTCTCTTGCCCTGCCTAATTTCCCAGCTGTAGCAACTTGAAGTGATACACCTTGGAGAGCCATTAGGCCAGACATAGCAAACAGCTGTGTTTAAACATGTACACACACACACACACACACACACACACACACACACAACCAAACACATCTATACATATAAATAGAATGATGCTGTGTGTATAGCTCGGTGATAGAGCACCAGCCTAGCAGGTGCAAGGCCCTGGCATCCCTTCCCAACCCCATAATTATAAAAGTACTTCCAAATTTCCTTTGTCTTATGTGTGGCTGTGGTCACAATTCTTGCCTCTCTGCCTTATTTTTCCTATAACAAAATATGACAAATTATGTTCATCCCCTGAGGTTGTGACAATGTATTAATGCACACACACATGTGTGTGGGTGTGTGCACATACACACTAATGACTAAAGAATAAAGAGGTTGTTAATATGAGGGGTGACATGGGAGAAGTTGGAGGGAGGGGATTTGGGAAGGGCTGGAGGAAAAAAAGGTTGGGGGGAAAAGTGATGTAATTGTATTTTATTTAAAACAAATAAGTAAATAATAGACTATTAATAAGATGGCATTGACCATACAGAGCACTTCCAGGTTCAGTGCCTGGTCCTGGCTTCAGGTGAGAATCGTGAGCAATGAGAATATAATGGACACCCCTCTATGTCTGCCTCTACAGAGGCCCTTCAAGTGTGTGGTGAAGTGTGGGAAGAGAGCTAAGTTCGAATCCCTCCTGTTCGTCCTAAAAATAGTTGGTGCTTCTCTGCTTATTCTGAAAGCTCAGCAAGTTGCTTCGGAGGGAACTAGGAGATTGTGAAAGGCAATCTTTCTAAACTGGGGTCAAATGTCCTTTGCCCAAAAGGAACTCACGAGGCTGTAGATGAAGACACAGGGCTGGTCCAGAGAAAGGCCTTCTCACCAAGCCCAGCCCTAGTCTAGATCCCACAAGAGCAAGGGGACACTGGGATAGCATCCTTGCCACAAAGGGTGACTGTGTCTCTCGTATTTGCTTGTTCAACTCAAACTGTCTGGAAGCCCTGACGAAAAGGTGCACTGCCAAAACTGGAAAAGGCAGAGGACGCAAAATGAAAAAGTTCTCTTAGCCATGCTATAAGGCAAAGTGCTCATGCACTTCAGAATAAATGCAGGAGCGGTGGCGGCGGCGGCGGCGGCAGCAACATTTACTGAACATTTATTAGTTGCTGCCACATTTTCAAAGCTGTGCCTCCATTACTCACTCTTACCCTCGCCTTAAGTTAATAAGAATCATATGTGTCCCTATCCTGAGATGGGGGGGGGGGGGGAGAGTTACCAGAAGTGAAGTAACTCAGATGGAGGCTTCAGGAACTCTACCTAGAGAGACTTCCTCGGGTGTTAGAGCATCTTGTAGTTAAAGGGTCTCCTGTTGTAACAACTGCAAAAGACTGTAAATTTGCTGTCACTTGGCTACCAACCCTTAATGGACTTTCTCAATTTCTTCTCACTCACAAAGATCCCTGTCCCTAGAAGTTCTTTCTACTTGTCCCTCAAAACCTAACACATTTGGCCATTCTCTCGAGAAACGAGCGACCCCTGATAGACCCACTTCTGCTCCTGAGATCCTTTTTTACGCATTTGCTCATTCCTATAGCCCCTTAAATTCTACCAGCCGACAGTTCCAACTGCCTACATCTTTGGCTTGTTCTAATTGGCTGCATTTTTGTTTTCTTTTTTCTGATTGGCTGTCTTGAGCTTATTATGATTGGCTGTATCTTGGGCTTATTCTGATTGGCTGCATCTTTGGCTTATGGTGATTGGCTGAGTTTTTGAGGATTTGCTAATTGAGGAAGCTCTCCTCCACAGCAGAGCAAATGCTCTGATTATCTCTGTGTCTCTAACACCAGGAGAGTGAGGAAATATCTCTTCCATTCTCCCCTGAACTTTGAGAACCCTGATCCCACAAGATCTACCTTGCAGAGTACCTGAAAACCATGCAGAAAAGAGTTCAACATGTAAATGATCAAATGAGACACAGCAAGAAAAAGAAACTGAAAAACTTGCCTTGAAGCACCAAAGCCTGAGAGAAGTCTGAGCAACCAGAGCAACCAGAGGGTGACAACCTGAGCTTTTGAAGATCTGAAAATAGACTGTGCTGACTCTGGATGCAGGCTACCCATCTTCCCCAGGGTACTGCTGGGTGCTCCACTGCCAGCCAGTGGGGACAAAAACACGAGTCATGTTATTGTTATTTTGTGATGCTGTGAGAGAAACCAGCATCTTCTATTGTGCAACTTCTGTTCTGTGCTCTCTCCTTCCTGCCCTCTACAGCATTTCCCTTTCATCCAGAAGAGAAAATGGCCACATGTATATCTCTGAAACAGCCCCTGGTCTTCAAAAGCACTGGTCAAGTGACTTGCTTTACCAGAAATCCCTACCTTAGAAATCCAATGGTAAATCACCAACTGGGTGCCACAGAGTGTGTTCTTTCTTTTTCAGAAATTTGATTTCCGTATCCCTTTCCCCTCTGAACGTTAATGGGTATATACCTGGAGCAATATTGTGGGACTTGGGCAGGGGGTCGTGGGTGATATGGCAAGCTAGAGCTAATGTGAAGGTATGGCTTCTTCCCACCCAGGGTGCCTCTACAAATCACCCTCACATAGAATGTGCCTTGACATTGTCTACTAAATGTAGAGAGTCTTCATGGTCAAAAGATGCTCTACCCTGCTCTTAAAGATTCTGATAGCCACTGAGTTATTCAAGGATTCAACATAAAGCAATGTGTTTGGCTTTGTTTTTCTTAATATGTTCATGTGGTGTGTCTGTGTGTGTTCAGGTATGTGAGGGAAATATGTGTGTGCAGTTACCAGCGTTTGTGCACTTGTGTATGTGTGTCTATGAGGAGGCCTGAAGTTGATGTCCAATGTTCCTCACTGAGTGCTTTTTATTTTGTTTATTGAGGCAGGTTCTTTTTCTGAGCCCAGAGATGGCAGAGTCCTTTATCCTAGCTCACTCCAGGATGCCTCAGATCCTGAGGGCTGGAATTACAAGCAGTCACTACACTCGCCCAGCTTTTACATGAATTCTGGGGATATGAACTTCTGTCTTTAAGCTTGGGTGGCACCTTGTCTACTGAGCCATTTCCCAGTTCCTCGTTGACCTTATTTAAATCTCCTTTCATGAGCTTATACCGTAACCAGCCTGGCAGGAACAAAGATAGACTTGTGTTCCTTACTTTGGCTATCAGACTTTTGAAACAATGGATCTTAAGAAGCTGGAATTCCCCAAGGAATCTCATGCTGGAGGAGGGGAAAGCCAGCCAGGGAAGGAACCAGGGGAGATTTCACACACTGACAACTTGTTAGAGGACCCTGCTGGAGAAACTGAAGCTCAGATCAGGATGAATAGGACCACACCTTGATTGACTGAGATTGCTTAGAATCAGGTCCTTTACTTAAACCTTGACTTCACTTCAGGACCCCAAAGGTAGACTAAGAAGGATCAAAATACCTCTTTGTCCCTCTTTCCAGTGTGACCACCCCAAATATATTTCCCCTTTCTGCTCTTTGCTAATAACTTAGCTGCTTTACTTTGCTTATTGAGGTTGGGTGGCTAAGCCTGGCTTCTCGGGGCATGACTGCATTTCTAAGTCTGGTTACAACCATGCGAGCATGCTGGGGTGATTGTCTCAGAGGCTTCCTAAAACTGCAATAGAGCATTTTCTGGAGAGGCTTGAGGAAGGTCACCTGTGAGGTACAAACCTGGTGTCTTAGCTGGTGGCCCCAGCAGCACCGTGCACTCTCCGTAAGATATAGCCATGTTAGTCTAGCCATCCTCCAGGCTTTTATTTCCAAAAATATGAAGTAAAGATGAACAGAAGAGCCGCCTTGTCAAACAGGGAGTATGTGACAATTCACTGTTAATACAGGTGAACTTTTTGGAATGGACCTAACCCAGAGCAAATGCCTGATAACTCTCAACAACAACTGGACTCCCTTCAGCTCCCACAAACAAATAGGCATGAAATATCTACCTCAGAATGCTCTTTTAGATTAGCCCCAAATTTCTGGAAAATACTAAAGAGTAATTTGGCCACACAAGGGAAATTAAGTGAAAAGTAAAACCTGGTAAGTAGAAGACACCGCCAGCCTTCAATGTCCACAATGAGAACTTGAAGCAAGTGACAGCTGAGAATGGTTCAGACCTTTTCTTCCATCACTGCTTCTGAGCAGGAAGCCCAGCCATGCCAGACTCCTGCTATGTGACCTGAGGCTAGACAGGAACAGTCTTTACCCTTCCAGTGATGAAGTGAGCGTCAGAGAACAGTGCCTGCCATCCAACAAGAATAGGTTAGCACGCCGTACTCTGGTGTCCCGCGCAACCGTCTCGCCTGCAAGAACGACGCGGCACACGAAATAGGATCCTTCTGCGGTAAACTTTAATACTCTCGAGAACCAGCACTTGCTACACGTGACGAAGAAGACGAAGAAGACGAAGAAGACCAAGAAGACGAACAAGACGAACAAGACGACGAGACCAACGAGACCAACGAGACGACCAAGACGACCCGAACTATCTAGCCCGTCCCCTTATAAAGGGATCAGTCCTTGCCTTGGACGCGGAGCCCCCTGATTGGTTGAAACTCATCAGGCCCTATGACACCACGGGAGAGGCAGAGCTCAAGGAGTGGAAAATTACCCAGCACGTGCGCACATGGCTTGTTTACTGCTAACTCCAGCCAGATGTCAGCGCCATCTTGTAATGGAGAATGTGCAGGCGGCGCCCCACACTCTGAGGTTGGATTTGCCAACCTTCAGTGCTTAGCTGCATCTGGGGCTGAGGACTGCTCCCCTTAAAATCACGTGTACACTCAGAGTTCTAGACGTAGTGTATGATTTGGAATCAAGTCTTTTTGGCTAATAAGGAACTAAAACCTAGAAGAATAGATTCAGTCACCTGGCAAGTGAAGGGTGACAGGAAAGAATGTCTCTACTACAGGGTCTCAAAGGGAAGGCTTGAGTTCCCAGGCACCCAGAAGGATGCATATCTTTAGGGGAGATATAGCAATGGCAGGAAGCAGCCAATTGAGCACCCAAGGTTGGAGTTTCTTGATTCCAAATACTGGTAGAGCGAGGCACATCTTGATCTGGAGCCATCCATCAGACGTATTAAAAGGGTAACTGGGACACTTGAGCTTGAGACAGACATCATCTCTTACATGTCACAAGATAACCTCTGGTGATGCCCTCACATCTGCATCTGCAGCCCATTTGCTCTTCCCATTCAGAACACCTCCACAGCTTGCTGCTAGCACCCTGGCATGCTCTCTGCACATCCTCTGCATGTAGGCCGTGTATCAGGTAACTTCTGTTGCTGGCCCCACAGTCTGTTGTGCTCTCTGTTACTTAGTAGAAGACACAGGCCCCATGGCCCAAGATCACATGTTGTTTTTGTTTCCTGTGATAAAAAATGACCACAGATGCTCTGGGAAGGTAGCTCAATGGGTAAGAGCACTTGCCATGTTTGAATCCCTAGCACCCATGAGAAAGCCAAGTATGGCCGAGTGTTCCTGTAACCCCGACAGGGGGTCAGACACAGGCTGATCTCAGGACCTCTCCATGGCCGGCAAGCCCGGATCACACAATGAGCGCCAGAGTAATGAGAGGCCATGTCTTAAAAGATAGAGATCCTGATGTCCACTTTGACTCTGCAGTGTGCTTACGAGTATGTGTACACGCACACATGTATATGCTTACAAGTATGTGTACATATACACATGTGTACACACATGGAAAGGAGGGCATGCATCACACACACAAAAAAAGACAATAGGAAGGAATGAGGGAAGGAAATGTCATGACTGTGCCTGCTGTGCTGGTTCCTGCTTGTAATTTCATCATTTGGGAAACTGAGGCAGGGAGATGACAAGTTCAAGGCCTGTTTGGAGTTCATAGTGAGATCCTCTTTCAGAAGAGCAGAACAGAGCAGAGAAAGATCTGGTCACACTCCTTTCTCTGTTTTCAAAGCCACAGCCCATCATGTCTTTCCATGTTGTTTCGCTATTCCATCTTCACTGTTAATATCTCCTACGCTGACCACAGGACATGTGTCTGTTTAAAACCATATGGTTAGAGTGTCTTCCTCAAGGGGCTTTTTACTACATACATACTGTCTTCACAGAACAGGGACTCTGGGATGGGCATGGTTGGCAGCCTTCATCATGAAACTACCTCTACCACGGCCCACACTGCTGGTAAGGTCTTCTTCCGAGACCTGAATCCAGACATTCTGCCCTATGCCCTTGCCCAATCTACTCTCTGGTGGTTCCAAGTCAGCCTCATTCATCCATCACTCAGTGGGGCAAATTAAATCACTAATGAATCAGCTCATGCCTGATTCTCCCCAAGCCAGCCACACCCTGGAACAAGCTGCAGAGATTTACAGAAAGAGCAGGCTTTAAAGATTTGAGCTCCAACTCTGCCCGTCACCTTGGGCAAACTGCTCAACATTTCTCAATCTCCATTTTCTCACCAGTGAGTGCACACAGGAATGATTTTCTGCTCACAGGGCTAAATGTGAAACACCTCTCATAGCCCAACGACAGGAAACATGAACCCACTCTTCACTGCTATTACCGGCTACTCCCCCATCGTGGCATGTGGAGGTCACAGCACTGGGAGATGTGCTTGTACCTCCTGAGGTGAGAACAATATGACCGTAGAGCTAAATGGATTGTGGAGATGTGTCATCCAAAAGACGAGGACCCTGGCTTCCATCAGCCAAAGGGGCCAGAGCCTGCAATCTCACTAGACTAGGAGAAGGGGACCTTGGAGGAACATTATCTACTCAAGAGATGCAGACCTAACATGTCTCTAGGTAAAGCTCCAGATTTTCAGCTATTTTGAGAATGTTTACAATCAGGTAGGTAAAATTTGACCTCAGTGTCCTCATCCTGAAAATGGGAATAACAGTTATTAACCTTCCATTAAGATGATAGCCCTGAGCAAGACATATTTTTCTGCTGCTTCTGAAGAGCCTGCCTGGTTTTGCAGACAAAATTGCTAAAGCTGAGACCCAAAAACGCACTTCCTATGTCCACAGTGATGGTGGAACTGTCAATTATGAGAACAGTGACAGTGGCCCTTGAGTAAGACTTATGCCTGTGGCCTGGGCTGTGTTTCAGCCTGAGTGGATGGCACCTCTCTGTCGTCCTCCCCACTTTCTGTCATTCTTCCCCCATTCTGTTGTCCTCTCCCCCTTTCTGTCGCCCCTGACTCTGGCTTCCTCCTCCTCTCCACCAGCCGGGCAGTTCTGGTTTCTTTATCACTTTTCTGCTATTTGCAAGGCCTCACTTGTTACCCAGAATACATTGCAAAGCCATCCTACAGCCTTCATCACTTGTTACCCAGAATACATTGCAAAGCCATCCTACAGCCTTCATCACTTGTTACCCAGAATACATTGCAAAGCCATCCTACAGCCTTCAAGGCCCTCCTGGGTCTGCCCATCTCTGATGCCCAAACCTGTCTTGTCATCTTCTCTTCTCATGCTGGGCATTCCTAGAACACACCCACACACCTCAGGGCCTCGGCCTACCAACCCCCATCCTGGTCCCTGAAGGGGACATCACAGGGCCCTATCCCCACTTGCTGCCAATCCCAAGCCTGAAATCACCCTCTCCATATGTCTTCCTCCAAAGCCACCCTTTATAAATAGCTCGTGTGACTGCCCTTTTTTTTTTTTTTCTTTCTTTCTTTCTTTTTTTTTCTTTTTTTTTTTTTTTTTTTACTTATTTTCCTTTTCTTTTTTGAGACAGGGTTTCATGTAGTCAAGGCTGGTCTTAAACTGACAACATAGCCAAGGATGACCTTGAACTTCTGATCCTCCTGTCTCCACTTCCTATGAGCCGGAATTACACTTATACACCATCACCCTGCATTTACACTATGCTAGTGATTGAAGTGGTTCTTCCTGACTGCTATGCAAGCAAGTGCTCTATCAACTGAGCTACATCTTCAAGCCTACCCCAAGCCCCCCTGCCAATCCTTATCCTATTTCATTGAAATCTGCACCACTATCTGACCAATGAGGATCTGGTGTCTCTGCTTATCATCTCCTACCCCCAACCCCACCCAGGCAGGAAAAGCAAGCCTATTTCCTGCCTTTACTGCAGAGTCAAGGCTGCTGAGAGCACAGCCAGCCAATGGCAGAGCTGACCCACAGCAGGTGCTCTCTGCACCTCTGCTGCACAAAGCATAGATTACCTGGCTCCCCTGGGTGCACCTTGGTGCTGAAGGGGCGTTCAAGAGGCACCCAGCTGAGCACAGTGGGGAAGCTATGGGGCTGAACTGCTCAGAAGGAGGAACTATTGGGGTTGCTGACAGCTGCCCCTGGGCCCCTAGAGGCTCCCCCCCCACCTCTTGGAGCAAACAAGAATGCACCAAGAATTATGTGAACTAAATCACCATCTAGAGTAGGAAGAGGCACAGGACACCAGAGTGCCATTTTCAGAGCCTGCTTGCAGTAGCTACCTTTATGTAAAAAGATGAAACAAATTTGGGCCAAGAATTTGTCCCATGTAGAACATCAAGACTACAGCAATAGACAGAAGACAGAAAGAACACAGCAGAAGCATCAGAAAGATGTGGCAGAAATCAGAACACACACACACACACATGCACATGTACACACACACACACACACACACACACACACACACACACCAAAGCAAGGGAGCTGAGAATGTAGCTGCCACAGCTCAGTGCAAGCCCTATGGATTGAGTCCAAAGACCCTTGGGAAAGAACAGCAAAAAACTGAAGTGTTTACTGACCATTCCATGGCTTGGGCAGACCCTGCAAACGTGATCCTCAATGTGCATGTAGAGATCAACTTTAAGAATAAAATCTCATCAGATATCTTGAACCAGCTCAACTCCCAGAGGTTCCCATACTAGCTCAACCAACAATATTTTGCACTACCAGAGAGGTACTTTAAACACTTTAACCATGAGCATGCATACACACACACACACATGCACACACACATGCACGAACGCACAATTCACAAGCACACTATAAAGAAGCATATACATACTTACACAACTATATTTAGATACAGTCACACACAAACAACAATTAGTTATTTTTCTAACCTCTGACAAATGTCAGACATTTTGTCAACTAAACAACAACCAGAAGGAGAAAAGATGTGTGTTAGCTCACGGTGTCCATGGGAATTCAGGCCACCATCATATCATTGACATGGCAAAGCAGCTTTGTGGCAGAGACCCTTCACAGGGCAGCCAGGCAAAACCAGAAGTAGAGATATCCTTCAAAGGATAATGCCAAACTTCTACCAGCTATGCCCTATATCCCAAAGGTTCCACCACCTTTCAGAACACTGCCACCACCAGGTAAGGATCATAAAGCAAACACATCACCTATGAAGGACTTCCCATCCAATTCAAGCACATGCTTCACAGAACCACCACATGTTCTCAATTTACACACACAGTCACAGCCACGCACAAATCCTCTGACAGTCACAAGTACATACACATCCAACTCTTTCATATTCATTTATATACCTGCACACACACCTGCTGACTCCCTCCCTCTCAAACACACACTCACAAGAAGGCTACAAACACATGAATCTAAAAGGACATTAGGAGCCTCCTTCCTGTGGTTCCCAAACACTCATGGGTCATTTTTGTCTGATTGCGAGAAACCTGAAGACAAGGGCCTGTCCTGGATTACTGAAGAATGTCAACACAACCTTAGTATGTCATTGTCCTGTGAGTGCCACATGAAGGGTCTCAGGTGGCCAAAGCCAACTCTCCTTTGTTGAAGAAAAATTAAGACCTGAGACCCAGACATCATTAAATACCTCCCATCTAAAACTGAGAAGATGAAATTGAGCTGACATATGAACCCACATATCTTCAGAAGGACAAAGGGATAGATTCCTACCTCTGGGAAAACCAGGGACTATATGACTCCCTCCCTGTTCCCTGAACATTTTACTCATGTGCATACAGACCACACACACACACACATACACATACACTGACAAACTACCACATGTTCTTATATACTCACACTCAACACATGTATAAGCTGTGATTTATATTTCTTGCCAGTGTGTTAAAATACCCAACAGAAACCACTTCAGAGAAGAAAGATTTATTTGAGCTCACAGATTCAGGGAAATTTCAGGCAAAGGCTTCTTCAGCACTCCCTGGCGAGGCACCAACTGACCATCACATTTTTTTTTCCTGTAGCTACAGCAAGGAAAACTAGTGATAGGACTGTAGAGTGGGGGTCTTAAAGAATCTAATCTGCTACATGCTCAGAACATGAACGGAGAAAGAACACAGGCTAGATGGTGCAACTCTTGTTTGCCTACCATTTGACTTCTCACAGGAAGCATTTTGAGGGTATTTTGTCCCCTCGTTGGTCAGTTCCTCATTGAGAAATTCTCTTCTATCGATGACACTTACACATCAGCTCACAAAGTGATGACGAGACTTTTTTTCAATATCCACTTCCAGGTTTGTGCTTACTTCTTCATTCATTTAGAAAAGCAGAAAGAAACTCCAAATACTTACCAGACATCTCTGCTGAGCCCTGAAGACTGTCCCTAGACCCTGACAGCTGTGTTACTTCTTAGAGCCATGTAGCAGAGAATTGAATACCTCCATCTCCTCTTCCTCTCCTCTAACCCTACTTACCCACTCAGTGGGGTTTGAAAGCCCCTTAAGGTTCCATTAGATATTATGAAACAACATAATAAAATTCATTAGGATTAGGAAGGAATATAACATCACTCCACGCTGATACTGTATCAAATATCCAGAAGTGAATAGATTAATCATAATGCCAGAAAATTTCTTATACCATAGCCTCCCTGGGGACCCAAAGAAAGAAAAAAGTAAAGAAAGAAAACACTTTTTTTTTTTTTTTTTGCCTGTTATGGTGGCCTTGGGAGAGGCTATTCAACCCTACATCAAATCCATCCTTCAGGTCCTCTGCCTTCTATCCTTATAGTGATGATGGGTCAAAGCTTCTTCTCCCTGCTTGTCCCCTCTTATCTTTTGCTGCAGTTCCCTGCTCACCATCAGTGTATTCCCATGATGCTTTGCACAACTGAACTGTGTCATCCCTACTTCTGCCCTTGCTCACTTTCTCCCTCTGAAAGTTCCGACTCATGCTGAGACTCAGCAGTACTCAGCATGAGTGTCTGCAAAGACTCAAGTTCTACCAAGTCCTCGGGAGCCTCACGCTCCACTGGCTACTCTCATCGCTGAGCTGAAAATAAACATCTGTTGACCAGTCCAGCTCCCACAGTGGACTCGTGTGTGTCCACTGCTGGCCCTTCGCACAGGACCTGGCAAGGTCAGTGCCCAGAGAAGCATTTTCCCAAACCTGACTCCACACCCTTCATTTGTTCACCTGAGTAAGGTCCCACCCAGAGAAACAGCATCTAGAGGGAAGTTCAAAGCTACTGACTCTCAGTCTTGGACACTTAGGCAACTTCAGGTTGTGGTTTGGGAAATACAGCATTGTGGGCCCCAAGAAGAGGCTGGTAGTGGGAATCCCAGCATGAAATAATTCCAGGAAAATAATTTGCCTCCACTTGGTCCAGGGTCCTTGAGTATATATGTCTGAAGCACCCACACTGTTTCTCTCACTAGAAATGTATCAGAAAAAAACTTTTCTGGAGGTGGAACTCAATCCCTGGTTCAATAAAAAGCCCTTTCCAAATGGTGTACCTAACTAAAAAATAGCACAGAGCTTGAGGAAATTATCTCATCTAATTTCATTAAAGAAAAATAAATCTATGGAGTAGGTCTTATCCCTACCACTTCCACTATATGGATGAAGAAATTAACCAACAGAGAAACTACATAAGTCTCCCCAAACCACATCAGAGAAGCAAAAGGGCCACAGTGCAAAGCCCCCTTCCAAAAGAGTTGCGGTGCCTACTGGAGGAAGGGAGAAAAAAACGTCACTAAACAGGAACCAAGAACCCCACCACATAACCTGGACCTGATCATCATCATCCCAACCCTTGGTTTCTTCATCATTTCCCTCTGAGCCCAAGTTTTGTCATGGCTCAAGAGAGTTAGCATCACTTCCTCTCCTGAGGTGCCCAAGCACTGCATCAGGTCAGTACAAAGCTCACCCACCACTTCCTCTGTGCCTTCCTAGGATCTCTTACTATAATCCTTGTACATCAGCCAGTCAGTGCTGGGGAACAAACCACTCCAAAACTCATTTGCTTTAAACCAGGAGAAGATTCTATTAAAGATACAGATAACAAATATTCAGTGTTCTACTCACTTCTGCTTATGAAACCCAAAGGTAGCTGGAGACAATATTTTTTTTTTAAAAATGGGTACAATTATATTCTTTTTTTAATTTATTATATATATGAGTACACTGTAGCTGTCCTCAGACACACCAGAGGAGGGCATCAGATTCCATTACAGATAGTTGTGAGCCACCATGTGGTTGCTGGGATTTGAGCTCAGGACCCCTGGAAAGGCAGTCAGTGCTCTTAACCACTGAGCCATCTCTCCAGCCTTTTATAGCACTCAGTAGTCCCAGGTGGTCTCCCATCCAAGTACTAACCAGGCCCGACCCTGCTTAGCTTCTGAGATCAGACAAGATTAGGCATGTTCAGAGTGGTATGGTCATAGACAACTATATTCTAGAAAACCAGTTAGGTCATGCTCTCAGGCCATCATTTTTCAGTTGCTGCTGCAAAATATGAGCATCATTCATGATCTTAAATCTATAAGCTGGCTAATCCCTATGCTGATATGGGACAGACTATACAGAAGATGGTTGAGAAGTTGCATGTGTTTGTATTCACCTGGCCAAGTACTCAGGGTTAGATGACCTAAGATTTTAGTTACATAGTTGGTAGTTCAGCTAAAGATGATTGAGTCTGGGTTTTCCACCGTCAAGGTGGCTACCTAGGTTTGTTCTTAAAACTACAAGTTTCCTAGGTATGATGGAAACAAGGGCAGTGGAGGCCATAGCTCCAAACTGTCCCGTTGTCATTTCTACCACATCTTACAAATGCACATGGTAAAACCTGTTCAAATGCTAGAGTTAGACAGATGGTTTCCATTTCGTGGTGTGAAGCCCAGAGGCACCATTGCAGAGGGTGTGGACATATTGCAGCCTATAGAACTGACCATTTCTCATCTTCCATTGCACACAGTGGCCCTGAGCATACACACATGTGTAAGCGACTAGGTCTCTCCCTCCTTTTAGGCAGCAAACACTGAATAAGGGCTTCGGAGTCTGATAGACTTCTGCATCTCCAGTGGACCTAGAATGGAGTCCACAGTCTATGTATGTCCATCACCACCACCTCCACCTTGGTCCAAAGCATGGTCCACTCTCATCCACATCCACAGCCTTCTGATTAATCTCTACAGCCACTCTGTTTCCCTAAAACCAGTCTTGCATCAACTTTAAATCCAAACTCAATTACATGGACTCCTCACACAGCACCCCCAAATTAACCTCTTCAGTGGATCCCCACTTCCTCTGTCATTATGTCTTTAACATTTAATGTGGTGCCATTTAACCAACTCCTACCTGCCCTTCCTCATACAACATCCCCTCTGTACTCTTCACTGTTCCAAACCCCAGAGCCTTTGCGTTGCTGTCCCCAGTGTCTGCTCTACCCTTCCCTCTCACTTTGCTAACTGGTTTCCAGATCACAGCTCAGGCATCCCTTTCTTGAGTGAACCTTTTGTAACTCTCAAGCTGGGGTCAGTTTTCTTCACGGCTCACTCTTCTGAGACCTGACTCATTTCCTTTGATAAGATCTCATTTGTTCCTTACAGTGAACCTGAGATTGCTCTCCATTTTCCTCACAGGTTCCAAACTCCAATGGCCTCACCATGACATTCATAGCCACCATAGCAGGAACACTTGGGCAGGCTTGGGCGTTCAACAAGCCTCTAGGTGATCATAATAACTGTGTAAGTGGGAACTTCTATTCATCTTATGTTTGTGGATTCAGATGGGGCTCTAAGTGCAAGTCTACAGCAGAGCTTAGGGGTGATTCATACTCACCACTTGAGTGGTGCTCACATCAGTTAGACAAGCAGGTTGGGCAGGGCATGCACAAAAGAGTTTTGAGTCCTTGCAGGAGAGGGTGGAAACCCACAGTAGTCTATAAAAGGACCCCAAGTGGATGGCAGGGAAGCCAGATACCCTTACCCGACTCTGCCATTTCAGATCCTGGTACATTAGTGCTGGTCAACAATAGCAGGAAAGCCAGCAGAAGGCACAGCACATCTGGGAGACACTTGGGTTTAGCATCCAAAGTCCTGGGCTACTACTCTGGTTCTGTTTTTCTGAATCTGGGCAAATAACCCTTCTATTGTGCCTTGTATCATAATCTGTAAAATGGAAACAAAAATAGGCAGTTCTCTTACCACATAAGTATAAAATGCCAAGGAAAGAGCTGCTGAGAAAAGACGCTGTAATAAAAGCCACTAGTCATATGTGCCCACTGAGGCTGGAACTCTCCCATTTTACAGATGAGGAAGTCAAGGTTCAGAAGCAGTCAGGAACTAGCCCCCACAGTGTGTGAGTAGCAGAATGGAGATTCCACCCAGGTCATGGTCTTTTCTCCTAGACCTTGTTACACTCGAGGAAATTCAGCCACCCAGAGCACAGAAATGTTGTATTCTGGGATCCAGTGACGGCTCCACAAAACAAAGGTCAGATAAGCCTTCTTCCTTACTTCTGTCTGACCCTCCTGACCAATTAACAAAGCAGAGCCCTCATGACTCTGCCATGACCCTCACACCAACCACTAATGTTTTTTCTCTTCCTGGCCTTGAACAATCAAGGTTACCCCCCTAACACTCGGGATCTCCCTTTTCATAAAACACATCTAATTGTCACATCTCCCTCCCAAGGTCATGGAGAACAGCTGAGGCACTGTGGTCCACTATGCAATAGCACACTATAAATGACACACTCGTCAATGCTCACATCAAAGAGCCTGCAGACCAGGACATGGCCAGGCCCCCGGGTTTGGCTTTCCCTATAGGCTGTCCCACCCAGAGGCCACCTTGTTTCTGTAATTATCTACTCATTCTGAAACCCAAGAGCCCTCAAAGTTAACCAGGCCCTGCTTGCCTGTTTGTTTCTCTTGTCTGTTTTCTTTTTTCTTCCTTTATTTCCTTCTTTTTAGAGAAAAAGATCACCAAAGGTTTCTCCTAAATTTTAGGCATTTTGTTTTTCTTTCTTCACCTACCGCTTTTTTAAAATGCTTTCATGAAATTTCAAACAGAATCATCACTTCTGGTCCCTGACCAATCCTCAATCTTAGATCCATGTCTAGATTTGCTTTTTAAATCATGGGCTGCAGCCACTCAGACCCCAAAACCTTTGAGACTGGATTATGGGGCGTCTGAAAGGCTCCTTGGCCTTGGAGTAGCCATGCAGACAGGCTGGGACTCTGATTGTTTTTACTGAAAAATTTTCATTCCTAATGCCTGTGGAACATCCTGCCCTTACCACCCAGTGCTTCCCTGTGATCAGATTCACCTACTCCTGCCTCTGTGTCCCAGAAACATTCGAAAGCAGGCCAACCAAGGCTAAAGCGCGGGCAGATGGGACATGAGCATGAGCAACTCAGGGTTTCTCCCACATCATCAGGAGGCATCACACTAAGAGAATGACTTTGAGAAGGAAGCTCGATAAGTCTCAGCCAGTACTCTCCCTGCCATGTAAAATAGCCTTTCAACAGACAAGAAGGGAAGTATAATTAAATGATGTAAAAAGCAAGACTATTCAAGACAAAATACCACAGAAGACAAAAGAGTACTCCATTCAAGGGTAGGCACGCATCAGAACAAAAACCGCTTTGGTCCTGACTTTGCCTTGTGTTGGGGCCAAACCGACATGGTTCTTCAGAATGAAGTTAACTAAGAGACAACGGTTTAATTTATAGCGTTGGTTATTTGTTTTAACAAAATTTAGGTGATATGTCTATATGTTTGGGGACCACTGCAAATAAGTCCTTTACAAATGTAGTTGGCTGTTACAGAACACCTGACAGACACCACTTTTGGTAAGAAGAGTCGATTCTGGCTCACCGCACAGAGGATACAGAGTCCACCATGTTGGGGAAGGTGTGGCAGTAGAAGCTTCTGGCAGAAACAGCAGGAATACAAGACAGCTGCTTACACTGGTGTAGCCATCAGAAGTCAGAATTCTCTGCAGAAGGCTAGTCTGGCCATTACCTGTTAAGCCTTTGCCTTGTCTGGGTGGGTTCCATGTCTCAGAGGATCTACAGTCTCCTAAACCAGCATCCCACCATCTGGGGACCACCCACCTATAGTAACACATGAAGAATCTTATGGGGGATGTTTCACCTTCAAACTGTAATATTGACCAATATCATCATCACAAGAATCACATCATGCTTATTAATACCTCTGTCTTACAAACAAGAAAACGGAGGCACAGAAAAATCCCATCATTTGCCCAGAGTCACATGCTTGCTACCCATCTCTATTTTGTAATGAGAGTAAAATAAGATAAGAGTCATTTGTACAATTTGGGCCATTTTAGACCTATAAATGCTCAAGTTCTTATGAAGACTAAGTCATTTTCAACACTTAATCTAAAGAAGATTCCTCTTAAGAAGCATCATAAAGACAGCAGAGACCCATCATCTGAGAACAGCTTATAAACTTGAGGATGAGAGTCATCAGCTTGCATGTCCAACTCATTCCTTAAGTATCACTGAGTTCTTCTCTGCCTGGACCAGAAACTGAGCACTCATCAGCAAGGCAGTTGTGGCCCTTCCTGACAGAGCTGACAGTCTAGTTAGCATCCCAACCCCTGGCAAGTTCACCCAGGTGACAGGTGGCAGGTGCAAACCAGTTTACTGTGGGAAGAGCAAAGCAGCATCTAAGTCCAAATTCAGGAGGAGTGACACCTGAGCTGAGGCGTGACAAAGAGGGTCAGACAGATGACGAGGTCGGGGAAGTGAAGGAAATGTTCAAAGAGCATATGGAGTTTGGGTAATCAAAAGAGATATTGAATCATGAAAGGATGGTCCTTGTTTACATCTTTTAACCTTGCCAAAGACCATACAAGCTGTAAAATGGGGCAGGGGTCTTTGATTCAAGCCGAGTACGTTCTATTAACTGTCATGCAGCATCCACAGGACTGGTGACCTCTGCAGCAACCTTTCTCTTGGGAGCCTGCGACAGCAGCCCTTTGCCTGGTTGCCTCCTTGGACTCTTACTGAGAAAAATGCATCATTCTTTCAGATCCTCTTTTTGGTTCCTTCCCAGATGCATGTGTGAGCAACCTAAGAGCCTCAGAGGGTTCTCTAGTGAGAACCAAGCATCCCAGAGCCCTGTACCAAATGTTTGCTGGCAAGTTCCTGTGTGTTTGCCAGGAGCCTCTAGACTCTCAGTTCTCAGTTCCAATTGGTGACAAGTGGCTTTCTCCACTGACCTGACTCCCCTCCATGCCTAGTAAGAGAAGTTGATGAAGTTGTTGTTTCAGCCACACCGGGAAGGTGAGAGGAACAGCTGTGACAAGAGAGCCAAGCAAGATCACATGACAAAGTACACTGTAGAGTTTTACCTACTTAGCCTTCACAGCACCCCTATGAGGCAAGTGATGTGATCATTACTACTTTGCATCAGAGAATGTTGACATCCCAGAAAACTAAGTGAACTACCTATGGTCCCCCCATTAGCCTAGGGTATCACTGACCCTGCACCCTGACTGATAAGCTGTGCTCTTTCTGAGGTTCCCTAACCCAGCCTGTGTGTGGTGGCCTGTCTGATCTAGATCCAGGCCTGGTCTCCGGCATCATAGTAAACACAAATGCCTCTGAGCATCTGCTCATGTGTACACCTCCTCTTGGGTACCCTTCCCTCCAGTCTTTGGTTATCATGCCTCAAAAAAACAAAACAAAACAAAACAAAAAAAAACTCTGTGTTTCTTTGCAGGGTACATGTGTGTGTGTACATGGTATGAGCTACATGTTACAGAAGTGGGCATATTCACCAGAGCGTATGAGTGTGGATGCTTGCATAGGCACACACAGAAGCCAGACAAGGACATGACGTACCTTTCTATATTGTTCTCCCCTTTAGTTCTTGTGATTGCGGGCACACATACCCATTGCTGGCTTTTTATAAGGTTTCAGGGGATTTAAACTCAGGTCTTCACACTTGTTATGCTCAGCCCCCAAGGCTGAGTCTTTGAAGCAACCCTCTATGACATCATCCTGGACCATGGACTCTCACCTCTCTTGCTGTCTCATTCATATGTTTCATTATTGAGTGACTCATAGGTACTTAGCTCACAGTGTACTTGTCTCCTCATGGGATTAGAAGCTCCCTGAGGGCAAGGCCTAGCAGTCTAGCTATGACAGCCCAGCAGGCTCCATTCCCAGTGTCACCTACACCCAGTGGCTCTATAAAAAGAAATCCCTTCCTGTTTGGCTAGGCTGACCCCATGGAGACAGAAGTGCCATGACTGGGGGGCACAGAGAATGAGACAACCATGGTGTCACCTTCCAATAGCTTACTAGAGCTGACAGAAGCAGATGTTGTATCAGGATGACTTAGGCAATCAAGATCTATGTTCTTGTAATTCTAGAGGCTAAAGTCCAAGATCAGAGTATAAGCAGGCTTGCTTTGACTCTCATGGCTGGCTCCTTCCTGTGTTCTTCTGTATGGAGTCTGAATTCAAGTTTCCTCTTTTAATGAAAACCCTAGTTCTTGGATTAATATGTCCCCCAAGAATCTCAATAAGCATTATGACCCAAATGACATTAGTAAACCTTAAGGAGACTATTCCCCAGTACAAGTACATTCTGAGGTCACAGGGATTCTTCAATATATAATTTGAAATTCACCAATTCAGCTTGCAATACCAACTTCCCTCCTTCCTTCTGTTCCCATGGTCACCCACACACTAAACTAGACTCATTAAAGAACAGATTGGGAATATCCAAAATGCCAAGTCAACATATCCAGTGGTTGGTCTCAGGGTCCACAGAGAGCCCATAGCAAATGCTGTCTGGCTTTGATAATATTCTAAGAGTCCACACTCACCATTGTCACCAAGGCTGGCCAGGAGATGGCTAGAAGGCATAGGATACAAGTGTTTTAATAAAGCCATGTGCTTCAGTGGCCAAAAAGATCAGGTCTGTTTTAGGGCTTCACCAGAAGGCGGGCCTCTAAATTTGCTTAACAACACCCATGACAGATGTTTGTAGCCACCCACAGAGCTTCTGAAAGCTTCTCTTCACCCAGCCTTGGCACTTCCAGGAAAGGGAGGAAAATACCAGACATCTGATTGTCTTCTTCTAGTCACAAATCTGAAAAATGAGGAAACCATCCCTCTACTACCAGGACCCAGGGAGTGGTACCCACCCCAACCCCACAGCTTCTCCCCTCTGCACAGTGCAATCCAAAGCCACTTCAAGACTATCCACTATGAGAACTTGAAGACATTCCACAGTTTACCACGTCTGCAAAGTCAAGGTCACCCTCCACAGTGAGAAAATCAAAACTCTCTGCCTTTGTCTCAGTTTTAGGTCCCTGTGGCAAAACCAGATTACTTAGGTTCAAATCCTTTCTGTGGAATGTTCTAGCCATGTGACTTTGGACAGTTTAACTAACTTCTGAATAAGTTAGGGTTTGGGTGACAAATGCCCCCCCCCCACAAACACATGTTAAACAATTGGTTGGAAGAAGCTGTGAAATTGTGGGGAGGTGGAGCCTAGCTGGAGGAAATGTGCCTCTGTTTATGGTCTGGTTCCACTTCCTGTCTTATCTCTGCTCCCTGGTACTCGGAGGTATGAGTAAACACTTTGGGAATTCTCCCACCACCATGCCTTCCCACCATAAGCAACCTGCCAGCTCTTACATTGCTTCTTATTAGGTAATTGGTCATAGTGACAAGAAAAGTCAGTAATAGGCTGTGCTTCAGTGTCATAACCCACAAAATAAAAATAATAACAGTATTTTCTTTATAGCATCATTACACAAATCAAATTAGTTGATATGTGTGAAGCATATAGAATAGTTTCTAGACTACATTATATTGCACGTAGACCTTGGTTAACTTAATAACACACGTGTCCCATCCTTTAGCATATCCAGCATGAGATGACAAACTTTCCTAAGGAGCCACAGACACAAGGTATTCTTCCTGTCAGAAACAAGCTTACAGACACAGGCCTTGAAGGGCAAGGAGGCACTTCCCATAGAAGTGGGACTGGGATGGAGGAATCAGCCAAGGTTACAGGATGATTGGTGCTTGAAAGAATGTGGGCCAGTCCAGATGAGTATTGCTAGAACTAGAAGGAGGACGTGGGCCCTAGGAGGTGAGGTTGATAGAAGAAGGAGACCAAATTTTAGAGAAATTAAAAACTCAACTGAGGGCCTAGAGAAAGGCACCACACCACACTTGTCCTTGTGGTATAGAGGATCCATTTGGCCCTGCTCTCAACAAACACAGAGTCAATGCTGGCTCCCAAATTCAAGGGTTGGTCAGAGAACTTACATAGCTAACAAAAGAAAGAAGATAATGTCCCTGGGCTCTGGGCAGCCCCTGCTGAGCATGGAAGGTGGGAATGCTTTCCAGAAGGGATCAGTGCAATGGGATGAGGAAGGGACAAGGCCTTTGCTGTGGGAGGTAAAGAGAGCATGTCCCAGCCTGCGAGAAGGTTCCAGAGCATGAACCTGTAAGCCCCTGGGAGGCCTGGTGATGACCCAGCTGTAGTAAAGTGTGGACTGGTGTTGGGGGTCAAGAAAGGAGGAGAGCAGAGGTGAGCAGAGATGGCGCCAGGCCAAGGATTTCTGTCATCATCTAGGATGTAATGGGCTAGAAAAACTTCTAGAAGGGGTAAGGTGATATTAGAGGTTATCTTTTAGAAAAACCCCGATAGATCCCTTACCAGCAGAACAAAGAGTGTTTCTGGAAGAGGTTGAGAGATTCTTGATAAGACTCATCCATGACAATGGAAATGACAAGGCAGCCACAACAAAAAGGAGGACAGGAACGGGGCACATGAGAAGGCATAATGACCTGTGGACTGCCTGAGTTGACAGTGTCTGAAAGACAGGGGTGACCAGGAAGAAGGAAAGCAACTCTGATTGCTGGAAGAGAAAGCCATTTGGCTACACTGCCACTGGGATAGGAAAGATTTTAAAAGTGTATAATCAGAGGAGGAGGACACTAGCTTAGAGGCAGCCCCAATGATGCTGAGAACCTCAGCAGAGATGGCAAGGAGAAAAGTCAAGTCAGGAGGCTACCCCCTAGGTAATTTTGCTTCTCTGCCAACGGCTCAGCCCTGACAGGAAACCCCTCACAGCTTCACTTTCTAGGAGTTTGTTTATTCCTTCATTTTTATTTCCATGTTACTGGGGATTGAACCTGGGACCTTGTGCATGCTAGGTAAGTGTTCTACCACCAAGCCACATTCCCTAACCTAAAATTTCTAGAGTCTTGTAAATGCTTTATCTTTAAGCCCAAAGCTAGTGATGGTTCCCTGATGTCAGTCCCACCTTGTGGAACTTCCACACTTCTGTAAACTCTCTTCCACTAAAGTCTCTTCATCATAAAGATGGAGGAGGGATGGACAAATGGAAGGTAAGTAGGTAGATGGGACAGATAAAGTCACAACAAAAATGGGAACCAGGTGGCCACAGAGGCAGGAAAAGAACCAGAAGTCAAGGGAGATAGGAATTACATATCAAGTGGGCATTCCCTTTACTTTAAAGGAAAGCTTTGGATTTACCACAAGAAGGTCAGTGATGACCTCAGTGAGAGTAGTTTTATATTGTGAAGGAATCCATTGGTAGAGATTAAGGAATGTGGGGGAAATAGAGAGGTGAGATGCTTGTTTTCCTCCCTTATCTCTGCCTAAATTCCGGTTCAAATGTGGCCTCCTTCACAAGCTTTCCCTGGACCTCTCTCTTCCTCTCTACTCCCTAGACACCTAGTGGGCTGTGTGCCCATCCCAGCTCCCAGCCCCAGGTCCGCAACTATACATACACAATTGTAGAATTATTGATAGAATACAGTTATAGATGTACACTGGGCTTGAGTCTCACCCATCTCCTCTACTTCCTGGGAAGAAATCAAATACTGTCCAACTTGGCCAGAAGCAGGCTCTGGGATCTCCTGCACAGTCCCCTTACTCCCACAAGAAGAAGTGCTGTCCTTCAGCTGCCATTTGTCTATGTCCTTATAAGTGGCCAGCTTCCATGAAAGGAGCACAGCACATCCTACAAGCTTCTTCATCTAGGAAAACTGTAGGGGCAGCCCATTTTTCTGTGACTTGGTAGCCACAGATATTTCCTCTCCTCTGGGCCTACCAAAGCCCCAAGGCACCTGTCACATGAACATCTGAGCTGTCTCCTGGTTACCTTGGGTGTCACTACCTGGATCTGTCACTCTAGGGTGAGTCAGTTCAGCCTTGACCACACAGCACACACAGCACCAGCCAAGGAGGCATCACCCACACAGAGAAGAACTATTTATAACCAGCCACAAAGCTGAGCACTTCCGGAGCTGGGCTGGCGCAGTGCTCATGTCGACTCGGTCAATCTCACAACAACCTGAGAGGCTGTGCTTTTCTGATCTCAGTTTCTAAAACAGGAAACTGGAAAAGATTTGTTCCTGAAATAATGTGATATCTTCAGATCTAAATATCTCTTCTTGGCAAAGTCATGGGGGAATGAGCCAGGAAGGAGAAGGCAGCTAACACTTTTGCTAGGTATGTAATAGGTGTCAGGGGCAGAAGTACTCTCTTATGCAGTTCTCACAGCAACAGCACAAAAGAGCTCTATTTTACGAATGGCCCTTCTAAACTCCAAAGGACCACAGTCTTTCCAAATTAATGGCAGAGCATATATGATTTAAATTCAAGCATCTCAGTGACAGGCAAGTCCTCTTTATCTCTTCTGCCGAATCTCCTTAATAATTCATGACTCAAACTAAGGCTTGGACAGATTAGAAAGCCCTGATTAAGGCTGGTCTATAAGTGTGAACTCTGAGGGTCTGGAGGGACAAGTACATTGGGATGAAGAAGGGGGGTCGTGGGATGGTCCCATCCCCACGCTCAGAGTTCTGTTCTTTATATGAGAGGAAAGTGGGGATCAATGATGCTGTCGCCCACTCTGTGTCTTCCCTGCTTCATTCGGTCCTGGATTAGCTTCCTAACAACCCAGAGAATGGCTGGGCTTCTTAGAAAATGAGTCAGTCACAGTGCATGGAAAAGAAGCTGTTTGTCTTGTTTTCTGGGCTCAAGTAGAGGTCACTCTTGCACAATCCTGCAGGTCTCTCAGGTTTAGAGACCTCAGGACTTGTTACTCTTCCTGGTCAGTTATTATATTGATCATCTGTGTGGGGTCATCACTCTAGGTTCAGCTTGCAGAGACAATGTATGTCTCTGCCTGAGATCCTCAGTAGTACCCTGTGATGGTTTATATATGCTTGGCCCAGGGAGTGGCACAATTAGGTGTGGCCTTGTTGGAGGAAGTATGTCACTGTGGAGGTAGGTTTTGAGACCCTCCTCCTAGCCACATGGGAGTCAGTTTCTCATGTTTGACTAGATGTAGAGCTCTCAGCTTCACAGAAGTAAAATCCTAAGTAAAACAGATTTTTCTCTCACCTGTGGTGACAGTAGCCCACACCTTGGTGTCTTTGACACTGACATATTCAATTCCCTTTTCTAACCAAATATTATGGGTGGCCTGCTCACAGGAAAGGAATGGGAATGGAATCTGCTTTACAGCAAGGAATCTGAAGACACCTAAGTACCTCCTGTCCCCCACTGTACAATCAACTGTAGCAATGGGTACAGAACACAGAGTCAGATGAATGTGGGTTTATGTCTCGTACCAACAGGTTGCTATGCAACTCACAGGGCTTTCACCTGTCTGGCCTCATATATGAAATAGATCGCCTACTCAAAGGTCACAGACATGATGAAGTCTTTGAGGATTGTGTGAATACTGAAGGTAACTATGTGTGTGAAGATGCCTTAATCTGTGTTCAGCTTCTATACCCCACTTCCCTGACGCCTCTTCCATGTGTGAGGTCATAGGCCTCACACACACAGGCTCAGCATCTGCAGGACCCCTACCTCCCATATTCATGTGACATGGGTCTTTCAAGATTCTGCCAGTAGCTATTTACTGCTCCCAAGCAGGGGACAAATTCCCCTCATTCTTTCCCCAGATAATACACCACCCCTGGGGGAAAAAAAACAATGTTACCCAGTCCACGTCTCATAATCTCTATGTGGGCTCTATGGCTGGTCCTCAGTTGCCCAGCAAGAAGCTAGCAGAGTTCAGCCCACACTTTCAAGGGCTGTTGGTTTCCAGAAAGAAGGCCTGGCTGGCTCTCACATTTTCACAGAAGTTCCTTGAGGTCTCTTCGATATTGGCAGCAAGCTGAAAATGGAATAAACTTTTATTTCCTGCCCTGATTCTTTATAAAGTTGAGATATAAAATTACAAAGGACAGAGGTCCTGGAGTCTCCCAGGCTCTTCAGTCCAACAGATCTGCACTTCCAGTGTAGAAGGTCTGTACTGAGGATGCCTGCTCCACTCCCTCCCCCAGAGAAGCAGTACGGGGAAGCTCAGAAGTGACAACTTAATTGGATCACAGAGCCACTGGAGGCCAGGTGACTTTCCTCTACCTGTCTTCATGGGTCACCTAGCTACATTGTGAACTCAATTGTTTTTCCTAAAGAAAGCATTGGTTATTGCACTCAGGGACATTTACTGTGCCTTCCATGGACCTTAGAGACCTGAGACATAATGAGTTTAAATTTTTTATATTCAGTCGCACATTCCGTTTGACCAACATTAAGCCCCTCGGATATAAGAACCATCTGATATAAGGAGCCTTTCTGACAGGCAGGTACAGTGAGCAGAATTTCCCAGGGTGCTTCCAGGCAAATCTCCTGCAAAGAAGGACCATTCTGATTTGTAGCCAGGACTAAGTCTAAAGTTAATCACTAGAAATTAATACTCAGCTCCTACTTAGTACCAAAGAGAGCTGCTACAGTTAACCTCGCCACAAGCCAGCCAAGTGAGTTTTCTTAGTTTTGTTGGGATAAGGAGGTAGGAAAAGACTATTCTCACAGAGGTTAAAGGCCTTCCTGATTCCCACAGATGTTGTGAGGCAGAATACAGGGTTTAAATCCTGTATTTAAATCCTACTCTTTCCCACATTAAATCCCAGCCACCTGTTCCCATGCCTGCCCTTGTCTTCTGAGTCTATGACATGAAACTTTCTGTGCTCATAAACTTTTGGGATGTAGAGCAAGTCAGACCCCACCTCACAGAGGTGGCCAGCAACATGGTTAACATGATGCTTTCTGAAAGGAGTAAATCTAGACCCCAAGAGCTGGGAAAGTCCATGATGACATAATAAGGCCCAAGGAAGGACCATATTTGAGAGAGAAGATGTGACCTTTGAACTCAGACATGAATGATACTAAGACATTTTCATTTCCCAAGTTGCTATCAGTATATTTAAATTACTTGCCTACATCATGCCATGCGCTGTGTTTGATCCAAGATGAGAAGGTTAAAAAATACCCATATATATATTCAGGATGCCCTGTTTCTAATACGCTGACTCACATGCCCCTCTGGACCTGCAACAGACCCTCTTCTCTCTCCTTCCCTACTCATGCTTAAGCTTCTAAAGACATAATCAGATAGTTCAGAGAGCCCTCAAAGTGAGCCCTGTCACAGTCACCAAGGAAATGGCACTATTACAGGGTGAGCTAAGGAAAGAGTCACCTGCACCACACCCAGACCATGACTCACAACACCCAGACCCATGAGAAGGGGGGTGATAAGAGCCACTTCCCTGGGAAGTCAGGGAGGAGATGAGATAAAGGAGAAAGTGCTTTGAGCTCCTCCAAAGAAAGAAGCCACAAGCAGACCCAGGGTGTTATTAACAGCGTCATTATGCCTCAATTAAAGGGACATGCATCAGACTACATGACAATCATTAACTTGTGCTGCAGCCCACACACGGTTGTATTTTAATGTAATTCCATTTTTATTTTTAACTGATAAGACTGTAAAATACTCACAAATTATTCCAACATGGAACTACTCTCCTGGCTGGGTGGGGTCTCTTCCTTCCCACAGGGCTAAGAGAAGGGCTATGCAAGGGCCAGCAAGGTAGTCTCCCCTCAGTGCCAGTCCTTGGTTCTCCCTGCAGTGATTTGGAGCTACATCTTAGCTTCTGACTCCACTTTCCAAACCACCCTTCTCCTTGACCCTTCCCACCTTTCCTTCCTTTACTTACCACCTCCCCCATCTTATCTGCCTTCAGTAAATAAATCCTGGAAGAATTCAATGCTCATGTGGAAGAGCGAATGCCTTCAAATATGTAAATGAGGGTTATTAATTCCTTCACTGGTTTAGCTCTGAGGACTTGACTCTGTGCTGAAGACACAGAAGAATCACACAAAAGACACACGTGCATGTGCAGATAAACTGCACGCTTGTAGGTGACCCTCAGCAACCACAAAAACCCTGTCCATCAAAGCTTCCCATCTACCTAGAGTCTCAGGCCAAGTTTCAAGAATTCTGTCCAAAAAGTTTTAGAAAAAAATTCCCTTCCCCATAAATATATGATTTTAAAAGCTCATGCAAATATAGAGCTTTGGGTTCCCCCTCTTTGGGAAAGCCAGTCTGAGAAGGAAGGGAACATGGGAAAAGTAAAACTAGAAAAAGAGAACAGTGCCTGAGACCCCTGGATCCAGCCAGATCTGAAGCCACCTGTTGTGCCTCGGACCTGAGATGGTCTTCACCAGCTCATGGAGGCTGCCTGGCTCCCAGCTGCTGAGGCTGGTTAGGGGAGTTGTAGAAGGAAGTAGAGCCTCCGTGGAAAAAGCAGACCCACTTCTTGCCCACTCTAATCCTCCTAGCTTTGAAAGCATCATGACTACCTGCCCCCATATTTCCAATTTTCCACCACAATGCTTCACCCAAAAAGATGAATTGAACCCCTCCTGAAACTATGAACGAAGATAAGCCTTTGCTTTCTATAGATGTTCTTTGTCAGGTATCAGGTGACAGCAACAAGCAGAGTATCTAACATTTGCCATGCACTTGACCTTCACAGTTGTCACAAATACTGTGGACTCCTTTTTATCCTTTTACTTGTGTTTCTGATGCTTGAAGCCAAGATAATCTTGACTCACAATGGTCTAAAGATTTCATTTCCCACTTAAGCGCCCTACAATCCAGCAGCAAGTGATTGCCTGGACCACACAGCAGGTCTTCTGATTGTGTCATCCAGCAACACTGAGAGTGAAAGAAGAGAGAAGATCTAGACCCAGTGTGACAACGGAGGCCATGGGGCATGGGGAGAAAGCTATGCTTTAACTACACCCCTCAGTATACACAGATTGTGGGGTTCCTAAATTGGCTCCAGATTTATTACTACTCACCTTACAGATAGAGACTAATGTTTGCTCAAGGTCACTCATGCAGGAATGAGGACTTGAGTCCAGATCTACTCAACCCAGAGCTGCCACATTCTCCTTCCTGGTCTACAACAAATTCCACATGAGAAGACATATCCTGAAGAGGTCTGACGCAGCACTGACAAATGTCCCATCATGGGCTCAAAAAGGAGTTCTAACCCAGCCTTTGCTTCCAAACCCTGTCAATGAAATGGTTAGCTTTGTTAGGCCTCAGTTTCTGGTTCTGAAGAACAGTAATAAATCTCCTCTATACACCTCCCGACACCAGTCTTGAGGGACTCTGTTCCTGTTTCTATGGTGTGTCAAGCTTTATTTTTGTGCATCTGCTTTATCGGTGATCATGTTAGCTTTAGAGGACACGGGAGCAGGTGAACAGTGAACACAGCCTACTTGTTGATGCTTAAAGGTCCACAGCAAAGGCATCGGCTGAGATGAATGAGCTGAAATTAAATGATGCTGTCATTTCAGCACTGCAGTGAATCTCTCAAAGTTGGTAGTTATGGGTTTCACAGTTCACATTCAGCAGACCTTCTACCTATGACCCCAAAACCAGGCCCCCTGTCCTCCGGCCTGTCTATCTTCAGCCAGAAGCAGGCTCACATCACTAGTGACTTCATTAAAAAGAACTAGAATCATCCTGCAAGTATTCTTTTTCCTTCACATCCCATAGTCAAGCTTTCTGTCCTAAATACTAAATACACATGGCCACATCTTCATACTACTTGCAACCTAATTCAATAGCATCTCTTACTTAGATATTTAGCTAAATCTGAAATGCTCTCCCTCTTGCTCAAGCTTCAAATGCTAGTTCCCCAAGTGGCAGTCCTGTACTAATGAACAAATACTTTTAGAAAATAAAGCTTAACTGATAGAAATACTTCACTAAGGACGGCTATACCCAGTCCCGGGTTCTTGTCACACTCCCTGCTTCCTGTTGGCTGTGATGGGAACAGTCTGCAACACTCTCTTCCACTCTCAGCCTTTGGATGGACATCCATATCCTTCCACCATGATGGACAGAAATCCTCTGAAACTGTGAGACAAAATTAATCCTTCATTTCTGGGATTATTCTGTTGGCTGTCACTGCAACTTGAGAGTAAACTAATACAGAATGCTTTTGATGTTCAAAATCCTTATCATGGCATGAGCAGTTCCATGTGACCTCTGCCCAGCCTAAGCCAAGCTCACTACCCATCTTCCAATCCTTTTTTGGCCCTTTTTTTTCAATGTTTCGTGACACTTAGTACTTTGCCAGCTAATTATTTTCTCATTTGTTGATTGTCTAGTTTCCGAACAGATTTACGTACATGTCTTACCCACAACTCTGTCATCAAAGTCTGGACTATGCCTGGCCAAAATCAGAGCCTATAGAATGGATAGATGGATGGATGGATGGATGGATGGATGGATGGATGGATGGATGGATGGGTGGGTGGATGGATGGATGGATGGATGGATGGAAGGATAGATGGATGATGGATGGATGGATGAATGGATGGATGGATAGATGGATGATGGATGGATGGATGGATGGATGGATGGATGGATGGATAGATAAATGGATAGATGGATGGATGGATAAATGGATGGATGATGGATGGATGGATGGATGGATAGATAAATGGATGGATGAATAAATGAATGGATGGATGGATGGATGGATAGATGAATGGATGGATGGATGGATGGATGGATGTATGGATAAATGGATAGATGGATGGATGGATGGATGGATGGATAAATGGATGGATGGATGGATGGATGGATGGATGGATGGAAAAGGCAATGTGGACAGGCGCTATACTGCATGTCCACTCTCTCCATCCTGAACAGTCTCCTTTCTTATTCTGAACTGGGCCCCACTCAGTCTTGCTAGCTCCAAGATGGTCTCTTTGGTGCCTAAAACACCAGGTGATTCTCCACTTTGTGGAGCATCACAAGGCCTCAGTAGCCTGGCTGCAGCCTGTGTTCATACTCTACAGTCACCCACACCTTATGTACACGTGTGTACATGTGCATGTGTGTGTGTGAGAGAGAGAGAGAGAGAAGAGAGAGAGAGAGAGAGAGAGAGAGAGAGAGAGAGAGAGAGAGAGAGAGAGAGAGAGAGAGAGAGCTTCTTCCTCCTCTAACATAGCTCCTCAAGGCCTGGTACTATTTTACACTGAAATGGGAATCAGCCAGATAGGGGAAAGGGGCCATATTCCCAAATATGATCTCAACCATAAAATGGATTGACTCACAGCAGAACATTTGGGACATAACATAACATCAGACAAATGTAGCCTGAGATCCTCTCCTTCTATGTCTTTATTAAACACTACCTGTACATAAGGCTCTGGATTAAGTAGTACAAGAAAGGAAAAATAGCCATAAGCCCAGATCCCTACCTGCTAAGCATTTATGGTCTGGTTACAACATCAGTCTGAATCATAAGCAATCACCATATAAGACTATCAGCTAAGTGCTCAAAAGAACCCTACCTCCAGAATTCCATTTCTTTCTATTGAACAATTCCAAGATCTGGCCCCACCCCACGAAGCACCTGGGGCTTGGTTCCCTTTCTCTCACTAGGCAATATTCTGTTTTGCAGTGTGCCATTCACACTAAGGCTTCTCTTTCAATCTTCCTGTTGAACCTTCTCCAAGTGGGGTGTGTGTGTGTGTGTGTGTGTGTTACAGTGAACTTGCCCCAGACAAAGTACATGTTGCTAAAGCCACTCCTGAGCTATCTTCAGAATATGCTGTCCCCACACCTGGGAACTGTTTATGAGTCTTGAACTCACTAGCCTGCCCTATCAAACCTGTCTAATTGGGCAATGCAGTCAAACAGCCTTGGAGAGGATAAATGCTGGGAGTCCAAGGGTCTCAGTGAGAAAGAACTTGGCAGAAAAGGCTTCAGGAGCCCTTACTGGTGAAGGTAAAGTGCTTTACACACACACACACACACACACACACACACGGGGGGGGGGGGGCAGATACCACAAGAAAGCAGACGAGTTGAGAAAGATCCTCAGTTGGACTGAGACCCAGGAGTTGCTGAAGTTTCTCAAATTCCACCACCCCCACCTTGAGTTGCCGAGACGATGAAACAATGCAGATTTTGAATTATCTCTATGAACAAACTGAGAAACCCAGAACCCCTAACCCACCTCTGATGGCTACTAAAGACTACAGGTTGGAGCTGTCATGGCCCCATGGCATGTTAAGGATCAGAATATAGGCCCCCATAAAGCACAGCGTCATGGATTTCCGCCCAGAGATGAGTTACTTCACTTATTAGCTGGCGATTGAAATGCCAGGTGGAAACCAAGTGTTGAAATGCAAAATAGATGCATCCCCACCCCGAGGCATGATGAAACACTTGGAGAAGTCTTCACAGGCACTTGGCACATGAGAGAGCAAAGGGGGTTGGTGCTTGGCTGGGGACTCTCAACATCAACAACTAGACTTAAACACGAACACACTGTGGGAGATGGAGCAGAAGGAAGGGTTCCCAGGAGTCAGTCCACATGCAAAGGGTACATGCTTGACCAAGGTACAACTGGCCAAGCAGATTCAATTCCTAGGAGCCTTGCAGAGTCTAACTTTGTGCTTCGTTTTTTTTGATGAGCCATGATAGTGTGCGTGGGGGAGGAGCTGCAAATCAGCTAAAACGTCATTGCTAGAAAGGTAGGAAGAGACATATGGCTACAGAATGAAATGGGGGAAGAAACGAAAAAAATGAAAGGGGGAAGAAACAAAAATGGTAGAAGAGGGATGGATGAAGAAAGAGAAGGATGGAAAGAGAAAGGAGAGAGGAACAGAGGGTAAAACATTGGCTGTATCTGTAATGCAGCTATTCTGAAAGCCAGGGTTTTTATAAATTTGAAACTCTGATACACAGAATAATGAGCATAAGAATGTGTGCAAGCACTTACGCCTACACAAATGTGTTAGAATTGACTATAGATGTGATTACTTGCTGTGTGGTTCCAGTATATGAGCATGTGTATGTTGGCATGATATATATGATGTGTGTACATATGATTGTAGGTGTGCTTTTATCTGTGAACATGTTTTATGCTGTGTTTTATGTGTGTGCATATGCATGCCTGCTTCTGTGCCTAAGCAGCCTAGACTAAGACTCAGAAGAGTTGGAATGGTATTGGGACCACCACATGCCAGCTTTGTGGCCTTCCATAAGTCATGTCTCCAGGCTGGATCTCAGTTTTCTTGCATGCTCTTTATAGAACAATGCTTACCACATAAAAATCATTCAGTTAATATTTACTAAGTACTACTACTTCTGAGTAATGCTATCTACTTAAGGTTAAGGAGATTAAAAATGAAAATTATATGCAAAACTACTCTTTTTGTTCTTGACACATAATAGAATCTCAATAATGATTGGATTGTTCCTTTAGGGCAGCACTACTAAGAACCTCAACCAATTCTTGAGTCCATCTCAGAGGTTTCTGGGTTCCCATGAAGGTATATATTAACCATGCAGCTTGTTTCTGCTTTCAGGCAAAAATCTGACCACTATATATTTGCAAAAGGTAAAAGCGAGTTTGAATTTTAACGATTGAAGATCTTGAGGTCAGCTTTGTTTCCAGCAACTTGGGATAGGGGAGGGCAGGAAGTTTGCTAGTGACCTGAGGTCCTGACCTCCTGTCTAGGTGTCACACATGTAGTTCACAATCATACACAGTAGGAATTGTTATCAGCCCGCAGTGGAAGTGGCTGGGGCCCAGAGAGACTGAGTAAGCAATCCACAGCCACAATGCTTACCACAGGCTGGCAGAGCTAATTCCAAACCCATCTACTGCTATTCACAATTGGGCAGGTAAAAACCTCTCCACCTGGGCAGGCAGAGTAGGGCTTTACCCTCTAAGCCCGAAAACATCTCCAAATCTGGGACTAGTCAGCCGAAGCTGAGTATTGCCAGATGGAGCCAGGGCCATGTGGTAATCAGAAAACTAGTCAGGTGGCACTGGGACAGTGCCTCTGAGGTATTTCACAAACATGGGGAACAAACACATTTGCTGTCGCAATCCTGGCCACCCAGAGCTGCCGCGTTGGCTGTTTTTTTTTAGAACGGCTAGTGGATACGGAGTTTGAAGGCTGATAGCTGGTAAGCAGAGGCCAGAGGCCATCTTTGAGCTTGTAGAGCCCTGGAGACAGAACACAGCCCTTTCTGACCCCTTGCAGTCACAGCCAGAGAGAACTGGGGTAGCCAAGATTTACACTTCAAACCCCTCAGTGAGCCACTGCACCTCTTTCTTCCATGTGTCATCCTTTCCCATTGCGTCTCTCTCCACAAAATCATGACCCAGGCTCACAGCCCTCTGACTAGACCCCAGGCATGCCTGTTCTTCCGCAGCCACCTCCATGTCCAGGGAACACTATCTCCTCCCCTCTGATGAGCCATTCATCCTGTAATCCTCCAAACAAAAGCTAATGAAGTCTGCATCTCCTCGGAATTTCACAATGCCCTCTGGGGTGATTAGTCTCCCTGGTACGGGGTGCTCCATAAACTCGGAGCCCAACTGCAATCACATTCCACTTATTTCCCTAATTAATCTCCCGGAGCACCTGCCTGCATGAAAGCAGTAAGCTCAAACTGCTCCATGGAGGGTTCTTCTCTACCCAGCAAGTTATTCCAAAGCCCGTGGAAAGCCAAATAAAATCCAAATCAAGTTCCCCTCAGCCTCCAGGCCAGAAGGGTGTGCATCAAGATTTGCAGCTGCTGAGTTTTCTCTACCACTCTGTCATGGATACTCACTGACATACGGCACCATGAACACTGCCAGCTGCTGTGTCTTTGATACAGACTCCAAAGCCAGACTCCTGACCTGCAGCCAGTGTTCCCCCATTGAGCCCTGGAAGTGCTAGTCTCCTTGAAAGTGCTAGATTCTTATTCTCAGCTTTTCCCAGGACCCAAGAAGATGTCAGGAGCTCTGAGACTGGATCAATTTCTACCTCTCACAGATCACAGATTGTTTTCTCCCTGTCCTCAGACCACTGTGGGAAGCATCTCTCTGAGATTTCTAGATAGGGACACTGTGTGCTTTCCAGTGGAGAAGGAGAGCATTTGCTCCACCTGCCTGTCTCAGGAATGCATATGTTCTCCTACCTGAATTGTGATACACTCAGTAGGCAAGACCTAGACTAAAAAGAGTTAAGTTCTCACATCGTGTCTGTAATGAGGACATCCTAAGAGCTTGTAGTGAATTTCGAGGCTGGGAAACTGCTTGGAGGCATAGCAGGAGAAAAGCAACCCTGACTAGGGGAAGCCTACCATCTGCTTTTAACACCAGTGATCTTGGCTAATCCCTAAGACCACAAAGGTGAACATGCTGCACTCAACTAAAGAACCAAAGCTCTGAGCTCTGAATTCTGAACTTCAGAAGGATACACAGAGGTCTGTGATGTCAGTCAAAGTTTTTCTCCAGCCCTGAGAGTTACCCCTAAGGGTGAGGTCAAACTAAAGAACCATCAAAGCTCCTTATAGGGACAAAAGAGTCACAAAGGGCATAGTTAAGTTTGGTGAGAAGAGGTGCTCTGGTCACAGTTGTAAACTGTGAGACAGACACTAGCTCTAATCTGTGTCTAGACCTGGAACAGACCAGCAGCACAAACTCTGAGCTCACCGTGAGGCCCAATCCAGTGTAGGAATAGAAAAAGCTATAAAAAGAAGAAGAAGGAGGAGGAAAAGGAGGAGGAAGAAAGGAAGGAAGGAAAGAAGGAAGAAAGAAAAGAAGGAAGGAAGAAAAGGAAGGAAGGAAGGGAGGAAGGGAGGGAGGAAGGAAGGAAGGAAGGAAGGAAGGAAGGAAGGAAGGAAGGAAGGAAGGAAGAGAAAAAGAAAAAGCAGAGAGGACGAAAGTCCAGGTGGTGAACCTTGCTTACTTTTACCTGAAGCAGCTTGGGGAAACTTCCTAGAGGAGGGAGTTTTTTAACTGTCTTTGTGTATTTGAATGTGCCTAATAATTACTTCAGCCTGTTCACTGTAATTGCTATACACCAGGCACCACATAAATGCTTCTGGGATCCGATGCTCATCTGTCTAGAGAGAGGTGAGCCAGGGATGCAGAACAAGGAGTGCTCCTCCCGGTGTTCATGTGGGAGCAGGAAGAGAAGGTGCAAATCAGGGAAGGAGGACAAAGCCCATCACCACTTGACGGAGTCCCTTCTCCCACATCAAATAACAAGCTCGAAGCAACTTTAGACAACTGTTGCTTCCAGAAGAGCAACTAAAGGGAGAAACAGCCGAGGTGTTTGCCCTATCGTTCCTCCAATGTAAATATGGCAAGAGGAGAAATGACTAAAGAACCTATTTTCCCAAAAACAATAGTCACTGGTTGCATAAAGGATGTGCTAACATCTAGGTAGCACAGGCTCATTTGAATGTTCCATAAAAGGCCCTCTAAAAATATAAGCCACTGGCCACATGCAAATCATATGTCAGGTACAGATAGATGTCTCTGTGCTTTTAAAAACATATCCAATTTGTATACTCTACAGACGCTGAATATTATTATATCTCCCCAACAGAAAAGAAAACCAAGGCACAAATTAACTGGTTTTTCTGAACTGAGACAGTCTAACTCTAAATTCATACAACTTACCACTCTCTTTTTTTACATAAAGTAGACTTTATTGTTCACATAAGCTAAACAAAGGGATGGCAGTTCAGCAAGATTCTATAAATCATCTCATAATTTAGATAGAAAATCTGACTTTTGCCCAACAATTATATCCTCAATCGTAGGCAACAGCATACCTGGTCCTATCACTCACTTGTGTTCTCTGAGCTGGTCATTCCACACACCCCTACTGCCTTTGTGACATCACCTGGAAGAAAAAGCAATAAAGGCTAAAAGATGCCCTGGTCCAAACCAGGGCATAGCCACAGCTGTAGCGTTAGCACCCTACTGTTTCCACTGCCTGGGAAGTAAACAAATCTTGCTGGTAGGCAAACCACAGCCAAACCTCAGCAGCTATCCTCATACAATTGAGGATACTTTGAGGATACTGCTTGCACCTTTGTGGTAGTTTCTCATAAAGTCACCAACAGCCTCTCCTGTCTGTTTCTGTGCATATATCTGCTCCTTACCTCAAAGGGGGAGAGGGCTCTTTTTTTCTCTCCCTTTGGATCTTAAAAGTTACTTTGTCCAAATAAATGTGTCAGAAACAATGTTCTAGAATGTCTGAGCTGGGTCAGGGAGTTTGGGAAGCTCTCTCTCCATCTTAGATCCAGCCTTCAAGCTGTGGAAAAACTTATACCACACTACAACGATGGGAGGGTTTCTGATGGAACTGAGTCTGAAGATAGACAGCCATCTTGGTATGTCCATCCAAGGCAACTCCTAGCTAAGGGCAGCTAATCAACTAACTGTGGCTCCCCACATGCAGCAGAAAACTGTTTAGAAAAACACTAGGTATTGTTTGATGCTGCTACATTTTAAGTGATTTGTTATTCAGGCTTTAAAACAAAAACAAAAACAAAACCTACCACTTCCTCAACATTATCTTCTTTTCAATGCAAAAGATTTATCCATTGCTTACTGGTGTCAGTGTGCATTGATCTCAGTACCTGTGGGTGCTCACAGCATCATGACTAATGAGCAACTTCTGACCCAAGGAAAGGGGCAGTGGTGTGGCTTCATTCATGTCGTGTGAGTGCCTTTCTGTGACGTGAATATGTTGAAGCCAAGGATCTTGTAATTAAAAAATGGCCAATGTCTATAAGTAGCCATGTTTGGGAAGGAAGGTCCAATTCTAGCTCAGAAGATGAATCCACACATATTTTTTCGTTCAATATCTCCTAATGTGTATTACTACACGTTAGGGACTCTGCTATTCATTAGTGATGGACGAACAGACAGACAGGTAAATAGATAGAAGATGGAGGCCCTGTATCCACTTTTGTATTGGAGACTTTCATTGTAATTACACAGAAATACAAATGAATTAACAAGAGGACTAAGAAACTTTGTGCTAATGTGGTCCAAGCAACATGCTTTCTCTTTCTTTCCAAGAAGAGCACCAAGTGTTCTTTTTTTCTTCTTCTGATTTTATTGGATATATTTTATTTACATTTAAAATATTATCCCCTTTCCTGGATTGCCTGCCATATCCCCCTATCCCATCACCCCTCCCCCTGCCTCTATCAGGGTGCTCACCTACCCCCCCACCCTTCCCACCCTGACATTCCCCTACACTGCAGCATCAAGCCTGGCAGGACCAAGGGCTTCTCCTTCCACTGATGCCCAACAAGACCATCCTTTGCTACATGTGCAGCTGGAGCCATGGGTCTGTCCATGTGTACTCTTTGGATAGTGGTTTAATCTCTGGGAGCTGTGGTTGGTTAATATTGTTGTTCTTATAGGGTTGCAAACCCCTTCAACGCCTTCAATTCTTTCTCTAACTCCTCCATTAAGGACCCCGTTCTCAGTTCTGTAGTTGGCTGTGAGCATCCACCTCTGTATTTGTCAGGCTCTGGCAAAGCCTCTCAGGAGACAGCTATATCAGGTTTCTGTTAGCATGCACTTCTTGGCATCATCAGTTTGGTTTGGGTTTGCACCAACTGTTCTTAACTGTTGAGATGTGTTTACATGTGTGTGTCCATACGCACACGTGCAGCATACATGCACGTGATGACAACCTTAGATGTTATTCTTCATATACTATATGCCTCTGTTATATTTTTCAAGTTACATTTCATGTGTACACAGGCATACTGCACCCCGGTGTGGTGGCCGGAGAAAGCCAGCAGGAGTCTTCCCTGCTTCTACTTTGTGAGTTTTAGGGACTGGACTTAGTTCCTCGTGTTTGCAAGAATAGCTTGGCTTTTTCTGAAAGAATATTAATTTATTCCCTCAGTTTTCGATAATCCTGGAGTCAAAGTCAGAGATGGAAGTGCTAGATGGTTTGGTTTCTTCTAAGCCATCTATAATTGGCTTGCAAATAACTACCTTCTCCCTTGGTGTCTCACCAGCCTTTTTTCTGTGCACAAACTCTCCAGTTCGTGCAGGATAACAAGCATCATACTCTTTATAAAAGATGAAGATTCAGAGGCCCAGAAAACCCAGCCTTAGTCCAACACTTACCAAAGTCACTTAGGTGACTTTGAACAAAATCCCAGTAATGTGTCCTTCACTTTTCTTATTTACAAAATTATCTTGCTTGTCACATCATGACTGTATAAACAAACAAACAAACAAACAAACAAATAAATAAATAAATAAATAAATAAATAAATAACTGTATGTCTCAGCAGTTAAGAACACTTGCTTCTCTTCTTGGATTTGACTCCCAGCACTCACGCAGAGGCTCACAACCATCTCTAACTCCAGTCTCGGGGATCTGGTATCCTCTTCTGGCCTCTGCCAATACCAGACAGGCAGGTATGCAGTGGACACACACGTGCAAGCAAAATATTAATACACACTGAATAAGATTTTATTAAAAAGTATATGAGTTAATATTTGTAAGCCATAGTACTTTGCAGTGCCAACTTTAAAGTCATTTTAGCTTCTGGTGGATAAATTTTGTAAATGAAACCAAGTCAAAAGACATGATGAGCTGGAGTTCATGGAACCAGTGACCAGCTTGGAGCTGAGTCCTGGCCAAGTGTTCTTCCTACAGCTCTGCACTCTGCCTCTCAGCAAATTTGTGTTTCTATTTCCAGTAGAGGAACTAAGTTGTCTATGAACTCCCTCAGGACACACTTTCCACCAAGATACCCTTGCTAATTTCCTCAGGCATCCAATAGGAAGGAACTCACCAGGTTTTCTGTAATCTTCAAACCTAAAAATCATTGCAACTTTTTTTTTAATGAGGAATCTTAAGAAAAAAGTGAAAGAAAATGTATTTGTCTTTTTCTCATTGCCTGTGGTGGCCATTCTTAACTGTCAAGTTGACCACATCTGCAATTATTAAAACCCAAATGGCTGGGCACACACCTGTGTGTGATTTTTTAAATTTTTACTTGTTTGGTTTTTTGTTTTGTTTTTGCTTGATTGGCTGGTTGGTTTGGTGTTTTGGCTCGTTTGTTTTGGTTTGTGGGGTTTTTTGAGACAGGGTTTCTCTGTGTGGCCGGCCCTGTTAGTCCTGGAACTTAGTCTATAGACTAGGCTGGTCTCAAACTCAGAGATCCTCTGCCTGCCTCTGCCTCCCACGTGCTGGGATCAATGGTGTGCACCACCACTGCCTGGCTGTTTTTTCTTTTTTTATATAAGTAATTAGAAGTAGGGAAGACCTACTTCTAATCCAGATCTTTGAGGTAGGAAGATTCACCTTTAATCCAGATCTTTTAAGATGGGAAGATCCATCTTTAATCTGGGCCACACCTTCTACTAGCAGCTTACATAAAAGCCATGGAAAAAGGAAGCTTGCTTTGCCTTCTTGCTCTTGCTCTCCCTGGTAAATCTATCCCTTCACTGGCAATGGAGACTGTTCTTTGGGATTTGCATGTATACTGAAGTTCCCTAGTGAATTGAATAATTACTGGATTCATGGACCGCCCATTGGTAGACAGCCATTGCTGTACTACCTGGAATATAGCCTGTATGTTTATTTTAGTAAATTCCCTGCATACATAAGTGTGTAGAAACATATAGTCATATTCATAAATATATTCATATTTGTGTATATATTCACATATGTAACATATATTCTATAAGTTCTGTTCCTCTAAAGAATCCTGAACAATTTATTAGCCTTCTGGATCTCCTTGGATCACATATAGGGTGAGATCTTCAGACATGACTCAAAAAGTATGTTTACTGTGTGTTAAACAGGAATCAAAGGGTCACATGTAGCCAGGCCTACCTGGATTGGTGAGTTCTTCACAGTGAGTTCACCTCCTGTGCTCTGGCAGCCTAGTCCCATTTCAGGAATGTTCACCGGGCAGCACTCTGTCCTTCCATCACTGTGGAAAGCAAATGTGATGGGAAGATAGTTCTCATTTGCAGCCTGGCTTCTGTCCACATCCCAACAATGACACAACTCGCTCCTCCGAGGAGCACTTTCCAATCTCCACCGAGATCTGTTGGATGAGCAGCCCAGTTTCCATCCCAGCCAAGCACAGGCAGCTGTGGGTGGGGGTGGGGACACAGCTTTCGTCCACCCCAGGATCTGGGAAGACAGTGCTTAGCGCTTTACCAGCCAGAAACCCAGCCAAGCATAACAAGGCTGCTGCTGAGGCCTTGAGGAACCAAATGGAAAGGAGCCCAAGTTGGGGCTGCAAACGCCAAGGTCACCGGAGAAGCATGCTCATCCACCCCTGCTGATGAAATGGTCCCAAAGGGAAAAATTTAACTTGTTTTAGGAACTAGTCAGAGCCCAAGTTGGGCCCACTGCCAGAGTGTTACGAGAACAATCTCTGGGAAATGGAGAACAGGCTTCTTTGCCAAGCAGACTGAATCTCTGGAGCTTGACATCCAGTGGCCCCTGATACTCAGCCAGCCCCTCATTCCTTGGGACCTCCCTAAGCAGTGCAGCACCAGACAAGCCCAGTGCCAAGTCTTATTTGCTGCATATGCAGAGCTCCTATAGTGCAATCCTATAGTACAGAATCCTATAGTGCAGTCCTATAGTGCAGAGTCCTATAGTGCAGTCCTATAGTGCAGAGTCCTATAGTGCAGAGTCCTATAGTGCAGTCCTATAGTGCAGAGTCCTATAGTGCAGTCTTATAGTGCAGAATCCTATAGTGCAGTCCTATAGTGCAGAATCCTATAGTGCAGTCCTATAGTGCAGTCCTATAGTGCAGAATCCTATAGTGCAGTCCTATAGTGCAGAGTCCTATAGTGCAGTCCTATAATGCAGAGTCCTATAGTGCAGTCCTATAGTGCAGAGTCCTATAGTGCAGTCCTATAGTGCAGAATCCTATAGTGCAGTCCTATAGTTCAGTCCTATAGTACAGAGTCCTATAGTGCAGTCCTATAGTGCAGAGTCTTATAGTGCAGAATCCTATAGTGTAGTCCTATAGTGCAGAGTCCTATAGTGCAGTCCTATAGTGCAGAGTTCTATAGTGCAGAGTCCTATAGTGCAGTCCTATAGTGCAGAAGCTACAGAAAGACTGAGGAACCGCCCCTGCCCTCTGGGCCTTTGTCTGGGGTCCAGGGATAATTACAATCCAATACCATAGATGCTGCAATGTTACAGCTCATTCCCAGAACCCAGAAAGAGCAGCACCTAGTCCTGTCTGAACAACCCGAGAAGCATTCAGAGGAGACACGGGTCTGGCCTGGAGGGTGACCCTGTTCAGATAACACTGACGAAATGTCTTCTAGGTCCTGAGTAAAGATGAAGCCTGGTCAGGGACAGAGTGAAGATGTGGAGGTTTCAGTGGGTTCTTCCACCTGTGCCTGCCCTTGCTGCTGCCCCTAAGGAACAGTGCAAAGCACCACCCCTGAGAAGATCATTTACTACTTAGTTTAGCATCCTGCCTTAGTGAACCAACCCAGATACGTTTCCAGAGGCCCTGGAATCTCCTAGAGCCTCAACAGTACATGCCAGCTTAGCCTCAAGAAGGGAGCCAGTGTCTCCTATGTTCACACCCTGAGCAGTCACACCTGGGAAAGAAAACAGAAGACACGCCACCTAGGCTCTAAATCAAACTGAATGCACGTGAAAGTCCAAATAAAGCTAAAGACTGAATTAAGAATGAAGACAGCTCTTGCCTCCTAGAAGGTGCTGGTGGCAAATTCAGTCTAATCTTTATGTGAACAGCTGTCACCACAGAGAAGCTGCCAACCCCTGCGGTTCCCACTTCCTGTGACATCTTTACAAGGCCTTCCACCATCCTAGGGTCAAAAATGAGCTCAAATATGCCTTCATGGAGAAAAAAACAGACTCCTTCAAAGTGCTGTCTCACTTTGCCATTGAGGAAGGGTCCCCTGGGTGGGTTGTAAGTGAGAACACGTCACCTACAGGACTGAGGCTAGGAAGCTATCACACAGCACTGTCCTAGAAGTCATGAAAGAAGGAAGAGGAAGAGATGGACAGGGAACAGGCAAATGGGGAGGGAGGAAACTTGGAGGACAGTAGAGAAAGATGGAGGGAGAAAAGGAGGAATGGGGATGGAAAGGGGAAGGTAGAAACCTTTCATTTCTTTGAGCGGGTGTAGACCCCATGAGACATTTTGTTGACCCCATTTTACAAACAAACAAACAAACAACAATAAAAAACTGAGGCTATGGGAATTAAAGGACATCACTCAAGGTCAAAACCCTAGTAAACAGAGATTTGATCCAAACTCCAAGGACCTCAAAGCTTGTGCTTCTCTGGATCCAGCACGTGCCCCATGCCAAGTTCTGAGATGCACTTTACAATGTAGTTTCTCCAAGCACAGAAGCCCTGTTCAGGGGCCTCTACGGTATAGGAGGAATAGACAGGGCCACCCCAGGGACTTACCACCTGATGGCAAGATTTTAAAGACGATGGGAGGGGCATGTCTAACAATCATAGTGACCAGCAGGTGTGTTCTGCACTTTCCTGTGGGTGAGGTTTGGCCCAAGCTTCCCTGCCTTTTGCTGTCTGCCCACCAAGGAGTCACCAGCCTGCCCAGGGCCTTGCAGATGACACACAAATATGGTATGGAGTGCAAACACACGCCATGAATCTAGAAATTTCTTTTCTTTATGATTCTGAAGGGTTGTCCCATGCCTGGAGAGCCTGCCTGCCTCACTCTCCTGAGGTCAGGAATGCCATTTTCTCCATGTCTTAATGGTTTTCAACAGACTTTTAGGGTCAAAAGCAGAATTAACTAAGCCCATGGCCGGCACGGCCCTTCTGTGGGTTCCTTGGTGGATTTATTTGACCGTTTCTGTCATTTTGAAATCAACAGCTCAATGTTTTTAACCACATTCATTTGTTGTGCAGCCATCAACCCCATTCATCTCCAGATCTCTCTTGTCATTCCAAACTGAAGCTCCATTAACAGTAACTCCATGTCCTTCTCCTAACCCACAGCAAGCACTGTCCCGTTCTGTCTGTGTGACCTGGGCTACCCTCTATTTCCTACAGGAGGAATTGGCAGCATTTACTTTTATGTATCTGGCTTATTTCACTTACCACAGTGCCCTCATGGCTCATCCATGTTGTATTTGTGTCTAAATTTCCTTCCTTTTAAAGGCTGAGCTATGTTCCACTGCATAGATATACCAACTTTTGTTCATCCGTTCACTGTTTGATGGTGCTTGACATAATTTCTCAAATTTATTTGGGCTTTATATGTGTGACTATTTTTCCTACATGTTCATATGTGCACTCTATGTATGCTTGGTTCACACAGATCAGAAAGAGGCATCAAGTCCTGTGGAGCTGGAATTGTGGAGGCAGAGAGCCACTATGTAGTGCAGGGAACCCAACCCAGACTTCTGCAAGAGCAACAAGGTTCTTACCACTTAAGCCATCTCCATGGCCTCATACTTGGTTTAATTTTAAAGATCACTATAATCCAAAAGCCTAAAAATTATTTCTCCAGCCTATGTTCACTACCCTCTTTATTCAGGCAATAACTAAGCACCTTTTCGCAGAGACTATAACCCCATATCTGGGGGGGGGGGATGGTTTTTTGTTGTTGTTGTTTGTTTGTTTGTTTTGTTTTTTGAGACAGGGCCCCTCTATCAATTCCTTCCCATTCTGGAACTTGGTATATAAACCAGACCGGCCTCAAATGCACAAAGATCTACCTGTCATTGCTTTCCAAGTGCTGAGATTGAAAGGCCTACACCACCAAGCCCAGCTCTTAATCCCTATCTTCATTTAATTGCTAAAGAAACATCTCATTGAAGGCCATGAGAAACATTCAGTCCCTAACTTTAGAAACAACTGTGGGGATTCAAAGTAACCAGTGAACCCCAGGGCAATGGGCTAGCCAGGAACTCAGCAAGGACAAGTGACTTGCCTAGCACAGGACTTGGTGGGCAGACAGAAAACGCTAGCCTCTCCCCAAGGAAGCATTGGGTCATCAGCTTGGCCTTTCACACCACCAAATTGTGGGGTTAGGCAAGGGCTAGCAATGTGAGGGGTCAAACCACAGCAACTTCTCCTCCTCCTGAAGTGACCCAGTGGGGAAAATGTCAGGCACACTCCTTACATGTCACCAGTCACCCACACATTGATTTGCCACCACTTTCCAATATATTGGGATTCCTCTCAAGGTGGTGGAGATGTGTAAACTCATGGAAACTCACTGACTTCATGTCTGAGAAGAACCTTGATGTCCCAGCCTCATGTTTTCTTCTGAAAGAATTTTGTTGAGGCTAAGACTTCCTGCCTGACTTTCCCACAAGTCTCCTTTCTCGGAGGAGAAGGAGATACTTATCTATGTGATCTGTGAGCTCAGAAGAAAGCAAGACAAGCCATTCCACAGTGTCTCTTTAGGAAACGCCTTGGGCTGTTTCTATAGGGTTGTGTTTGTGAGGAAAAACTCCAGATTGCCTAATGGTGCCATTGCTGGAGTGGACAAGCCTGTCTAACTCTAAGGAGCGGCCTTTACAGGGCTCACTGTGTGATCACCGACTTCTGCCACTTCTTTAACCCACCTCCACCTTCTAAATCCCCATTGCTCTGTTTGACCCGAGCTGAAGAGAAGAAATTCATTACTTTGAGCCCCTAAAATAATCACTGCTTACAGTCACTACAAAACCCCCTAAATCCCAGCCTCATAACTCTGTAAAAACTTTACATTTCAATTTACAAAATCCATTGTGTTCCTGTTAGAGAGGACCTATGGTTAAGGGCCTCAACTGTCTGGTTTCCTAATCATCCAGAGACAGTCATCCCTACCATGGTGAATGCCTCATAAACCTACTTCAGGGTGCTTTTCAGAGCAGAGTATTAAGTGTTACAGATCACTTCCACCCACTCTCCACGGGGAAAAGTCCACAGTACCCACTGGGTATTGCAGAAGAGTCTACAGACTGTGGTTTATTCATGTGCCCCAGAGAAAGAAAAGAGCTAAACACTGATGAAGCTGAGTGTGCACTAACAGAGCCCATCAGGGTCTGGTGCTTACAATGTGAAGGTAAAGATTTAAAGATCCAAAGTACAGCACTAGGTTACTCAAAATGCACAGCCATTTAGCAACAGAGCTGGGGGTGGATTAGGAGTCATAGAAACTAAACAAGAGAGGAAGGAAAGGATGGGGGTGAAGTTGTAGAGGACTCAGAACCCAAGTGAGCATGCCCTCTGCCTTAGGGACAGGCAACCATCCTGAAAATAAAAGACAAACAGAAGCTAACCAGATGGAGATGTCAGTAACCGAATCTCCCATTAGACCCTGAGATGACAGCAGTAGTTCCCACACCATCACACTCCAGGGCCCTTTCATAATTTTCCCCTTTGGACCTTGTGTTTTGAAAGATTGTGTGTAACAAACAAACTGTACTTATTGAGTAATAACAAATATATTTCCCACTTACTCATCAAGGGTGTGTGTGTGTGTGTGTGTGTGTGTGTGTGTGTGTGTGTGTGTATGTATTTGTGTGTGTGTTAGCCACAACTGGATGTGCTCACTTTGAACTCTGACTACCATGGATTTGATTTCTTAACCATATTTCAGCAATGTCTGTGATGTCACCAACAGCCAATCAAATCTTCTGACCCACACCAGACACATTGCTTCCATGATTTAGTTTCAGTCAAAGCAAAGAAACTAAGCGTTCAGCTAGTCTAAATTGTCCCAACATGGGATGAAATGACAGTTTTAAAGAGAGGCCAAAAAAATCACTCCTAGGCCCACAGCCTAATTTAGGACCCTAGAGAATGTGGAAGTCCTTGGTCCTAGACTAGCTCCAAGATTCCCTTTAAGGTTCGTGTACACTGCGTTCTTCCCAGGGGCTGCCAGCATATAACATTTGCTATCCCACAGCTCCTTCCCAACTGGTACCCTCTGAATGTGAAATGTTACCCACAGACTCACATTTTGAACACAGCCTCCAGCAGGTGGCACTGTTTTGAGAAGTTATGGATTCTTTGGGACATAGGTCCTTGGTGGTGAATGGCAACTTCTGAGATGAATCTTGTAGGTTTATAGACCAGCCCCATTTCCAGTTCTGCGTACTACTCCCTGATTCTCCAAAATGTGAATAAGCCATGCCACAAGCAGCCACCGCCACAGATGGAGCCATTCCAAGCTCCATGTTATAAAGCACTGTGAGCCAAGACACGCCTTCCCTCTCATAAACAGTTACCATCAGATATTTTGTCACAGTGAGAAAAAAGTCATATACCATTAGACAATGACATGCTGTGTGTTTCACTGTCTGGCTGGTTGGCTGGTTGGTTGGGTTGTTTGTTTGATGGGTTGGTTGGATGGATGGATGGGTTAGTTGATTGATTTGACTTGTTGGTTGGTTAGATTGGGTGGGTGGGTTGGTTGATTAGTTAAGTAGATTGGTTGGTTGGGTTTGTTGGTTTGGTTGGGTGGGTGGGGGATAAGTTTGTTGGATGAGTTGGATGGGTTTGGGTTTTTTGTTTAGGTGCTGGGGAATTTCTTTTCATTAAATAAGAAGTTTCTCAAAGACAGGAGCCATGTCACTGTATTCCTGTCATCTATATGGAACCAGATCATCACTCAATATTTATTACAAAATTAAAATCTATAGACAAGTATGATGGACTCTGCCCTTGGCGAACAGAAGGGAAAAACACAGCCCACTTGAACGCGGTGGGATCAGAACGAGAGCCAAGGATGGAATGTCTACGTGAGCTTTTCCCTCCCCAACAGAATGCTCTGTGTGTGCCACTGGCTCTGGGATCCTGGAAACCTTCTATTCTTTTCTATCCTTTCTGTATCGTCAGGGCCTATCCCAGTGCTTGGTGTATGGTTGAGGCTTGACAAGGGAAGAAGGGGGGACTGCCTTTCCACGCTATCTTCCTTCTGCAGCCCCACTATCCTAACTGTGTACTCCCTTACTCCCTTCTTGCCACTGATAACACCAAACAACTTAGCTTCCATGTGCAACTGACACAAATCCTCAGAACTGTCCTGCATATAGAAGAACTCATTATAGGCATGCCAGGAGCTTATGAAATTCTTAATTTGGAGTTAAAAATCACTTTTTAATCGATGTATTAGTTACTTTTTATTGCTGTGATAAAATACAAGGCAAGATATTTTTTTAAAGTGTTTATTTGGGTTTATGGTTCCAGATGGTATGGTAGTTGGAAAAGGATTCTAGAACATTTAAGTCCCAAGCATGAAGCAGAGAGATCAAACTGGATATAGCATATGACTTTTGAAACCTCAGAACCTGCCTCCATTGTCATATTTCTACCAGCAAAACCGTATCTTCTACAAATTCCCAAATAATGCCACCAACTGGGCACCAAATATTCACGTACCTGAGGCTATGGTGACCACTTTTATTCAAACCACCACAATCAATACATCCTAAATTTGTGTAATGGTTTTATCCTGTGTAGTTAGTTGTTCATAGTCTGCCTTGATCAGTCAAGACTTTGAATGGGAACAGCATGAACTGGTGGCCCCTCCCCTCTTTATTAGGCCCGATATTCTTATCTCCTGCTTCCCTGTTCCCTTAGTTCCCCAGAACCATTCAGAACACAGCAGATCCATGGAGAATGTTCTCACCCTCTACCCTGTTCTTGTTCCTCAGATGACTTATCCCACACTATAAATACTAACTTGTAGGTGTGAATAATTTACTCCCCACTTTTTTCTAGACTTCCCACAGAGGCCATGTCTGCTGTTATGTGTCCCCCGTGTCTAGATGAGGAGGTAAGGCCTGTTCACTTTCAAACCAGTCACCACATGGGTGAATATTTGGACTGCTCTATTCAATAAAAGGCAGTTTAGTGTGCTATCTCCTGTCCACTTTGCTCTACAGAAAAGTCATGATACACCAGAGAAATGAAGACACTGAAGTTATTACATGGTCATAATCATGACTTTGTTGTGTGACATGGGGTAAGTCACATAACCTTGAAATGCCACACCTTCTTCATATGAGAAAAAATGAAGTGGGGAATGCTCTGGGAGTCGCATTAACCCTTCAACGGCCCCTAATAGAAAGAGGAAGGCAGCAGTGCAGGCTGTACCATTCTCTCTACCGAGAAGCTCTGCTTTCAACTGAGAAAGCTTCATTCTGGAATTCCAGCACTTAGGCTTCTAATCATAGGATACACAGCAATACCATGACATGCAATATGACCCAAATTAAGATGGAGATACATGTGACACATACCTCTAATTTTAACACTCTAGAGGCTGAGGCGGGCAGATCTTTGGTTTAAGGCTAGCCTAACCTATATACCAAGACTTTACTTCAAACACCAAGACCAAGCAGAATGAAACAACATGAGTTGTCTCAAATAGAAACAAGGGATGGCTATTATTGATAGAAGAAGCCAATATGCTGGATGTATAAAGTTATGAGTGAAGGGTTCCAGGCTTTTTGAAAGAGGTGATAATTAAGGTAAGTCATGGAAATGGTGGAAAAAGAGGAACCAGCATCCAGGTACAGAGGAAGCCAGGACAGGACCTGGGAGGTTAGCACATGAACCTTTGCATGGTTGAACTCAGGGTTACAAGTGGACAAAGTACTTTTCTTTAACGTGCTTCTTGCTTTTGAATTTTTACCTGCATGGGCTGCTTCCCTAACGAAGGTTAACTTTCAGGTTTATCCTCCCACAAGTTAGTTCTCGATGTTAACTTTACTAAGAGCTTGTATGTACATATTATATACTTATCATCTGAAGTTTGCCATCTCTTCCAACATCCATATTCTCGACAGTGTCCTCTTAACACCTGAGTTTGGGTTTGTTTTGGCCAATGTAAAGGGAGTGACTCAGGGGCTAGAAAATTGCTTTCATAATGAAGCACTGGACAGTCTCCAGTGTGCAGTCCAGGGCAGCTAGAGAACTACATATATGTTCCAGTCTAGCCACTGACCCTCGTATTATCCCAGCCCGAACCACCCAAGCATGACATAGACCCCAGACCTGCCTACATAACCAAATAACTATTTCCAGACCAAAGTCTTAGGAGGGATTGTGGATAACAGAAATTATATTAGCTATATACAGCTTGGATAAAGAGGCCCTACAGAAAAATTGACCAACTATGTACAAAAGGTCACTCTTTGTTTGTTTGTTTGTTTTGGGTTTTCAAGACAGTTATTTTGTGCAGCCCTGGCTGCCCTCGAACTTACTCTAGCCCAGGCTACAGACTCAGAGATCTGCCTGCCTCTGCCTCACAGGTGCTGGGATTAAAGGTGTGTGCCACCACTTTCTGGCCCAAGGGTCACTTTATAAGTGAAATGCAAATAAAAACCATGGGATGGTGAGGACAGCAGACTCTTCTTACAGTAATCTTATAGAGAGTTTTGAACTTCTGACTACAAGACCCCATCCAAAGCTCACCAAGGCACAACACTGTTGCACTTCCTTTTGAAGTCATAACACATCTTGCAGTGACCAGTTTCATTCAACGTTTATGCATCTTTACAACACAGCCATTGCTTACATTTTTCACGAGCCTTTTCTTGGAGGCGTTCATGAGGCACAGGGCAGGAACGGTTCCTGTATTAGTTACGTTTGTGTAACTATACAGCAGAACTCTGACAGAAACAAGAAAGTGTGATTAATTCGAGCTCATGGTTTCCGGGGACTCTGCCTGGAATCACTTGGCCCCATGCACTGTGGCATAGCATCAGGACAGTGGAGTATGTGAAGCCTGTTTGTGTCACAGCAGGCAAGAGGCAGAGAGCAACAGGACATGGTCTCCCTTCACCTAGCTACCTCCCTTCATCTAGGTCCCTGTGTCCAGCATCCAGCCCTCTGCTCCGCATTGCACTTGCTCTGACAAACCTACAGCGCAGGCATTAGCGGAACTTGCACTGATCCTTGGCGCTCTCCTTACTCCATTCTCTGGTACAAAAGCTGAATAGTACCAGCCATCATTCACATGGCATTTGGTGACTGCTAGGGCAGCTAATGCTGGTCAGGAGCATTCCATGTGCATGGCACATTTAGCCATGCCACAAGCCTATAATTAATTGTCTCCATATTATTAATGAGGTAAGGCCCATTAAGTCAGATGACCACTACCACAAGCAAATAGGTATAAAAACCCCAGTTTCAGACACGGGTGAGGTAAACTGCACAGTTGATGCTAGCAAGTCAGGAAGTGACGCTTTACCAGAGCCACCACACTGTGACCTCTATCCTTGTTTGAATGAGATGAGGGTCTTCAATGCTACAGACAGGAGAGTTTCAGAAAGCTGGAGCAGGTGATCACCAGAGTTAGAAGTGTGTGTGTGTGTGTGTGTGTGTATCAGTAGGCCTCAGGCCACATTCAGACTACTCTGTTTAGAGCACAGCATGCTTTGAAATAAAATGGAGTTTGCATTGTACTGTCCAGCTACTGGGTGTGGGGGCTGCCCTGGACTGTGGTTGCACCCAATGACACTCCTTTTGTCTGTGGGTATTAACTGCAAAGAACTTCTTAGGGGTTGGACCTGTGTCCACTTCCCTCTCTCAGTGCTGAAATCCTGTCTGGCTTCAATCTATCCAAGTCTTGTATATAAGATCACACTCATTTCATGAAAAGCTGTACTTTTGGCATTTGTTTTTCTCTCTTTTGAGTGTGGGTGTGTTATGTGTATAAGAGTGTATGCAGATTCATATGTGTACAGATACACAGGTGTGCAGGTGAATGTGTATCTGCCCAAGGCTGTTACTGACCTTTTTCTATCACTCTTTGGCTTCTGCACAGAGGCAGGGGTTCTCAGTAAACCCAATGCTCACTGTTTCGGCTGCTCTAGCTAGCTAGCCACCTGAGCATCACATCTCTACTTCCCACATGCTGAGATTACAGGTGGGCCACCATGCCTACCTGGCTTTTAGTAGATTCTGGGCAGTTTTCACACTTGTGCATCAAGTGACCCACTGACCCATCTCTCCAGCCCCTATTTCTTGGCATTTCTTAAAACTACAGGAGATGCGGTCCCCTGGTTTCATGTGCATTCAGGTGTGCCAATAATTCAATTGGTTTCGGGTCAGTAGCCCGTAGCCACTGGGCTGTGTCATCCTGATGACAGTCACCATCTGTCTTCCACAGTTCACATGTGTTTGCATGTGCTAAGCCTGGCCTGGCTGGTTCCTTTCTGTGCCTGACCAGATGTTAAGTGCACTGGAGTATGTGGCCTGGCTTATCAGCAGCACCCTGACTCACTAGAGCAAGGTAGAAACTTTTTCCTGCACCCTTGAGTCACCCAGGCAGTTCTGAAGGTACCCAGGGCACTCCTGAACCCAGCAAGGTGACAACTGCTAGAATTAGGTCCGCGGTGTGAAATGTATCAGATCTCCAAGTATTCGGGGCTGACCAAAGTCCAGCAAGTCCATCAGTTATCAGTCTCTCAGTCAGGAGAAGCAGAACACAACCAGCTGGCCAGGTCAGAGATGAGAGTCTGCATGTCCTACCGGCTCCAAGGGGAAACAGTGCTCAATCTCTAGGGACCACACAAAAAACAGTAAGGGACTGAATACCGCTCCTCCTGGCCTGTGCTCTTCCAGCCTAGAAAGTTCCCTATACAGTTGCTATCTCCTTTGAGATTAGCTAACACATGTAGCTGAGAAGCCTAGAGAGGGGTGAGGTCACATAAAATCAACAACACCTAACTCTCCACCCCTTTATTCCCACCGCCTCTCTCTTGCCAGCAGAAGGAACTCTTTGATCTATCTAAGTAATGTCTACTGCTTAATCTAGGAGGAAACACAAGGGTGACATCCCAAAACAAAGTAGGCCTTGCAGGACCCATTTCTGAACGCAAGGGTCTCTTACGAATGGCCATTCTCTGTGAAGAGTATATGGGCAGCAGCGAAGCGGCATCAGGCTCAGCCCCAGAAAAGCAGAAACTAAAAAAACAGTCCCATCAGAGGCTGCAGCATGGTGCTAAGACAGCCTCCCTCTCTGAAGAGGGTACCCCACAGTGCCTGAGTCAGAGGGCTGTGAGCTCAGCCCCAGGCTGGGCCGGGAAGATGAGTCAGAGGGTGTGGAGAGAAGTGAACTTCTTCCCTGGCCAAATATGGGCTCTGCTCTGTCTTGCCATCGTCACTGCCAGAGGCTGAAAGCTACATCTGCTCCACAGGACAGTGAGGTCCCTGACAAAAATGGAAACTATTCCTCCCTCCACTCACCCCTCCCCTCCACAGCCAGTGGGTGGCATTTTGCTGTACACTAGCCAGGCACCTTGCACACCCACCCTCTCCCACCGCACAGTTGCTCAGTTGTTACTGATAGTGTAAAACAGAGAAGCAACTGTAGCTTGCCTTGAGTCTGTGTTTTTTCTCATGACAGAGTCCTACTGAGGTATCACAGATCCCATAGCACACGGATGGGAGGCAAGAAGAAAAGAGAGTCCTCCGCCCCAAACACAATACGAAGAACATGATAGATCTCCAGTTTCTTAAATGAAGAAAGTAACAGCAGCAGCAGCAGCAGCAGCAGCAGCAGAGAGAGAGAGAGAGAGAGAGAGAGAGAGAGAGAGAGAGAGAGATCCTCTGCCAACAGACTTAATTCCTTGAGGAAATACCTTACATAGCAGACTTTATATTCCAAGCAGTGCTCTAAAATTTTCAAATTAGCTCACTCACCATGAGCCTTCCCTCATCTTTTGTCACACACCAGCCCCTGCGGACAGTGCTGTTATTGAGACCCATTTTACAAGTGAAAAGCCTGAGGAGCCTGAGACTCAGTAGATAAGGTACTCAAGTCATGCAGACAGCATGTGGATCCAGCACTCCAATCTCCAAACCCCAGTCTCACACCCTAAATTTGATTCATTTCTGTATCTCTGATATAGAAACAGTGTCTGGTGCACCTTGACAATATTAACTGCAGACCAAGTAGAATAATTAATAAGTGTGTGTTTCCCAAGTAGACAGTGGATTCTGTAGTGGTGAATTTTCAGCTACACCACTTTGTGCTCCAGGCTGATGGTCAGGAGCACAGGAACTCTTTGGATTTTCAAATGGAAGATGCATACACATTAGCTTACTTTTCATATAACATCTAACTCAAAGGCTGGACAGTTCTAATCCTCCCACAGCTACTTTTCCCTCTGGTACTTATGGCTCAACACCCTCTAGATTACCTTTAACTTTGTTGCCCTGTGACCTTTTGTGAGGCCCATTGATCTTTGCTGCCCGAGACACTTCTGGGCTGCCATTCCAGAAGCCATTTTCCCTTTCCTCCTACATTTCAGATGGTCTTCCTTCTGCAGCTCTAAATCTCCTCCGGCTCCCACAGCATCATGCCCCGCCCCCCACATTCTAGCCCACATAACTCTTAAAGGTCCTGCCCTATCTCCCATTGGAGACATTGGCCACTGGCATCTTTATTGATTGATCAAAACTCAATTGGGGAAAAGGACCTTTAGACATCGATTCCCAATTGAATAAAAGCATTAGAACCAATCACCAACAGATTTTTGTATTGGTTTGCCAGTGTCTCACAAATGTATTGTACCCTAAGTATCTTACTGGTAAGTCTTAAGTTATCCAACTTTCTAAATCAACTTACCCAAATGACAGAAGCTCTTCTCAGGCTTCCTCCCTTTTCCCTGCCCCCTTCTCACCAAGAGACTGGATCACCCTAGGTGTGTGACTGGTGCCTTTTAAGTTAGCTCTTCAGGACCAAGGATGTCCTGTGGTAGAGAGCTTACCTGGACTATATAAAGTCTGCCCTCTCATCACTACCAGAGAAAGAATCTAGCTGTACTGTTTCTCCCACCTCTCCCTCACAAGCAAGCTGAGGTTCTCTCTTCTGTCTTCTTGCTTTGCTTTGTTTCACTTTGTGATCTTTGCAAAACAGGTGGCCAACGAAGATCCTGGTAGAAGTCTTGGTCACAGAGTGTGGGGCAAGTCCATGCAGAGCTTAAAGGAAAGAAACAGAACAGACCCAGGTAAGCCCCGCACATGCAAGCTCTATGGCCTTGACCAAGATGCGCACAATCTCCAATGCTCAGATGAATGAAGGACAATGTCCACCCAGGAAGCTTAACCAGAACTCAGTAAGGAAACCCAAATAGCAACTCGTGCAGTCAGTAAGTACAGCCACACTGTGATCATCGGATCAGTTCCAAATAATGGCATGCACACAGTTCTGTGTGATTCATGATATTAATCTGATTTTTGATCTCCAAATAAAACTGTGAGTGTATTGGCACAAGTCAACAACCAATGGTGTCACAACAGGCCTGGGCTGCCCAGCCCATCACCTCATTGTGCTTCATATATTCCCTCCTTCTTTGGAATAGTTTTTAAATTACTATATGTGATATAGTGTGTCTATATATACTATACATTATATACCATTTCATTTATGTATGAAGTGTACATCATAATATATATACTATATAGTGTATATTATAGTTTTATATTACAAACTTATTCTATATGCTTTTAATAAGTTTCAGTTCCTTTTCCAATCTCTCTCTGCTTATTGGATCATTCTTCCTGGTAGCCTCTAAGTACTTACATGGCCATATTGCCGTAGACCAGACAGTGGGCATGGGTAAAGTACATGAAACGACTTATATAGAAAACGCAGAGGGGACATCCAGGACTAGTGCAGATGCAGAGACAGGATGTGGTTCGAGATCAAGGTTGAGCCTGTATATAATATTAAATCCATCTGTCTGTCCTCCAGTCCTTCCATTTTCCCCCAGCCCTGGTGGCAGCAGGTGTAGGGAGAGTGACAGCTAAAGCCAATGTTTCACGCATGCGAGGCAAGCATGCAATCACTGAGCCTGGTCTGTTCTTTTTCTTTCTTTCTCTTTCTTAACATTTTATTTTCAGACAGGGTTCACCAAGTTGTCCAGACTGGCCTTGAATCTGTGATCCTCTCAGTAACTGGGATGAGATCCCTGAGCCAAAAATGAGGCCTCAAAGTACGGAAAGTTCAAGGCAAATTACCAAGTGTAACAATTCTGCATAACAGGCTGTTGAAGGCTGGAGTCCCACAGCATCCTGTTGGCTGGCTTGCCTGGAAAATGTAGCAATGAAGACAGGAAATATTCCTCCTGGGGGTACAGCTCTCAAAAATGTCAGAAAATGTGAAAGAAATAATATTTCACTTTACATGGCTAGCAACTATTGGGGGGTAAATTATCACCTGCTTAGCTAAAATAGGTTGAAATAAAGAAACTGTTTAAACTAAGGCTTTAAGCAAGGCGTGGTTATTCATGTCTCTAGTGCTAACACTATAAAGGTAAAGCAGGAGACAATCTCAAATTTGAGCTGCAGAATGAATTCCACAAATGTGTGTGGGGGGGTGTGTGGGGGGGTGGTGATGTGTGGTGTGTGTGTGTGTGTGTGTGTGAGTGAGTGTGTGGTGTGTGTGGTGTGTGTGTGTGGTGTGTGTATATGTGTGTATGTGTGGTGGATGTGGTGTGGTGTGTATGTGTGTGTGGTGTGTGTGTGGTGTGTGGGGGGTGTGGTATGTGGGGGGGTGTTTGGTGTGGTGTGTATGTGTACACGCACACATGTGGGGGGTGTGGTGTATGTGAGTGCGGTGTGTGTGGTGTGTGTGTATGAATAGTTTAGATTAGGGGGTCAATAAATTATAAGCTACAGGTTAAATCCGTGAGCAGAGTTTTATTGCCACCCAGCCAGGCTTGTGCATTTACATATTCTGGTCACTTTTGTACTGCCTAAGAGATTATAAGAGACTTTATGGACACAGCCCTTCAAACAGAAGCTGGGTGTTGTGGCACAGACCTCTAATCTCAGCACTCAAGCAATAGGGGCAGCATGGAGGGTCAACTGTGTTCCAGCACCGTACATCTGTGAGTCTGAGCATCACATGCTGGACTCGGTGAGATACTGAAAAGAGCGTCTCGTGTTTACCTGGCGACTGCCCTGACAGCCGTCTCCCTAGCCCAGTGGTTCACAATCTTTGAAAGGGTGTTAAACAAAACCAAGGCTCCATACCGCATAGCTCAGAAATATTTTAACAAACCACACAACTTCAGGTGCACTGCCTCTTCACTGTCCATGGGAATGGTTGGAAGCACCAGCCTTGTCTCTAGTACACGATGGAAAACTTCCTGAAGTCCTTTATTCTTGCTCACAAACAAGAACTTACATCTAACTCCCAGGCATGGGATATTTGTGTTTGTACAAGAAACCGAGCTCTCTTCTCCAGTGCACTGCAGACCCATTAAGGTATCTTTTCCTGTCACTAACACAGGGACTGCTCTCGCTAGGCATCATGCTGGGGTTGACTCAGTGTCAGCTTTTGCAGCCCTGGGCCAATGGGCTCCTTCTCCCTTCGACCTTGATGAGACTTTCCAGCCTTTGTTTGCACTGGGCTTTGAGGGCTTCCCGAATTTCTTCCGTACAAGTCCACAAACGCTCTTTTATTACTCGGGGCTTGGCTCATCACCTGCTATTGACTAAGCTGAGGAAACACTGATCTCATTCTCAGAGCCCTGAAACATTTCATTCTTCATTGTTCTTTTAAAGATTTCACTTTCAAAATATGTGCACTTTCATCACGATCTGCTGGTAAATCCCACAGTCGAGGTAGGGATTCTGAGGTCACAGAACCTCACAGGTCTGCTTTTTACAATAATTAAATTATATTAGTTTTCCTTAAGTAGTTGGATGGCGCCTGGCACACAGTAAGTCCTTATCAAGAGGGGTGCACAAATTAAGAATTTGCTTTTATTGTTTACTCTGTTTTCAGATGTGCTCCTGAGCATTCTTAAGCTTTGTAGATGACTTGGATTCATGTGTACATCCAGGGACTGTTTTTTTTTTCTTGGAATACTAGCGAGTAATGTCTTAGTTTTATATATTTTGTAGGCCAAGTCTTACATATACTTTCTGCAAAATTCTCATTCTTCTGCACCGATATTTTTTCTCAACTATAGCCTTTTAGCTTATTTTGGACATAATATTTTTACAAATGCTGCAAGAATTTCATCCATGTGTATAATGTATTGTTATTATACTCACTCCAGACTCTGCCCCCAACTTTTCTTAGATCCACCCCTCTCTCCATACCAACTTCAAGTCCTTTTGAATATATATGTATATATATTATATTTACAGTTAAATATATAAATATATACTATATAAACCTATAATATATAAATATATTATATTACATAAAGTTTATATAAAATATAATGTATTATATATTAAAATAATATATAAACATGCATATACATATGTGTGTACACACACATATATATTCATGTATATATATATTTATATATATATATATGTATATGTATATATCAGTTGTTAGAGTGCTTGCCTAGCATACATGATACCCTGGGCAATCCTCAGAACCACAAAAAACACATTAGCACATTTAGGTCCTGTGGGACAACTCATTGCATAAAGGAATTTGACCCCCAAGCCTGGCAACTGGAGTTTGATTTCTGTAAGCCACATAAAGGGAGAGAGACAGAAAGAACAAACTTTATAAAATAGAGGAGGTTGGCATTTAAAGAATCTGAGCAGCAAATGAGAGATGGTGTTGGATTGATCCTGTCTCACCCAGAATGACCTGCCTAGCATTCCAAATAGAAATCACAGTCCTAGGACATGCTACCCTGTCAATGATCAGACACTTTGTGGAATACGCTGATAGATATCATTGTAATAGAAATGAGTGTGATTTTCCTATTCTGGTGTATTCAAAGATGAGCATAAGATTGGTTTTGTTTGGAATCATGTGTGTTGGGGGCAGTGAACATGCAAATACATGTGTACATGGGGATAGAAGGCACTGAGTTCCCCTGGGGCTGGAGTTACAAGTGCTTGTGAACCACTAACTGTGGGTACTAGGAGCTGAATTCAGTCCCTTGCAAGACCTACAAACACTCTTAACCACTTTGAAATTTCTTTAGCCCTCAAAGACTACTTAAAAAATAATAGTAATTTTATGGCTCTACAGTCTCCCCGACAGTTCCTCATCTGTTTGGTCAAAGTCATCTCCTGTGGAAACCTGCCCGGGAGACTGAGAAATCTGGGTCTTCCACACACATACAATCAAACATCATCTTTGCTGGGCACAGGGGTTTACTACAAAACCCTCCTTTGAATAAGGTGACACTGAAGTCTGAAAAGGCTACATCACTGTACCTCTGGTTTCCCAAGCCACACCAAGGGAATGTCGTCAGCAGATGATCTTTGGCACTGGAAAAACAGAGATCTGTGCAAGGGGGTGTTTATTTCCACAGAGCAATCAGCTTGAGTGGGCCTGTGGAATCTGGCCTGTTTATAGGCCCTTGAGTTCCTGGGAACCCAGGGTGACATCAGGTTGTATTTTGAGAATTTGACCAGAGGAGTCACCTTTCCAACCATGTCACTAGCACAGGTTCTTTCTGAACTCTGCTCCCCTCTCTCACCCCTGCAGCCTGACTGCCAACTCTGCTCCCCTCTCTCACCCCTGCAGCCTGACTGCCAACTCTGCTCCCCTCTCTCACCCCTGCAGCCTGACTGCCAACTCTGCTCCCCTCTCTCACCCCTGCAGCCTGACTGCCAACTCTGCTCCCCTCTCACCCCTGCAGCCTGACTGCCAACTCTGCTCCCCTCTCTCACCCCTGCAGCCTGACTGCCAACTCTGCTCTCCTCTCTCACCCCTGCAGCCTGACTGCCTCCTCACTGTTCCTTACATCATCTGAGTGCTCTGCCTTCATCACCGATGTCTGCCACCCTGTCATCTGACCTCTCCTGCCTGGGGTAAGGGGACACCATCCACCCACACAATACTCTGTCCATGCTCTGTGTTGTCTCCTTCCCATGGTGCTCCCTTACTTAAAACATCGAAGCATGAGCTCTGGAGCTCATCTGCCTGGGTTTAAATTTTGCCTGTTCCCTTCAACTGTTTTTTGACCTGAGCAAATCACTAATCTACATGTTGCATTGATGGCTGCAAAGTCCCCCACAGGCCAGGCACAGTAGTCTAAGCACTTAAGAAGAAGAGGCAGTAGAATTGTAGGTTTCAGGCCCTCTTAGTTAACAAAATGAGTTCAAGTCAAGCCTGGATCTTGTCTCCCCCAAACCAAACAAATATAGAAATTCATATGGAAGTTCCTAACATACATAAATACATATATATTTTTAAAAAAATAATACTGTAAGACTCACCTATGCCATCCTGCCTATATATATTACAGATCCCACATAAACCTACACTTGATCATCGCTGTTCACCGCTGTACTAGTCACAGAAGCTAGGAAAGGGAACCAGTCTAGATGTCCATTGTGGGGCGCTGCCTGCACATTCTCCATTACAAGATGGCGCTGACATCCGGCTGGAGTTAGCAGTAAACAAGCCATGTGCGCACGCGCTGGGTAACTTTCCACTCCTTAAGCTCTGCCTCTCCCGTGGCGTCATAGGGCCTGATGAGTTTCAACCAATCAGGGGGCTCCACGTCCAAGGCGAAGACTGATTCCTATATAAGGGGATGGGCTAGATAGTTCGGGGTCTTCGTCTTCACGTGTTGCAAGCTCTCGAGAGCATTAAAGTTTTACCGCAGAAGAATCCTATTTCGTGTGCCGCGTCGTTCTTGCTGGCGAGACGGTTGCGCGAAAGAAAACTGGAATTATTAGGGGATGAAAAGTGGATCAGCAGTTAAAAGCACTGCTTGTTCTTGAAGAAGTCCCAGATTCAGTTCCTAGCATCCACATAGTGTCTCATAACCATCTATAACTCCAGTTCTAGGGGATCAATTGTCCTCTTGACTCCACACCAGGTTAAATATGCCAGAGTCCTTGTGTTTTCTCTCATGCAGAACCTAAATTTAAAGTTTGTGTATACACGTATCTTTTTATATATGAGCATTGTGAGTCATAAAACTAGAAAGGGGATCATGAGAGGGGAGGAAGAGATCTTAGAGAGCTAGAAGTAGAGAAAGTAATAGGTTGCATACAGGAAAGAGTGGGGCCCAAATAGAGGTAGGAGGGGGAAGGGAGAGTCAGAGAGAAAGGGATGAGAAGACTGTATGAATATATGTATGAAGGTACTGTGATGAAACACCTCATTTTATATTCTTACCTAAAAATGTTAAAAAGAAGAAGAAGGAGGAGAAGGAGGAGGAGGAGGAAGAGGAGGAGGAGGAGGAGAAGGAGAAGGAGAAGGAGAAAAGAAGAAGAAGAAGAAGAAGAAGAAGAAGAAGAAGAAGAAGAAGAAGAAGAAGAAGAAGAAGAAGAAGAAGGAGAAGAAAGTGTCCTTATAAACCCCCATGCCTGAGCACTTGGTCCCCTACTGGCAGTTCTGTTTGAGGGGAGGGCAAGCATGTCACAGATCATTTTGAACATGAGGCTCAACTGGAAGACTTAGGACACTAAGGATGATTTTCAAAAACTACGCATGCTTCTGCTTCATCCTGGGTTCCCTGCTTCCTGCTTGGTGTCATGTGAGAAGTCACAGAAAGCTCCTACCGCCATGGACTGACCCAAAGCAGCCACCAGGCCTTCCCACCACAATGGACTGTATCATGTAAACTAAAATAAAGCTGTCCTCCTTGGTCACAGGTATTAGAGAAACAATCCAGCCTCTGTGTGAGCCTTCAGAGTGGTGAGCAATGGCCTTTTAGAGCAATGCCCAGAGTACAGCAAATTCTGATTTAGGTAGTGCAGAATCAACATTTTCTGTTCCACTCTTTCACTGGGCTTAGTATGTGACTGCAGAGGTTGTGGATTTACCATCTTTTAGCATGGCACCAGGCACAGAGTGAATCCTTAGTAAATATTTCTTAAATGAATAACTGAATGCGGGTAGCACTAAAGGCTACCCACACATGTTGAACCCCCTGACTCAAGGGCCCAGTGACTCAGTTTATTTGCTCAAAGATATTCAACAGGTAGAGAAACTTGCTTGGAGTCTCCAGTGTTGAGCTGTGCCCTAAACATAGTTGCTCACAGAGTATAGCAATTCCATGTGACCCAATGCTGCAGGGACACACTGTTGATTACTGTTGACATGCCTGTATGGCCCTATACACATTGGAAGAGCTTCAGCAGCTGTTCTTGGCAGCCAGCCATAACACCACCACCACCCTAGCTGTGTCCTCTGGCCTCGAGCTAGCTACCCCTGCTCTCTAACTCCTACAGTTTAGATCCACTTTCATCTCAGTGCTCAACTGGGCAAGTGTAGGCCACCACACCCTTGTATTCCTAGATGGAAATGCTTCCTCTCCACTCTGAGCTCCCTTGGCTCTTTATCTCCTTTGGGTACTTGGCATCTTGGAGTTTCATTATCTGTGAGGTACATAACAATGCCTTCTCCAAATGGAAGCTGTGAGAAGAGTCTTGCTTTCATGAGCACTCTTACCTCCAAGTTCCCAGAAGCCTGGGATCTTCTACTCCATGACCCTGTTCTCCATATAGCACCCGATTCCTAAACTTTCAGTCTATGTGTACACAGTGGATCAATCAAAAAGCCAACCAAGTAATAAATCAGTGGTGCCATGTATAAATGCAAGAAAGGTATTATCATTTGATGACTTTCCCCTTGTCTTTTTATTCTCCTTATGCTCTCATTCCACCTCTTTTTTATTCTATTCAAAAACTAGAATTAACCAAACCAAGCCAACCACCTGTGTCCCAGATACAGCTTCTGAGTACCTTCAGAGCTTCATTTCATTAAAGAAGACACGGACTAGGCTGTACAAACACATGTATGTGTTCTCTCACCCTGGGAGTGGCTTGTGAAAAAGAAGTGGGTGTGCATGTGTCCCATGTGTCATATGGGCATGTGCTGCAGTCAGTCACTTCTTTCATCCTCTTGCCCCATCCCAGGAGCTTCCCTCCCTGACAGCCACATGTCACCACCTGTACCCAAGGTCAGCAAACCTGATTGTTGCCTACTCTTTAACAAACAAAAGACCTCTCTTCCCACAAAAAGTCTTCAGAAAGCTATAGGAAAGCCTGGCGAATTTCATGTTACGGTGGCATGTGTAGGAGTCACTGCTTGATTTCTTAATAGCTGTGGATATAGGGACATGCCTACTTTGGAGACTTGGTCATATTCATGGAGACCTGTAACTTTCACAAAATATCTGTCCAGCCTCCACCCTTCTTTTTCTTGCCCATGCCCTGGCTGAAAAATGCAAACCCAGATTCTGTATAAGGCGGTGCTGGCCAAGAGTTGCTCCATCTACCTTATCAGCCTAACTCACCTGCCCAATCCAGGCCTGTCCCTTGAACAGTCAGGGGTGAGGCTCAGCTCTGATGGTTGCAACTTGTTTAGGTGAAACAAGCTGACTTGCCTAGCACCTGAGGCTGAGCCAAACCCAGTCCACAATGAGAAGCCCAAAGCAGGTCTTTTGGGAAGCAGGATGCAGAGATTAGACCATGGGAGGTTTGGGAGGCCTAGTTGTCCCAGGCAAAGGTTTCATCTTAAGGAAGACTGTGGCCAGCTCCAGTTCAAAACCTCAGCCCCCATCTCTCTTTCTTTGCAACAGGGAACAAGCTGTTCAGAAGCTAGAAATCAAGTGGATGGTCCTGGATACTCTAGTACCATAATTCATTCATCTGAGATGCCAGCCATTGTTAGACCCACCAATATTTTATGCACTCCAAAGAGAGAAGAAAAATGATAGTTACTGAAGTAGTATGAGATGACAGATCTTAGTCAATTAGAATGCATATTTCTACTTACCAAAAGCTTTTTAAGACTTTATTAGGATGGACCCATAAAAACAAAAATATTAATGAAGTAAATTGCTTACAGCATCCTAAAGCTTGCTGCACAATTCTGGGGACCTGAGTTGGCAATCCACATAAAAACTGGATTGGTGGCATGGACCCATAACGGCACTGTTGGAGAAATCTGAAACCCACAGATGTGCCATTCAGAATCTGACTCCTTGGACTCCTCCTAGTATAGGCCAGCAGGATACCAGGAATGGCCATAAGGAAGAGGATGCCTTTCTTCATCAGTGAGGGACACACTGTCATCTCAAGAATTCTCCTGATTAGTTGGTGTCACTCTGCATGACTGGCATGCAAACAATGAACTTATATTACGAATGGTTCCTTCTTTCTTTAATGTGATAAACTATGGAATCCTGAGAGTTGCTAGTAGGTACTGAAGAGTTAGTATTTTGAAGCTACATAGTCACCTTACAAGTGTTCTCTCTCCCTCTCTCTGTCTCTCCCTCTCTCTCTCTCCTTCTCTCTGTCTCTTTCTGTCTGTGTGTGTGTGTCTCTCTGTCTCTCTCTGTCTCTCTCTGTGTGTCTTTCTCTGTCTCTCTCTGTCTGTGTGTGTGTCTCTGTCTCTCTCTGTCTCTCTCTGTCTCTCTCTGTCTCTGTCTCTGTGTGTGTCTCTCTTTCTGTGTCTCTGTTGTGACTGTGTGTGTGTCTCTCTCTTTGTCTCTGTGTGTGTGTCTCTCTCTGTGTCTCTCTCTGTGTGTCTCTATGTGTGTCTTTGTGTGTGTGTCTCTCTGTGCGTGTGTATGTGTGCGTCTCTCTCTGGGGGGATGTAATAACATGTGCTAACCTCATGGTCTTAGTGTGCACCAGCTGCTGGTTGAGCACTCTAACTCACTCCATCCCCCCAGCAGACCTGTTTTGCATATGAAGAGGGGATACAAGGTTATTACAATAATATTGAAAACTGAGATCTGAGTTTAGAAGTCCAATTCTCGGGTCCATGATGATCCATCTCATTATATGTGGTACTCATGTGCCAACTAGAAAATTAAGATACACAAGGTAAAGGTTCAAAGCCATTTTCTCTATCTCAAACGCTCATGTTAATCAACAGCTTTCCAAACTAGGTGTTTGGGCTTTATTCTGTAGTTCAGCATCCCATGCACCACACAGTAAAATTAAATATCTTTCTTTCCTCTTGTAGATGAAGGTAATATAAATGATATCTGTGGCCAGATTGTCTTCTTCGATTTATGCATTGAATAACTGTTTCTAAAACATTCTTGGTGGACAAGGTCCTGTTAAGGACCTTACACGATGCAGGGAAGCAGATTGCATACAAGGGGTTGTAACTGTTACCAAGAAGAATAAATACTACTAACAACTACCCTGCTGGGAGATGCTTCCAGAAGTGGATCAACATACTGTAGGAAGGAGGTCTCTGCTAAGCCATTTGACAGACAGACACAGACCCTTGAAGAGTAGGGATTAATTCAAATGCCATGTCTCTGCAGTCTTATTTTGAAGCTCTCTGAATCTTCAGGAAAAATGGCCACACTGGTAAAGCCCTTGAGGAATGACTGTTGGTGGATTTTAAAGAAGGGCATTGAGTTGTACATGGGCAGGCAAGACGATGCAGGAGAACCCACCAGCTGACTTTGATGGACAAAGAAGTCTGCTAAATTAACATAAATGCCAAAACTTTGCTGCCTGCTGACCCCCACTGCCCATGCTCTGACCTCTAAGATTTTCCTGTCTGAGTACTTAATGAATTCCCCGAGCCTCAAGTGATACCAGACCCACAGTCTGTGTCAGGTAATTGTTTTTCTATTGAGTGACTTGTGGGTGACCTCAGTTCCCTGCACTGTCTCCCACGGGCAAGTTCTATGTTAACATTCTCTGCTTTAACTGCAAGATAACTTACTGATAAGCCACAGCTGACCTGCATGTGGAAGTGCATACCTGTCATCCCAGCAGCAGAGCGTGGTAGGTGAACTATCTAGAGTTCAAGGCCAGCCCCAACATCTGAAGACATCCTATCTCGAGCAAACAACAGAGATTTAAAAATAATAATAATAGATCTTTGAGAAGAATCACTAGAGCTGGAGAGATGGTTCAGATGTTAAAAATTAGATTCCCAACCCAAATATCAAGAGTCCCTGGATGACAACAACCTCTTTCCATAGCTTAGAGACCTTTGGGGAAGAGTTCCAGTGATATCAACAAACCAAAGAATGGGTAAACCTGGAAGACACTGGCCCAAACGCCTCTTCAGATAGCACACAGTTTCAACCTATAAATGAAAAGAGACATCTTGAATATGATTCTGATATTGTCATTGTCCCCAGGTCTGCTAGCCCTCCTCACAGAGCTACTGCAGCAAAGATGTGCCTGTCCCCAAGTGCTCTACAGCCTCAGCCAGCACCTCCAGACTGACCTTCCAACACCCACTTCCACTGCAGCTACAAGCTCTTTACTAATAGTGTGAAGGTGTTTTTTTTCTCCTGAAACCCCTCTAGGGCCTCTGTTGTCTTTCCTAACCCTCTTCCATGGCTGAGCTGGAAACACCCTGGGAATGGTCATGTGCCCTCTTGACTTCTTGAGCCCCTCTTCCCATCTACTCTCCCCTCTTCCTTTCCAACCTTCTAACCCTGTCCCCAGCTCTATGGGTCCAGCTATTAGCTAGCCGTAGTGGTACATAGCTGGAATCTCAGAACTAGGAAGGCTCAGGTTCTGAGTTAGAGACCAGAATGAGCTGCACAATGAGGCTGTTTCATGTCCCCTAGCCCTTGTTCATCAATACAAAACAACACCCCACTCACTCTGACATCATGTGAGCAGTGCTGTGATCTTCAAAGTCTACATGTCACAGGTCCTTCCATCACATGCTGTGGGCCAGGTAAGGTTGGAACTAGTCACTGTCCCCTCAGTCGGTCCTTCTCCCAATCCTCTAAGACTGATAAGGACATTGAAGCTCTAATTGGGGAAACGGAGAAGAAATGGCTTTGGCTCTCAGTTTAATACACATTTTTGGAATGCTTGTACTTAACTAATGTTGCAAAATGGAGTCAAGTTAAAAAGAAACACACACACACACACACACACACACACACACACACACACACACACACACACCACGCTCACTACAAGGCCTTGCAGCATTGAATGTTGAGAAGTTCTTCCAGTTGTCTAATCTAAATTCCTTCAGCTGTAACTCGAGCCCATTCCTACCTCCCCACCCCCACCCCACCCCCATCCTCAGATAAGTACAAAAACAACAGTTGCAGATGAGATCGCCAAGCTTCGGTTGCCTCATGTGCCTGAGATAAGCCCCACGGAACAGGCTTCCTATCTCCCTTGGCGTTGCCTCCACCCACCCATCACTGCTCAGCCCCTGCCCAGAGATAGCACAGGCCAATAGCTTGGGGTTGGGGGATGGAGGAGTCTGGACTAAGGAGGAAGGGAAGAAGGATGGAGAAAGCTGAAAGCTGGCAGCTTCTCTCAGCTGCTCACTTTTTGGGAGGTGGCCACAGGTGACATCTTGTGGGAAGCTGTGTTGCCTCATTGGAGAGGCTCCCTCAGTTAGGAAAGCATAATGTCAGGTGCTGTGCATGCCTGGGCCCTGTGAAGTCCTCAGATACTCCTACAAGGTGCATGCCACAGAGAACTCCTCTTCTGGAGTTTCAAAAGGGTTAAAAGGACCACTACAACCTTCCACTGTGGTTGGTAGAGACCAGTGCCTGGTCCTGTGGAACACAGAAAAGGATTGGGAAATGTCCGATGACTAACACACTGGAAAAAGTGAATGCAATGGTGAGAGAGTAAGAAAACGAATTAGTATGTGATTAAGGACCAAGAGAGTGAATGAGCAGATAGAAGAACAAATAAGAAAATTCATGCACCAAGGCATAGACACCTAAGTGGTATAGTAGATGAGTGTGAGAGGAAAGAGTTATGGGATGATTAAAAGAGTAACTAACTGGCGTGTAAAAAGAGTGAGTTGGCTAAGTGAGAGGATGCTCAATGGGTAGACAGGTGGATATGAGGTGGATTTGGACACTTCAAAGGATGGATGAATTATAGGTGAAGGAGGAGACCAAAGAAGATGTCCTGAAGTCAACCTCTAGCTTTCACATGCTCCCACACAGACAATCATACACACACAAACACACACACACACACACACACACACACACACACACACACACAGGAATTCTCATGAGCATTTTCTGAATGAACAAATTATAGAAAGACAGCCTCCTGTTTGCATTACAGTGCTAAAAATCTCTATTTGATTGACATTCTTGGATCTAGACTAAACAGGTCTAGTTTTAAGTATGCTCTGCAGTTCCTACGACTGCAGAAACAAACGGCATTTGCCCTCTAAGAGCTTATTTCATCTTCTTTAAAATGGGGGCATCCATGACTACCTCAAAGTTCTGCAATAGGGAATCAAAGGAGACTACAAGAACCTTTGGCAAGCATCTAGTATTCAGAATGGCACTTAATAAAGGAGTGCCTCCTTTCAGACCCCTGATGCAGCCTCTGCTTGCCCAAGCCTACCAACCCCAGTGGCCTTTGAAGTTCTGTCTTCTATGAGGTCACAGTCTTTTAGGGAACAGATACAAGTGGAAGCAACTCTACTAGGAAGTGAGGTGATGAAAGCATTAGGGTAAACTGTGCACATTGCAACATCTCAGCAGCTTTGGGTCTAGAACAGCAGCAACTTCTGTTTCAAATTGAGCGCAGAAGGAGGAACAAAGGATTCATTCTAGGGGGAAAAAATCAAAGGAGCCTTAAAAAAAAAAATCAATGGAATGTGGGTGTGTTGGCCTATCGGAGGAGGAACTGTACACAGAAAGATGACCTTAGAAGTTGGATGGACTGTTTGGAAGGCTGAAGCTCTTAATTCAGAAAAGAGAAGAGACTATGGCAGGTCAGAGAGCCAAAGTCTAAAACAGACATGCCGTGAGCATCCAGTTTAAATAAACCCTTTGGTAGGTTAGAGACACCACCAGGACCCTGCCTGCCATTGTGGGCTCTATTGTCTTTGTTGCTATGTATGTTCATTTCTTTCTTATTATTGTGATAAAAGATTGAACAGAAGCAACATAAGCAAGGAAACATTTTTCTGCTTCAGAACTTCAGAAGTGTTAATTTGAAGTAATGAGGGAGGCATGGGGGATAATTTCTCTGTGCTAGCAGGGGAAGAGGCAACCATTCACATGGATCACATCTGGAAACAGTGAGCTGGAGCAGAACCAGAAATGGATATAGACTTCAAGGCCTACCCCTAGTGAGTTACTTCTGCTAGCAAGGTTCTCTGTCCCAAAGGTCCCACAACCTCCCAAAAGAGCATCATGGCCAGCTGGGGAAGAGATGCTCAAACATGGGTACCAGTGGGGAACATTTCAAGCAATAATACTATAATATAATAATGCTGTGGTACCATGGGTGAAATGGATGGTGCCACCACAGCCACCACCACAGCCAAGGACAGCTCCAGATTGCCTTGTAGCATCAGCTTCAAATCACAGCCTGAGGGAAATGCACATATGGACAAAGAATAATGCCTGCTGAGAAACTGGCCTCTACTGCTTGGTGGAAAGGAAGGGTCCAGCCCCCTGCCATAGACATAAGGTGAGAAAAATCCGCCAAGCATAACAAGGCATTCCCAGTACTAAGTGATTCCAAAGATTTATATGTGATTTTTTTTAAAAAAAATTAGCAGCAAGTGAGCTTAAGAAAAATCAGTTGCCCTGGTTTCCTTTCTATTAATGTAACCAACACTGACAAAAATCAACTTTGGGGGGGGGCAATTTTGATTTACAGTTCCAGGTTATAGCTCATCATTATAGAGAGGTCAAGGCAGGAGCCTGAAGCAACGAGTCACAGTCAGTGGATGCTTAGTACTCAGCTCGCCTTCTCTGTCCCTCAACAGTCCATGGTCCTAAGTTGGGGCCTGGTATGTCCCACTTTAGAACTGAAACTTTCCACACCAAGAAAGGCAATCAGGACAACCCCTACACACACACACACACACACACACACACACACACACACACACACACACACTACAGACATACCCACAGGCCGACTTGGTCTAAACAGTCTCCCCCACTACAGACATGCCCACAGGCCAACCTGGTCTAGACAGTTCCTCTCTGAGAGTCCCATTCCAGGCAGTTCTAGGTTGTGTCAAGTTGACAATTAAACTAACCACGTGATGCCACTAGCTGAGATCATAATGAACAAGGGAACAAATGAGAAGGAACTCGACAGGCTGTGCAGTCAGAACCAGAACAAAAAGAAATATTAGAGGAACTGAAAAGAAACTCGTCTGTAGAACACCCGACAGGGTGTGGTGACACTGAATGTCACAATAGTTTGGGAAGGACCTGAAGATGCCAAACACCTTTACAGCATCTGGGCTGAACCAATGAATTGAAAAGAGATGTTGCAGAGCAAAAGGAGAGGGTAGGATTCCCTACGAATGGTTAGAGAAAGGCAGGAGAAAGATGTGACCAGAATGCCCAGGGTTGGAGACTGACCATGGTACATAGAGACGCGATCTCAGGCATCGGAGATTTGGAGAGGCATTAACTAAACCAACATATACTGAGTTCTGCACATCCCCCCCCCAAAAAAAAGGTGGAAGGCATGTATGTGTCCAATAATTCCAGGGCCTTCTCTGATCTTAGCGTGAAGCTGGAATCAAAGAGGAAGAAAGGGGAATGGAACTTGGTAATATTAAAGTCACTGTGACTTACTTCTCACTACAAAGAAGGATATCAGTACTAGAGGGGAGACCCCCAAAGATGAGCCCTGTCTGCTCTCCTCGAAGAAGAAAAGCATAAGGGGAAATGTCTAAAGGAAAAGGTACCTACTTTTTCATGGATTCCCTATTGTAGCACATTATAGTAAATATAATGCTTTATAATACCACAAACTTGTTTTCTTGCTGCTCTGGAGGCTGGAAATCCAAAAATCAAGATTTAGAAAAGGTTGTCTTTCTCCTGGAGTCTTGGGGAAATCATGGTCTGCCTTTTCCAGTTGTAGAAACCACCTATATTTCTTGGCTCATGAACCCTCTCTTGTCATTTCCTGTTCCCACTGTGCTCGCTGGTTGTCTTGTCACAGAAACTCTCCTCACGCTCTGGCTCCTCAAGCTCAGAATTACAAAGACTCGTGGAATGATGTCAGTCTCCTAGCTTTGGCTTTGGGCGTGTGAGGTATTACACCTGCAAGGTTGAGGGATTAGGACACAGGCTTTTAGATTTCTTGTATTATCTAATTTCCCTTTTACTCAGTGTCCCCAAGTCTTGGGTCTGAGCCTGAGTTTCTTAAATTTCTCCTATTTGTGATCCCTGAGAAATCTGTATATGTTCTCATGCATGTAGGTATGTGGAGCAGTCATACAAATCAAACCATCACTGATCTCAAAGAAAAGTCTCTTCAAACAATTCTTTGGTGCACATATAATTTTACCACTGGAAGAAATTTGCATATTCATGAGGTGGTTGTTCTTATTTTATATGAAGAGTTAGATCTTGTTTAATATTTGATTCTACGGGATAAAGAAGTACCTTCAATGCTTTTCATCAAAGTTTCCATGAAGTTAATTGATAGTTTGACATTTTTAACTATCAATGCAAAGAGCACTATTTCATGTAAGTACATAGCTCTACACGGCAGAAGTGTTCAAAGGCTTCTCATGAAACTGATGGAAATTCTGTTCTAATCCCAAGACGGAATTAACTTAATAACTTTTCATGAGGCTCAAGTCAGCACATAAAACAAATTTTGAGGTCAGATAGTCCTACACTACAAATACAAATAATGTGATGCCTACATACTGAAAGATGATGGAGGAAGCCATCTTCATTTTTGCATAGTTAAATCATCATCTTTTCAGAAAACTTCCCATGGGCAGTTTCAAAAAAAAAAAAAAAAAAAAAAAAAAAAGCTGTGATTTCTAACATACCATAGTCTTGAATCTGAGCCAAGATATTTAAGCCGAGGACAGCACTCGTGGTAAAAGGAGCAACCGTATGTTCAAAACTAAAGCTCATTGAGGTCACATTCTAGAACTCAGCCAAGCACTGCCAGAGCTTCCTAGGGCTTGGCTGTTGCAGGTTCAGGAGCCTTTTGCTGTTGCTAACTTTCCCACAGCCCATATGCAATTACATGACCCCTAACTAGGGAGCAACGGGAAGTTTAAATCCTTGGATAAGGGAACATTTGAGGAACTGGAAGGAGCCCAATGCCTTCCCAAATCCTTCTACACAAGGATTCCTGGACTTGGTGATAGATCATGTGTTCTGTTCCTGTGGTAAGGACCCTGGTATCCTCAACCTATTCCCTATCACTCACCATTTTTCACTGTGTATATAATGCCCTTGTCTAAACTCAGTAGATGTCACGGATACCAAAACACACAGCTTTTATAAGTATATAAGCTACAACAGGAAACAACTTCTACATAAAAAGCTGACACCAGGCTTTCTCGTTGGCTTTCCCCACAGGGAGCCCTCTCTGTGGGTGACCTGGTCTCCACTACCTCTCTACACTCCCTGCCCCACCTAGAAAGTGCACTTTTCAAGACAAGGTTTTCAGGTGCAAGGTTTAGCTCCTGATGAGTTATTCTGTGGGAACGGAAACCTGAGTCAAATGCCAGGAATAACAGGGAATTCCCAAGAAGGCACGGACAGGAAATGAGGATGCAGGAAAGGCAGAATTCCTAGTGGGATTGCTTTCCCTTTATAAAGATTTGTATCTTTGTATAAGTTAGGAAACACACACTTGCTGATGTGATACTATCGAAATTATTCATCCAGGTACCACTGTATACAGTGATGCTTTTGCTGCGTACCTAATGTGTGCTGGTCCAGGGTCAGTACAAGTGGAAACAAAGAGCATCACTGGAGATACTCAGCATTCAGCATGTGAGGCCATAAGCACCTTCTTTACACTAGATCACAGCATCCCAACAAACCAGATGCTCTTGCTGTTTACATTTGTCATGTGGGTAAAATCAAGGGAGAAAATAGATGTGTTTTTTTCCATACAATGAAATCCCATGTGAAATAAAGTCCCATGAATGTTAAGAGCAGGAACAGTGGATAACAGAGCAAGAAGATTATTATTGTTATTATTATTTATTATTATTATTATTATTATTATTATCATTATCATTAGCTGTTAAGATATGCCTTTTGCCATCTAGACTCTGAATATCAACCAAAATCTATTAACTTTTATAGCAGTATTAGGGCTAGATCTGCTGTCTATGCTTGAGCTGCCACAACTCAGTTTTTTAATTGATTGTCAAATATCCAGCTAAAATGGGGTCACAGTGGCACATTTGTGTAAAGCGTGTGCTTATGACCTCACATGCTAAATCTCCAGTGATGCTGAATTCTATGAGTTCTTTGTTTCCTCATGTGCTGAGCCTGGACCAGCACACATTAGGTACTCAGTAAAAGCATCACTGTATACAGTGGTACCTGGATGAATAACTACTGTGATAGTATCACATCAGCAGTGTGTGCATTCATGGTGCTGAGCCAAAACAATTCTGTGGATGTGAGGCCAGCTGATGTTTGTAAGACCTTGCCTCAAAGAGAGAAGAGAGAGAGAGAGTTCAGAAAAAAAGAGATCACAGAGAAAGGGAAGGGAGAGAAGGTGGAGACTAGGCGAGGTAGAACCTGAATCAGATGCCATGTCGTCAGCTGGCTTGGAACACTAATTTCTCCCGAATGCAATTATTCATGGGATGACCTTCTCCACGAGAGATGACTGCAAATGTGAAACCATGTTCAAATGCTACAGGCTGCTGTGTATTACCAGGTGCTTATGTGTATCCATGGCCTCAAAGAAAGATAACAGAGAAGAGACAAGGAGGAGAGCCAAGCAGAAGAATGTAGTTTGACTGTGGTTGGTGATACCAGGAACTATAAATAGTGACACCCTGCTCTAAGTAAGATCCAGTTTACTTGAAAAGTGGGGCCATGTTGTTTTCTGAAAATCAATGGTCTTTTGATTTTACTTTTATAAGGGAGTTCTAACAATGGGGTTCTGATGTCTTTTGTAACTCTAATTTTGTAATATTAAGTGGTATCATTAATATTGGGTATATCAGGATTTGTAATATAAAAACTAACTAATACAATGCATTGACATATTCAAATCAATTATTGTCATCAAAATGACCGTGTTTTATTCCTAGAACTAAACTTGAGGGAAGTTGTCCCCAAGATAGTCTCCCCACTGTCCCTCATGCTCTCATATCTCTCTTCGTTAAATATGGATAAAGTAACTTCTAACAAACAGAATGTGGCAAATGTTACATACTCCTGTGTCTGAGGTCAGGGCTCTAAAGATGTTGGCTTCTATCTTGTTCTATCTAAGCCTTCAACTCTCTCATACTCCTAACACCCTCTGACATTTTGGGAGCAACCCGATGGAAAAGGCATAATTGAGCCTCTGCTCACATGCAACTAAGAACCAGGGCTATCCATCCATGAGCCCAAGAGAAACTAAATCATCCCCACATTAGAACAGTTAGGAGAAAATCCTTTCCCACTGGTGATGGCAGCCCACATACTGTGCCTGTAAGAAGTCTTGAGATAAACTCACCTGACCAGCTCCATAATTCCTGCCCCACGGAACATGTGAGTTAATGAATGTGTTTTGCATCAGGACCCTAACTCTTAGGGTAATTCTTGTTTTCAGATGTACCAGTAGCTTACAGCCTTGGTGAGCAGTGGCTGTACTGAAGAATGTTGTAGAAGACAGCACCCCAATCCTAGCTTGCCAACCCTATTAAACATAGAGACACTGGGTCTTTGTCTCAATGTCTAGCACAAAGCTCTCCAAACTCTTAAATTTTCCTGAATGATAAAAGGGATAGGATCCTCTGTTGTTCTAATGAAGTGCTTCAGGATGGTGGCCGGTCCCCAAGGGTGGAATTAGGGTGTGGGGTAATAGGCCTACAAAACTTAGAACTTTTGGTAACACCTCTAGACTCTGGGGAAGAAAGAGAGATTAGAGATTTAATTAATCACCAAAATCTAACTATGTCATCAAGTATTATGTAGTACGGGTTCTATAAAGACCCTGAACAACTACAGTTTTCCCAGCATGGCAGAATATGCCTGTAATCCCATCACTTAGGGGCTAAGGCAGGAAGACTGTGAGTTTCAGGCCAGACTGGGTTGTATTTAGTAAGACCTTATGAGGAGCAGGGGTGAGTGGATTTGGAGCACTTCCAAGTTTGTTCATACCAACTTTGTAGGGACAGAAGTCTCCCTGCTGAGGCACCTCTCCTGGGTACCTTTTGGTCTTGATCTATGTATTATTTGTGTCCCTTCTAATCAAACAACAGTCATGTGTCAGATATTTCCTGGAATATTATACACTGCTCTAATAAATTATCCACCCAGGTAGGGTTGTGGGAATTCTCCAGCTTCTGTGGTAATGCAGGGACAGAGTATAAACAGCCTGGTGAACTTCTGTTAAGAATTAGCATCTAGGATTGGGACTGTCCCTCAAGCTTGTGATATCTAACACCAACTCTGGATCTAATTCAGCTATAGGACAGCCACCTACACATCATTGGTGTCAGAGGCATGGAGACATGGTTTGTGTGAGGAAAACCCCACACATTTGGGTGTCTAAAGTATAGTAAGTAAAAACATCTCAGTGGCTCTCACAAGAACGAAGGCCCAGGAAGAGATAAGAAAATTACTTCCTAGAATTAGCCAACTCCCAAGTCCATGGGGAGGGTGAGGAAACAGAAGGCTGACAAGTGTGTGACATTTAGGAAATTTCCCATGAGTCATCCCAGAACCTGTAGGCTTTAGAGTCTTCACCAACCACAGAGCTTAGAAGCTACCCACAACTCCCCCAGAGCATTTTCCTGAGATGAAGAGAGAGGAAAGGCCCCAGACATTGAGCCAGGATCTGTTCCCCCCTCGTGGGAACCCCACCTTCCACCCAATTCTCATCACCTCGAGAGCTGGAGACTCATGGCCTCAGTCTTGCACAGCTTTCTGAGGATTCTGGAGGCCAGGCAGGTTACTAAAGATCAGTTCGAGGTATGCTGTTTCCAGCCCAAGGTGACCCAATGTCCTTCTCAGAACACCAGCTTTGTGTCTTTCCCAAGAGTTAAGGAACAGAGTGAAGGAAAAATTTAAAGGCAAAAACCTAGAGAATAGACACAAAATCTAGTACTGGAGTCTGGAACTAATAGACTTGACAGTGGGAATGGGGATGAGGGCAGTAGAGGTCAACCTTGGGTATCATTCCTCAGCTATACACACCAAGGTTTGTGTGAAGCAGAGTCTCTCCCTGTCCTGGAGTTTACTAAGCAGGATAGGCTGGCTCACCAGCAATCCCTAGCACTGGGATTACAATGCCAACCAGGCACATTTTCAGATGGGTTTCTTGAAATCAAACTCAGGGCCTTACACATGCATGGAGACTTACTCTACATCCTCCTGGAATGGAGATGTGTTTGCTGGGGGAGTTTTTCAGTCTTCCAGGCTCACAGCCACGACTCCTTCTATAACCTGAACCAACTTTTCACAAATATAACAGCCTGATAAATGGCAGGCAAGCTATTCTATGACCTATGCACAGGTCACTCTTCACAGATAACATGATAGTATACTTTAGTTACCCCAAAAATTTTACCAGAAAACTCCTAGAGCTAATAAACAACTTCAGCAAAGTGGCTGGATATAAAACTAACTCAAACAAATCAGTAGCCTTTCTCTACTCAAAAAATAACATGCTGAGAAAGAAATTAGGGAAACAACACCCTTCTCAATACTCACAAATAATATAAAGTACCTTGATGTGACTCTAACCAAGCAAGTAAAAGATCTGTTTGACAAGAACTTCAAGTCTCTGAAGAAAGAAATTGAAGATCTCAAAAGATGGAAAGATCTCCCATGTTCATGGGTTAGAAGGATTAATATAGTAAAAATGGCTATCTTGCCAAAAGCAATCTACAGATTCAATGCAATACCCATCAGAATTCTAATTCTATTCTTCATAGAGTTAGAAAGAGCAATTTGCAAATTCATTTGGAATAACAAAAAACTCAGGATAGCAAAAACTATTCTCGACAATAAAAGAACTTCTGGGGAAAATGACCATCCCTCACCTCAAGCTGTATTACAGAGCAATTGTGATTAAAAACTGCATGGTATTGGTACAGAGACAGACAGGTAGATCAATGGAATAAAATTGAAGACCCAGAACTGAACCCACACAGCTATGGTCACTTGATCTTTGACAAAGGAGCTAAATCCTTCCAGTGGAAAAAGACAGCATTTTTAACAAATGGTGCTGGTTCAAATGAAGATCAGCATATAGAAGAATGCAAATCCATCTATTTTTATCTCCTTGTTTAAAGCTCAAGTCCAAGTGGATAAAGAACCTTCACATAAAACCAGATACACTGAAACTATTAGAAGAGAAAGTGGGTATGAGCCTTGAACACATAGGCACAGGGGAAAATTTCCTGGATAGAACACCAATGGCTTATGCTCTAAGATCAAGAATTGACAAATGGGACCTCATAAAATTGCAAAGTTTCTGTAAGGCAAAGGACACTGTCAATAGAACAAAATGGCAACCAACAGATTGGGAAAAGATCTTTACAATCTTTTACATCTGATAGAGGGCTAGTATATAATATATACAAAGAACTCAAGAAGTTAGACTTCAGAGAACCAAATAGACTTATTAAAAATGGGGTACAGAGCTAAGCAAAGTTGTTTGAAAGCTGTAAAAATATTCTGTACTATGAAAACCTTACAACCTAATGCTCACTCTCCTTACCCTGGGCTTGAGAATGTTCCTGGTACCTTGGAAATAGGTCACATTGTCAAATGGACCTTCCTCTCCTATGAACCTTGAAGGGGCAGGAGGATGGCATTGAATCTAAGTATCACAGTCTTTATGTAAGAGCACCACAGTGGGATAGAGGAGGTGGGATGTTGTTGCTTTATAGAGATGGAATTTCTATATGAAATGATGAACAAGTTCTGAAGATGGATAGAGGTGATGGTTGCATAATGATATAAATGTGCTTAATGCCACCAAACTATCTGCTTTCAAGTGGTTACATGATTATATATAATGTATTGCTACAATTAAGAGAGAGAGTATGCACATCAAAGACAAAGTCTACCACAAGTTCTCTTGGAAGCTGGCGGGAAGGCTCCAACACTATGTCCTCCGATGGATCATTGAGACATTCTGAGACCCAGAGACCACAGAGCAGACCTGTCTTTCCTCAGGAAGACTGGCCAGGGTTGCTACCATTCAATTCTTTTAGTTTTACAGCACAGAGAAGTGAGCAAACCTGCAGCCTCAAGGAGCAAGAAGAATAACATTTCTGGAATGACAGCTCAGGCAACATCAGAGCTCAGGAGACAGCTAAGGCCTATCTATCCTAATCTCATTTGATAGAGTTGCTGAGCATGCAAGAAGAACATACCCACACACCCTGTCAGTAGACACAAGAGGTAGAGGCAGACAATAAGTGGGGAAAACTACGGTATGAATGTAGCCCCCACACTCGTATGTTTCACGAACATGGATCTGGCTACAGCTTGGTCATCACTAACAGGAGATGGGGGACTATACCATGTCACTCTCCAAGGTATTAGGAGGAGGCGGGATATCTCAGGTAGCATGCAGAGTCTGGTTCCTGATCGTTGTTTTGACCATCCAAGCTTAGGAACCTTTTGCTGAGACACTGCTCCTCCAACAGCCTCTTCAGAAACAGAAGCCGTAGATAGGCAGACTGGCCTTGCTATTTTTGAGATGAAAAGATGCCCAGATGGTCCAAAGATAGCTTCCATTTCTGAGAATAAAAGAGAAGACATGCTGTTTCTCATCTCTGCATTTTCTCTCTCCCAACTACACTCCCATGGCCATTTTCTGTACCCACAAAGAAGAAACATGGGTTTAAGGCACAGGAGCCAGGCTTCTAAGAGCATCTATACACAGCACTCGCTCCATCTGCCATCCAAATGCATGGATGGGAACAATGACCTTCTTTTATAACTGAAGAAACTGAGACAGGAGATAGAATAACTGGATCAAACTCTGATGCAGAATCCTTAGAACAAGAAGAATAAGACTGGAATAGATAGAGGATGTTTTAGAGATGGCTCAGAGGTTAAGACTGCTCTTCCAGAGGACCCAGGTTTGATTTACAGTATCCATACTGTGGCTCACAGCCATCTGTAATTCCAGTACCAAGTGATTTAATGCTGTCTTCCTACCTCTGCAGGCACCAGTGCCCACACATGGTGCACAGACACACATGCAGGAAAAACACTAGAACATATGAAAATAATTTTAACCATATACATACACAGAGAACTGGACCTGGGGTTTTGAAAAACCTTGTGTGCATCCTCACAACATACCATCTCTTATATTCCATTTTCTCACATCAAAAAGTCATTGAAAGTATCTCTCGTGAAAGCCCCTAGCAGGTATACTTAGGAAACAAATCGTCTCTTCCCTTCCATGAGGGAATTTTAAATTCTTCTTTATGACCCAAACAGCAGCCCAATTCCTGCCCTTTTGGACAAGGCCAGGCCTGTGTGGTATCATCATCCATATTACATCACCACAGCTCAGCAGTGACATAAACTCTCAATTCTTACCTAGCCCAGCATAATCCATGCCTGCTGACATTCCTTGCTGAGATCCAAAGGCAGAGCTTTCTATTAGTTTGCTGCCTTGTTAGAGACAAAACTACCTGTTTCTGTCTGCCTTTCTGTGTCTCTGTCTCTTTGTCTGTCTCTCTCCCTCTCTCTTCCTTTTTCCCTCCATCCTTCCCTCTGTCTATTCATCCCTCTCTCAATCCTTTTTCTCTCCCTAGCTCTCTCCTGCCCCCTCCACCCCAAAGACCCAGGGATGGTGCCATGAGTCAAGGTATAAGAAGCAGCCCCACTCCATCCAGCATGTCTCATCTGAAGCTTGAGACTACAGGACATGAGTTCAGTGTCATGGCAACATAGGACAAAGAACTGCCTGTTAAAGACCATCTGTGATGGGAACCAAATGAGACTAAACTACAAAGCCAGCCTGAGTTCACAGGATTGGGTCTCCCCTCACAAATCCATTCTGAAATAGTCTTTGAGCACTATGTGCCAAAGTTGGCTGGAAACTCTGACAAATAAGACTGAGTCAACAGTCCCTGCTTCAAAGAGTTATGTGCTCTAGTACAGTGGCTCTCAGCCTTCCGAATGCTGTGACCATTTAATATAGTTCCCAAACATAAAATTTTGTTGCTACTTCATAATTGTAATTTTTCTACTATTATAAATCATAATATAAATATCTGTTTTTCGATGGTCTTAGGTGACCCCTGGGAAAAGTCACAACCCACATGTTGAGAATCATTATTTGTTCTAGTGGCTTGTACAGTTGTATAGCCAAGTAAATTCATCAAAACAAGAGTGCTGAAGACTTTGCAAAAGCTCTCTGGAAATAACAAAAGGGCTGAAGCAAGGCAGTCATTTGTGATTCACTGAGGTACTGCAGAGGTACCATTAAGCTGAGATCCACAGAAAGATATGGAGGTAACCATGCAAAGAGCAAGGATGGAATGTTCTAGAAAAGGCTCACCCCTGCAAAGTCTAAAGGCAGCTAGAGAGGTCAGCTGGCATACTTGGAGATTCAAAAGTAGGTATAGTTACTGGAAATGTAGGATAAAGAGGGGTGACGATTGGGAAAATTTTAGGTACTAGAACAAGCAGAGCTAAGCTGATTTATGACAAAAGTGTGTGTGTGTGTGTGTGTGTGTGTGTGTGTGAGTGTGTATGTGTGTGTGCACATGGGTGTGTATATGCACTCTTCAAAAGTCAATTTCACCTCCAGTGTCATTTCTCAGGTTTCATCCATAAAAGGAAATTGTAAATACCCTGGGGATCTGTCCTTTGCCTGAGGGACAAAGAGAACCCACATAATTGCTGCTCCCAGGGCAGGGACGTGGCCCAGAACTTATCAAGGCCAATACGCTTCTGCTTTGTAGAAGCAGGATGTACCCACGATGCCGCTATGTGACTGGAGTCAAACAGACCTGGTATGCAGGCACAGTGAGGGGCTGCAGCACTCAGCATCTACTGAGTGTGGGTTCTCCTTCCTCTTCACATAAAGTCCACTGTTTCTTCAGATGAGGAAGACTTTCTAGAATCCCACAGACAGAGCAGCTGAAGGCACCATGCCCTAAAATGGGCTATGTGGGGATTTATATAAACACAATTAAACCTCGTACCATACAGAATTCATCTTGAGACCTCCAGTATATGCCTGAAACCTCAGGCCTTCCCAAACCCAGCAGTACTGTTTTTTTTCCTGTATACTTGCTCCCAACAAGGTGAATTTATAAATTTAACACATAAAGAAATCTAAAACAACAAGCAATAATAAAACCGACAAGTAAAACAGTGTACTACATCTAGGATGGACATAATGAAAAATGGTCCTGGAGCCCTTGGGGTCATCTGGTCTACCTCCTCAGTGCATAAAGCAGACATTCAAGTATAGAGGAGAGAAAATGGCTTATTTTAGAAAGGCTTTTGACTGCAAGTAACACATCAATCAATGCTTATCTCATAAAAGAAATCAGTGGGTAGTTGGTGGCTGTGGGAATTTAGCTACCTAGACATCTGGAACCATTCATTCTGCCTCTCTGCTCTGCCTGCTGCATCTGAAGGATCTATAGGCATTGCCAGATAGCCTCTCCACCTAGAAAAGCAGGAACTGCTGCTCCTGGGACAAGGCCTACTTCCAAGCTAATTAGGTGACTGTTGGCACAATTTGGTACATCTTGGACTATGGGCTGAAAGCCTCAGAAACTCCATGGCTATCAACTAAAAGCCATTGACAGTTCTTTGCCACATGCTTCTCTAAGAAGCAACTTAACAAAATGGCTCCCTGCTTTATCAAATTAAACAAAGAAGCAAGTAAAATAGCATAAATGAGTATCATCACACAGAGACATATGTATGCATATACATATATATGTATTATACACATATGTGTATAACACATATATGCATGGTTAGAGCTCATGTATGTATATATATATATATATATATATATATATATATATGGTGAGGTAGGGTTTCTCTGTGTATTTCTCTGTTTCCCTGGCTACCCTGAAACTCACTAGGTAGACCAAGGTGCCCTCAAATTCTGAGGTTCTTTTACCTCTGCCTCCTGAGTGCTGGATTAGATGTATGCACCATTATGCTCAAATATATGTATGTGTGTGTGTGTGTATCAGAAAAATTTTTCCTTATAGTTTGCCATCAGCAATGTACTCATGTATTTTACATTTAATTACAATCATTTTTTAGAAATAGCTATAATCTAAATGATTTCATATTCCACTGATAGCAATCCCCAGTTTGAAAAATACAAGTATGGACATTAAGCTATTGGACCTTATGCTTTGCTACTCTTAAGCTGAGTGAGTATTTTTGAGCAAGTTACTCACTAGTGTCTCTCAGTTTATAGTCTGAATACAGATCTTAATCCTAGCTATTGGGTTACACGGTGCAGAACTGAATGCATATGTGCCCATACTTGGCAGATATGAGCATCCAGAAAATGGCAGGCACCACATGAAATAGCGAAATGACACAACACAGGCATCCCTCCCTGCTATTGGTTGATAGCAATAAGGTACTGCCTCCTGGAAGAGAAGCCGAGACAGCAGAGTAGATGCAAAGCTGCCTGCTTGAAAATAGACATTGTGAATCGAGCACTACTCTGGCCCTGGGGGAGCTTAGATTCCAGACATGAGTCATAAACCCAGTTAGTGCACAAAGGGGTGGAGCTCCAGTTATTGTACAAAGGGGTGGAGTAAAGTCAACAGTGCTCAGAGATGAGAGATGCGTCTTCCAAGTGGAGAGACCAAATGCCCGCAGGATTCATGTTTGCATGTTCAAAAAGGGAGCCCCAGGCCCTAGTACACCCTTGACCTGAATTTGTACCTTACAAATAGACATGGGAAAATCAGTGAATGCATCTAACTCTGAAGAGAATCCAGGAATACAGCAGTTGACAGACAGGTGATTCAGGAATGGAATTCTATAGAAGTCTCTGTAAAGACTGCAAGACAGAGTTTCACTAAATGAAAACCAGACCCATGGAAGAAGAAAGAAAAAGGAGAAGGAGGAAGAAGAGGAGGAGGAGAAGGGGAGGGAAGAGGAGGAGGAGGAGGAAGAAGAGGAGGAAGAGGAGCAGAAGGAAGAGGAAGAGGAGGAAAAGGAGGAAGAGGAGGACCAACTATCTCATCACCTCTTTAGTCCTGTATGTGCCCAAGAAACCAGGAATAGGAATCCAGATGTTGTCATGGATTCCAACCTTATCTAGTCTCTTCCTCTCAGCCTATCCAATAGAATGGACAAAATAGTTTGCAAACCGGTTTCAAGGCCTGAAAGTACTGTGTACTCCTTTTCTTCCCTCACACGCTTCTGATTACCCCCAGGATGGCCCATTATGAACTGCTCTTGTTAATTTTTCTAAATGTTTGGTCCAGAAATGGGGTCCACAAAAAGCTAACTGAGTTTGGTGTTCTTACTACTACAGTGAAATGGATTGCTCCAACACTCAGGGGTATAAGGAACCTCCCACTTTATTTTGTTCCTGGTTTTGTGGGCCGGGAATTCAGAGATGGACTGAAAGTCTTTGCTCCAGGTAGGGGTGTGCCTCATGAAGATGGATTTATCTGAACGCTGGTGAATGACATGACTTCTCAGATGCTTCTGATCACAGGCCAGGATGCTGTCAGCTGGCTGTGGTGAGGTGGTCAGAGAAACCTCTACATTCTGGCTGTCTTGAGGATGTCAGCTTTTTTACTTGCCATTCTGAGTAATGGTAGAGAACCACCCAGGAGCTCTGTGGGCTTTTGTGAAACTAGAACCTCAAAGAGCAAAGCCTCTGCTGTGTTCTATGAATCCAACTCACAGAGACCACCTCAGATTCAAAGAAAGGAAACACTGGTTTTACCTCTCACTGCAAGGTGGGCCAAAAAATGTACAGATTATTCTAAAACGATCCTTCCCTGTCAATGTACCCACACACAGTGCCTTTGAGCAATCCTATGACTGGCATATGTCCTGTAGATATCCATCCTGACAAAAATCCTTCCCTTTTTCTTTGCAGTAACTTGATGTTCTATGTCCTACTCCTCTAAGCTCCAAGTGTATGCAAGATCCCAAGACCTTTCAGAGGCTGAGCCTCATAAGGCAATTTCAGACACTAAGGGAAGAAAAGGTGAGGATCTACCTACTGTCCAAATCCTGATGGATTCTGATGTTCACTGAGGTCCTAAATTTGGAGTTTCTAAGGAAACATCAAAAAGAATCTCTGGATCAACACAGCTAGACAGGGGGAAATATATCTGAGATGATGGTTTCTAAATTATCACTAATTTTAACCCATAACAGTCTGGTAGAATCCTTACATGGAGGTGAGCAGAGCCCAAGGATATGGTTTGCATGTAATGTCTCTGAATGATCACATATTGTACCTGTTACCTCATATTGGTAGATGCACTGACAAAGCCATGTCAAAGGAAACTAGTTAGTGCTAGAATGAACCCTATTTTATGCCTCATTCCATATTACCATGACGTGGCACAGAGTGAATATAAAATGACTCTTCAGCATCCTGATCACTTCTTTTCTTTCTGAAATATTCTACCCTCGTCCATACAGTGGTACCTTCACTTTATTTAGATCCCTGTCCAATGTCATTGTCTTTCTCCTACTGACTAATGAAATACAAACCTTCTCTCTCTCTCTCTCTCTCTCTCTCTCTCTCTCTCTCTCTCTCTCTCTCTCTCTCTCCCTCACTCCCTCCCTCCCTCCCTCCTTCCTTCCCTCTCTCCTTCCCTCCCTCTCTCCCTCTTCTCTAACTACTAGGCTCTCCCTCATCCTTCTATGATATATTTATCTAATTTCTACCCACCGACATTCTCTATTAACCTTTTGTCCTTCTTGCAGGTATGTGAAAGCCAGAGCTTGTCCTACTGTAGCTGTACTTTCAGGGCAGAGTTAGAGTTGACTTCCAACAAACACACTGAAATGGCCAAATCACTCAACAATCAACTCTAGTGAATGATATCCAAATGAAAAAGATTACAGTAAAAGAAAAAGAGATTAGCCAAGGAGAGGGAAAATACAGAATGGAATGAGATAGAGTGAGAAGGGAGGGGTGGCTGTTGAATATGAAAGCCAGAAAGAAGACTTTAGCTCCAAGTGGTAGAGTTGAGCAGTGACTTTTTAATGTTCTTCATATGTTCAACCCAACCTGGGAAGCTTTTAAATTATGCAATGCCCAGAGTGAAAATTAAGACCCGGTTCTTCCTCCCAGCCCCACGCTCCCAGAATAAGACTCAGACTCAAAATATATTTACAAATATCTTGCCCACATAACTAGGCTTTTCTCTGACTAAAATAACACATTTCTTTAAACCTGCATTCTGTCACATGGCTGGTTGCCTGTGCTTCCATCTCATGCCTGGCTCCATCCCAGAATCCTTTCTGCTTCCCAGATGTCCCACCATCTATACCCTAGGCCATTAGATGTATTACTGACAGGTAACATCCATACAGGTATGTTATTCTCTGTACAGTCCAGGCCCACCTACTAGCGTTTAGAGTCATGGTCTTGAGATAAGACCTAAGTGCTCTTGTTTTCTGAGTGTTTTTATGTGTTTTGGGTTTGTGCCCATGAGTGAGAAACACTAACTTGCTAAAACATTCACTTGACAAGATCTAAGTTCATCTCAAGTCAGGCTGTGAGGCTTATGCCTAGGACAGACACCAACAAAACCTAGGATACTACATAACATGTCAGTAAGGAAACATGATCACCACCAGCAGAACCCACATAAAAGAAAAATCCCAAAGTTTCAGCACATTGCCCTGACAAAATGTGTCAGTGGAACTCTCCTCTCTGGGTCTCTATACCCTGGTTCTACCATGAGTTTGGATTAACTGTGAGCTGTATCCAACATCTTTTGTGGCACAAAGATTGGTCACTCTGAAGTTGCTTTATCTCTGAAGGGAAGTGAGTAACAGATACCTAAGAACTTTCTTCTCCTCCAAGACCTTTTGCCTTTTTCCAGATGACCACAGCAAATTCTGACTCCTTCCACCTCTCTTGAAGCCCATTTTATCTTTTGAAAGATAAAACTGATAATGATCACATCATCTGTTCTCCCCCGAGCTCTGACTGGTAAGATGCACTGATGACCTTTGTTAGATAGCAGTAAGTTATACTTGTTTTTATTTTCTAAAAAGCTGGCATGGGGTGGGCTAGGAGCTGGGGCTCCAAAGGACCAAGGAAAGGGTCTGATATCATTATGATATAATATGATGATATTGATTGATATAGGCCCTCTAGGCTTCAGAAAGCTGGGAAGAGGCAGGGTTTGCTGTTAGCTGGTCAACATTTAGAATGTCCCAGGCTTACCCCTTTCAGTTTTGCAACAGTCATCCTATCCATCAACTCTATGAAGAAGGTACTGTTGCCCCATTCAAAGATGAAGAAACTCAGGGATGCATCAGCTAAAAGACATACCTACAAACACACAGCTAATAAGTACCAAAATGCCTGTCTATCAACTCTGGTCTCTTAGTGTCCACTGAGGAGTTCTGTAAAGTCTTCCACTAGGTTTTTTTGTGGGTCTTTCCTCACTCCTGTGACAATCTCCCTTCACACCCCAGGTTGATCTTAAATGCACAATCCCCCTGACTCAGCCTGAGAGCTGGAATTACATAAGTCTGTCACAGAGCCTTTCTTCCTTTTGTGTTCTTAACAGTGTGCTCAGCAGGCAGATACTGTTTCCTGATTTTACAGAAGAGAAGCAGGGTTCAGCTCTGTCTATAGACTCACTCCAAGGTACCATATGGGATGTGAGCTCCAAGCTAATATCAAAGCTTGGTGGTTCCTAACCACTTTACTCTGCCTTGCTCCTTGGGAAAGCGAGAAGAGCTCTTTTCTACCAAATAGGTGCCAGAAATATCTCTCTTGGGCTATGCAGATGAGGAGACCTCTGGGACTTGCAGGTTCAGAGCCAATGTCTCTTCACTGAAAAATGCACCCTATCCCTCCTTCAGTCCTGACAAGTAGCCATTGCATGTTGAGTAAGTAACAGGTCTCCAGCCACAGCTTGGGTGACTGATGCAGGTCCTGAGACTCAGAGACCTAGGTCCCTGCAGCCTCAACTGTCAGACCCTGGGGACCACACCCAAACACTCTGGAAATCTGTAACTCTAACCCTCGTCTTCCTCCCACAGCCTGGGGTACAGGCACTGCTGATTCATTTTAAAAGCTTCACTTTCCACAGCAGCATGAGGAAGGACTGTCCCCTGCTAGAGCCACGTGTGTTTGCTATGATTCATCCTGTTGCCTGCAATCGCCTCAAAAAAAAAAAAAAAAAGCCCTTACGCAACCAGGAGCCTCTGGGAGCCGCACAGTACAGGGGCTTCCCCTCTTAGTCACCCTCTGGGCTTAGGTCCACTTCCATGCAGCCACGAGAACTTGAAGGGGCAAGCATATGCCCCAAAGAGGAACTGAGCACATTAGCAAACTGGGTGAAGGCTACCCCTCAGGGTCGGAGAGTGAGATGAGGCAAGACAGCAGCTGTGCTGATCCTGTGAAGGGAAATGTGCACGGTCAACAAAATACCCAGGCACTCGGGGGCCCTGCCCTGCACCCTCTGGCCCCAGGCACTGGGGGTGAAAGGAAATGACAAGGATGCATCCTTGCTGTGCAAATGGAAATGGATCTGCTGTGTGCTGGGCCTTAAAGCTGGTCCGTGAACCCAGCAGAGGCCTGTGGAGACGGCCCCATCGGGTACTGAAGGCGTCCCTGTCCCACTCGGTCTCCAGGGGCTTCACCACTTTCTCCTTAAGGCTCTCTGTGGAAGCTTCACATGAGCACACACACTAGCATCTGTGCCTCTTCGTCTTGATGTCACTGTTTGCACAGGTGGGTCTTGGCTGTCTATTTGGTTTTTTTGTTTTTGTTTTTGTCTATTTGTTTTAGAACAGAAAGAGAGTCTTGAGAATGAGTTGCCTAGTCCAAACAACTCCTTGCCCACAATGAAGCTGGACCCAGAAAGAAAGGTCACAGAATAACTAGGGGCAAGGTTGAGCCTGACCTTGACTGTGGTCTGAAAAGTTGGAACGATTACCTCCCATTACCTCTACCTAAGTCAACCTCTCCCTCCCTCCCCTCTCTCTCCCTCTCTCCATCATCTCTGCCTTAACCCCAGACTCATGATTCTCTCTACTGTGGTGTCAGCTCCTCAACTACCTATGTCAGCCCTTCTGAGTCCCCTCATTCTCTCACTTGCCATCTATACTTCCTTTTGGAGCAGTCTGACTGTTGGTCACATCTTTATTGTCATCCAGTGCCTGCCTCCTGCTCCAGAGCAAAAAGAGGAGTCCTCAGAGAATCTGACTTGGTCCTAACGACTTGTTGCATCTGTGTTTGTCAGGTGCTTGGGTGCAGTGGTCATACCCATAAGCCACAGCCCACTAAGATGGACACCAGCTGTTGGCCAGTCCCCAGCAATACCCATTTCTCTTTCCCTAAACTCTTTCCCTTTTCATAAACTCCAATGAAAAGAGCAGAATTTCAGTCAATTCCCTCTACTAATGGAATCTCTAAAATAGGACCCCTAAGGGGTGCCTTCCTAATGCTGGTACTACTAACCAAAATATGTGTTCATATTCCTCTGGGGACCTGACTTAAGCATTCTCTGGCTTCTGTCCCTTTCACTGGTAGTTATACCTTGTTTTCAATGTGTCATGACTCCCATTTGCATAGTTGTCTGTCAACTACAAACTGACTTCACAAATATACTTGATGTACACAGCTAAGTGACTCTAAGTGTCTTTGTCTTTCATTCTGCATATGAAACGACCTAGAAATAGGAAAGGGAAGCTGCTGCCCCAGGTGACACAGCTGATGGTGAGACACAAACAGCCCTCAAAGCCCAGGTTTGGAGAAAGTGAATCTCCAAACATTAGTCCCTGACCAGTGTAGTAGTCCCCTACCTGAATACCCTAGAAGATGGAAGAGTTTACATATTCCAAGAAACACAATTTCAGCCTTGGCCTATAAAGTTTAATCCAGAAAATGTTCTGGAAAAACCCCATCCCCATTTTTGAGGGGCAGTTTAGGCTTCAGGAAGTTTATTAAGTTGATTTGATAAAGCAGTAGAGGGTGTGGGGAGATCAGTACTGGTGTGAGCTGCTGCAGTCTGCTTGTGAGCAGGGTACCCTGTACCTCTTCCAGAACCTTTTGTTTCCTTGCACTTCCTCAGCCTCGCTGGCACAGAGTTGAGTAGCCCCTGTTCTTAGCCTATGGTAAGAGACCAGGAATCTGACCTTGCATGGGCCCATGAACCCACTACCACAGTGCCACAAAGTTCAGAGTGGAACATGAATGTGCCCCAGCAGCATGGTGGCATGAGTCCTCACCTACCCTACTAACAATCTTGAAAGTGCATCTGTTTAAAAGGAAAAGCTGGCCACCCCACAGAGTCATGACCATCAAAGAAACATGATTATATGTCAGCGATTTCTCAGCAACTTCCTGTGACTAAGAGCTGGAGCAAGAGGCCCTCCACCAGCCATAGCACTCATGGGCTCTCAAGTCCCCTTTTCCATGGGTGGCTGGCATCTCCTAGTCATCTTAAAGTTCCAGGAAGCACCAGGTCATCCGGGGTAAACCCATGCTCCATCTCTTAGGTCCTCGGGAAGTCCTGCTGATCTTGTCTCTTCCAGTGGGACAACTAACAAACAACACCTGTGTTTGCCACATCAGGACACTAAGGGGCAACAACTAGCCTAAGGCTCTCCACATTATAGAGGCATATCATCTTATGGTGGGATCAGGGAAACCAAATTCTCTACAGGGTCAGGTACTTTTGCAAAAAGAAGAATGCAGGGCTATTTGCTCACAAATGAGTGTCCCTTTCCACATGGATACAGCAGAGCCAGGGAAATCACTGGGATGCTTCTCACATGTGCAGGGCCTTGTGTGCAGCATATGACTATACAGCTGACATATTGTGAACCCCAGCTCTCCCAGAGTAATTTCAAAGGAACTAGGTGGGACTTTAGGGAGGATTACAATTACAAGGTCTTAAATTGCAGGAGAACATTGGTAGGGATGCCACATTGGCACCTTACCATCTCAAAATCTCAGAAGAAAGCTGTTGAGCCCCATCTAGGGCTCAAGTTCTTTGTATGTAGAATGGGGGACCAGGTGGCACATAAAAACACTGAGCAAATGTGATGCCTTTACCCTTCACTCTTCGTCACGCACACACACACACACACACACACACACACACACACACACACACATACACACATACACACACCACACTATACCACCACTACCACCATCTTAGCCACAAATTATAGCTGTACAAAGTTGGGAACAATGTCCCAGCCAGCCATCTGTTACTAGTGCCTAGAGGATTCAACTGGACTAGGCACCTCCAGAGTTGAGCACTGACACCTGGCACCAAGAAAGGACCAGAAGTTTCTAGAGCCCTGATGTTTCTTTTTCACCCTGGCTTCAAAGAAGGCCAACAAAGGAGATGAAGGTTACGTGGGGCTACTACTGACTCACAGCATCACTGCAGGCAGGTAACAAATCATGTTCTTGAGCCTCAACTGGCCCATCACTAAAACTGGGATAATGATGCCTGCGCCTGGCCTTGGCGACAGGATGGTAGAGAGCAGTCATTAGGCTGCTGTCATTGTGCCTTAGCTAATAACATGCTGCACTGGGTGAGGCCAGGAGGACCCTCTGGGGAGCTTTGGAAAAACACATCCTTCTCTGTCTTCAAAGCATCCCTGAGAAGTAGGTGGGAGGCAAGCACCATGGGAAGAGAGGGAAGCAAGGCAGCCTCAAGAGATAAGCACCTATGTGGCAGAGAGAGCCTGTGGATAAAGTCCATGACAAAGAAGCTTGGGAGAGTCTATTTTCCAATTTTAGTTGAATCAAGGACCTGCCTATATCTATGGTCAGTGTTCCAGGGCTTGGCCACTCACCCCCAGCCACCCAAAAAGAGGAAGTCCTCAGCATAAGTGCTGGCTTGATCTCAGTTTTCACAATTGGGCTCCCAGGAAAAGGAACCAAATATTGCCGTTTCAGTAGAGAGACAAAAAGGATGCTTTCTTTACATTTGCAGCCAGGAAATGGCTGTCCAGAGGCCACAGGGAGATTGGGGAGCCATGGCACTTAGCGCTTTCTGAGGTGCAGTGCATGATAGTCTCTGTGGGAGACAGTCTCAGCTTTCTTGCTCAGTGTTCTTCTAAGCCAACTCAAAAGCAGCAGCAATCGGACCTAGCAGCCAAGAGGGCACGGAGCAACAGAGCAGCTTCAGACATAGAGGACTGAAGCCAATGCTGAGGTAGTCAGCACAGAACAAAAGGAACTCCAGGCCCTGCCACAAGAAGATTGGCAGACCACACACAGACCCCACACACAGGAAGGCCATGCCAGCCTCAGTCTTAGGAGAGCAGGAGCACTGAAGGTCCCTGCAATCCCTCCAAGGCCCTGCCCTCTGGGCCTGCTGTCAGATCTTTGGCCTCACCTTCCAGCTCTCTGCTTTCTAAGAGTTCCTTCCTCTTTCTGTGTTTACCCCACCCCACACTCAGCCTGCACCCAGTTATCCTCAGCCCAGAGCTTGGGGTGACTTTCAGGAACCTGTCATTGTGGAAAAGCTTTAACCGCTCCTACCTTGTGTCTCTAGCTACCTGGAGGGGGAAAAGCTGCTGTGGATCCATGTGACAAGGTGCTAGAATAGACTTTCCCACCAGGAAGAAGAGGATACAGCCATCGCCTTCTCCTTCCAGCCCCCTGGCATAGGCACTAACACACAGAGAGATCTGAACGAATCTGGGGCAGGGCAGGCACAGAAGATACCCCCAAGTGAGAGCCAAGTGCTAGTCACAGCTTCTGTTACTTACCTGTGGGACAAGAGCTGTCAGCAGCAGCCAACCACAGTCCTGCCAATGGCTCACACTTTTTAAACTGTGTTTAAAATGAGCTTGAGAGTGCAGTCCTTTTGTGTATTGTTTAAAAATAAGGTTCAGAGGTGAAGTAAATTGTCCCCAGAGACACCCTGCTGATAATCAACACAGCAAATGGAAGCCAGGAGTGGACGCCAGTGTGTCCACTATGTGGCTCCAAGAAACATTTTAGGTCCCCCATCACTTGGATGAACTCAGCTGCAGATTAAAGATGTTAAAAGCCTACAAAGCTGAGAGAAATGTCCAAAAATGGATGTTAGATGTGGTGTGGGAGGAAGCTGATAGACAATTAGAGGCTCTGGAGAGGCCATCAGCAGAAGGGACATAAAGAGGACCTCTAGAGATGTTTACTATGGGCGGTAGATGGAGCATTAGTGGACTTTCCATTTCAAGAGCACTGGGCAACTCTGGGATGAAGGATTGGCAGCAGGCTCCTGGCTGGGAGCAGCAGGCTCCTGATTTGGCTCCCAGGAACATGCCTCTGGGCCTACAGACAGAGTGTGGGGGTCAGACTGCTGTTGACATCTAGTGAGGGAAATGAGAACGACTCCGGAATACACAACCAAGCACAGAGGGAGAGAAGTCTGATATAAGTCATAAACAGTCTCAGGATGAGATGTGCCCCCACCCTGGACCACTGAGGAGATTTGTGTGAGCTGTCAGAATGGTGTGAGCCTGACAGGGACCAGGACACAGAGGAGGAAGTTGGCTGTGAAAATGGAGAGTGGACCCATGAGAACTAACTGAGCACAGGGTGAGTCAGATGTGGAGAACCAGGGAATCACCACTTGCCTCCCACCCCTGCTGCTCCCAGATGTCCCTCACCTCAGCCCTCCCTTTTCTCATCCCACACCATCCTCTCACTTGCAGCTCTGCACTCACCTCTAAGTGGTTTCTCAGCCTTCTCGGACGCCCCTTTCCACTTCACACTGATGCTGGAGACACTACTCTCAAGCTCCCCACTGCTTGGGCTACACTTATCCGTCCAAATCTTCCTTGGCTCTCAAGCCCCCCAAAATTAACCTGGTGTATGATCCCACCCTCCCACGTGTCCCAGCCCTCCCTTATCTGCTTTTGACTGACAAACACACGCCTCAGTCCCCTGAAGAGGCCTGGTTCCATCTGGTTATCTGTGGTCCTCCAATCACAGGCTTTCTGACCCACTCTCCTCTGCAGAAAGCAGGAAACCAGACACCAGCCCTAAAAACATTCAAGGAAAAGGCCTTCAGAGAAGGTTTCTTTGCTGTAAACGACAACCCATTGTCCTCTGCTACAGAGGTCACACCTACAGATGACTCTGCTCAGCAGCAGCCCTGTCTTCCTCAGAGGACATGGCCCCAGCATGCACACCACAGAAGCTAACGTGGCAGACAAGAGAAAAATGGTTTATGTGGCTGGAAGGATTGCTGAGTGCCCATATTGACTGAGCTGGAAGCACTGGGTTGTAGAAAGCCTTCCTGCACAGGACTAGAGTTCACTGTAGCTCATGACCAAACTGACATCCTGCTCCAATCTTTGGTCCAAATCCAACCTCTTCCTTCCCTGGTTCTGACTCATTGTGGCCTCTCACCTCTGCATCCTTCCATTGGGAAACCTTGTCTTTTCCTTAGATATCAATGAAAATGTTACTTCCACGGGATCCCCAGAGCAGAGGCAGTATCTGCCTTCTCTATACTGAACCTGAGCTTCATCTGCATGCTGTCACGCACCCAGCCACCACAGATCTCTGCTCCACTATAAGACTGTGAGATTTTTAAGTGGGAGGAGCTTGTAGCCATGCACACGGAACCTCACAGACTTCCAGCTAACTGGTAAACCTGCAGCTGGAAGTTCCTGCCTTGACATCATCACAAAGCTGGACTGTAAACCTAGAAATTATGTGTGGAAATAAATCACTTTCTAAGTTGCTTTTTTTTTTTTTTTTTTTTGGTCATGGTATTTTAACACAAGAGAAAAGAAATTAGAACAAGGAGTTTGGCTGAGTGTGGGAAATGGGGATGTTCTGCCTAAACACCAACTATAGCCTTAAACTAAACAACCAAATCTCATTAGGAAAGCTGAGACGTTGAACACCGGTAGAGCATTAACCTCACGTGCAGGGAGCCCCGACTTAATCCCTGGCACTGCAAAATAAAAAATAAATAAATAAATAAACAAGATCATGTGTTAGAGGCCATCCAGGGCTATATAGTATATCCTCAATCATCCCACACTCCTAAAGAAAATGTAAATGTCCAATTTTGGCATTTCTCGGTATTTAGCCAAGGCAAGTCTAACAAGCTGCTGTGACTTGGTCCCAGACTTGGGACGGATAAAGCAAATACCAGATGAGGAGCTGAAGGATGGGCTGAAGGGTCTTAACCTCCTTCTGCTGAAGCCGATCTCATCCCTGCACTGTCTGAATCCTAGGCATGGTTCCAGAAGCTCTGAGATTGAAGAGTAACATGGTGGAGGCTAGAAACACCACCCTCTGTCCCCTAATCCCCAAGCCCTCCTTTTAGTGGGATAAATAGGTCAGTGACTGGTGGCCAGCTGTTAAGTTACTGTACTTTGGTAGAAATCTGATCAATAGCTCTTTCCAAAGCCAGGGAAGGAATCTCTCAGGTAAAAGAACAAGCACAAGGAAGCTCAAAAAGATATCTGGGGATGAAAGACAATGTGGTGACAACGCTCTCACCGTCCCCGTAGGGTGAAAGTTCTTTAATGGCAGCTACTAACACCAACAAAAACCACCAGAATACGAAATGTTGAAAAATAAGTTCATGAGTGGAAAGGGGACTTTGCCTCAGTCACTGATCAAACAGAGAACCCATGTCCCCAGTGGGGACTTTTGCAGAGTCACTTCTAGGCTGGGCGTCAAAAAAAAAAAAAAAAAAAAAAAAAAAAATGGTGGCTGTCACCTCCCACGAATGGACCTCAAAAAAGGACAAACTCAGCTTCTTCTCTGCCTGTTATGAAGACAAGTATCAGGAAATGGAGCTTTACAAAACTCAAAAGTGCTTACAATCAACACAAAAGAAAAGCCCTGCCTCCAGTTCCCCCTTTAAAGCGATTTCACAAACTGAATTCCTTTCCTTTGACCAACTTTCCCAATCTTCACATATTTACCTTGCGGGGGAGGCTGCTGATACACACTGAGCCCCAGTCCCTACAGCTGGGATTGCTCTCTAGGACCCCTTCAAACACCCCAGCTCCCTACAGAGCCTCTAACCTTTCAGCAAAGTTCCCACCAGTGAGGCGATGCACCACAGTCACCTTTCAAGGGGCCATGATACACTGTACAGGGTTGAAAATGGAGACACTGGTGAGATGGAAGCTTACCCTCATTCTCCATCACACTTCACATGAGTGCCCAAGCTATTAGTCTCACAATCACATGGGCATGTTTCCAGCCTTGGGCCTGCTTATTTCAAGTGTTAGAAACATCTCTGAAGAACTGGGTTGTCTCTATTGGTATTAGCTCTCTCTAAAATAAAAATAGGAAATTCAGTGTGTGTGTGTGTGTGTGTGTGTGTGTGTGTGTGTGTGTGTGTGTGTTGCAGAATGCATGAGCACACAAAGGCATGTACATGTTTATGTGCTGGTCAGAGAACAAGCTCAAGTTCTTCCCACCTTGCTTTTGAGAAAAGGCCTCCAAGTTCCACAGTAGGAATCACACACACACCATTTGTGCATAGTCACTAGGGTTGGTCCTGGGACTGAACATATACGTGTTCTAACATCTGTCCTTTCAAAACACAGACACATCAACTTGGGATGGTGGCTCAGCAAACAGAAGACACCAGCCAAGGTCACACGGCCTCTGGTGTCTGGATGGTGTCTACATGCCTCAGGTTAGCCCACTTTCTAGGACCTGCTTATCTGGGTGGCCACTTCATGAACACCACAACCTCTGACCAGGGGACACTAAGTTTGTCCTGTCCTTGCCCACACCAACCCATTCTTCCCTGATGTAGAAGAGAGCCTGGAATGCTGAATACTTATTTCCGTCTTTCATCTGAGTGACACATTTGAAACCAAGGAACAGCAGTGTATTGGCCAGTTGATGTGTTTCCCAAAGTCATAGCCTTAGCTGGTTTGATCTCTTGCTCCTTCTCCTTCATCCCATGAATGTGACACATGGAGATACATCAGTCCTCCACCCACAGGAAGGAGCACACCAAAATGTCAGAGCAAATGAACCTCACAGCATGGCTGAGTGCAATTCTGCTCTATCTCTCTCTGCCCTACCTTCTAGCCCTCCAGACCTCTTCCTTGTGGGAAAGTAAATCCCTGCCATGAACTGGGTTTGACTCCTCTTTCTAGTGGGTGCCTTCTTGATCCATCATTTGATTTCTAATTCCTTACCCCACCCAAAACAGCACTGCCAAGACTCCCTAACACTACATCTTATGCTGCTTGACCAATAACACTACTACTGTCCTCCTCTCCCATTCTTTATGCACTTTAATCGGCCCACCTTCATCCCAGCACCTAACCCTTCATGTGTATTGCTTCCTCCATGCTGTGGTGGTCTGGGAAGAAAAAAGATGCTACTGGAAAGCCAGAGAGCACCTGTGCTCTTCCCTCCCGAGTCAGGACAGGTTGACCCATCTGGGAGTAGAACCATTCTTTATTGGGGAAAATGGGGAGTTAAAGAGGAGAAAAAGGAAATGAAAGGGAGGAGTGGAGAGAAGGAAGAAATGAAAAGGGGAGGAGGGCAGAAAGAAAATCCTTTGCCTTCTCTTTGATACCCTTACTTCAAGCTACAGATGGCAGCATGCACCTTTACCCCAGCATTCAGGAAGCAGAGGCAGGTGGATCTCTGTGAGCTTGCAACCAGCATAGTCTACATATTGAGTTCCAGACCGAATGCTATCTAACCAAAAAAAGTAGAAGAATTTTATTTCAAAACCCTGGAATGCATTCCTCGTTCGTTAGTGTTGAACACTGCCTCTAGGGGCCAGAGAAATACTCAAAAAACATCCTCCAACCAGGGGTGACATCATCAGAATGACCAATGGCTTCGAAGTGGTTGTGTCAGGTTAGCATACTCACACAAGAGCAGAGGGTCTAGAGAAATAATTCAGTCCTTCCCTCAGTCACAGCACTTGTCTTATTACTGCTACTGCTCCTCAGGATCAAGGATCACCTGCCCAGATGGGAGTGTCCAGAAGGCCTGAGAAGAGCACATCTTCAGCAGCAAGAGTGGGGAAGGCAGAACCTCTGTGAGCGCACCCCAACACTTTCTTCAGAATCTCCGCCAGTGTCAAGGGTGTGGAAATTCAGGGAATGCTGAAGCCAGGGATGCTAGGAACAGGAGCATAGCACAGGACTGAGACTCCACTGAAGGAAGAAAATATATTTGCCTAACCATAAACAAAAGAAACAGAGAGTTGACCATCTAAAGGATCAAGAGAGTAGGGAACAGGCCAGGCATGGGCACACACCTTTAATTCTAGCACTTGGGAAGCAGAGGCAGGCAGATCTCTGTCAGTTCGAGCCAGCCTGGTCTACAAAGAGAGTTCCAGAACAGCCAGGGCAACATGGGAAAACCAAAGAATGAGAGAACAAGAAAGTGAGAGAGCGAGGGGGTGTGGGGGGAGAGGGAAGAGGGAGAAGGAGAGAGAGAGAGGAGATCAAGGTTGACTCCGAGGAAAGAAAGTTAAAGAGAAACAGAGGCAGAATTCCAATGTCCTTGAGAGGAAGCCACAGAGATGTCTGGGTAGGGCCCTAGGGAATGTCATGAGCTGGGACAGTTGAACTTTGCTTAGCTGGCCTGGGGGAACAGTACTTTTCCCACAGTGACCCAGTGTCCACACATAAAGTGCACATACATGGAAGAAAATGTAGGATACAGGTGAGGGCAGAGACTAGGGATCTGCTCATGTTTGGTTTGCCATTGCTTTTAGGTATAGCTTATAAAGCAATGGGTTTCCTTAAGGCTTTTCCTACATCCCACATGTTGCCTGCCCCACCTCCCATCCTCACGTGAGTCTTTAACCCAGTGCTCACGTGTGTACTGTCTATGGAATGTTATCTGACCTGTAAGGGGCAGGATGGTCCCAACAATATCAGGGACTTAAAGACACATTCAGAAGTGACCTCAGGGTATGAAGTCTCTGTGCCTTGCTTTGTGCCTGTGTGTCTTGTGTCTTGGAGTGAGAGTTTTTATGTCCTCCTGTCTTTGTGTCTAGGTCTCTTGTATCTGTCACTGCCTGACCCTAATATCCATGAGAATAGCAATACATTTCTGGTGACAGTTTGGAGCAGTCTCTTCCCTTGTCTCCCAGACCCTGCCTGTGTCACCGGTCTCAGGAAAGCCTAGCAGGGTATTGGCTTCATCCTGCCGTTAGACAACCTTAGAACCAGAAAAGACATAGGAAATAGCATGGCTCAGAACTCTTTAGGAACAGAGAAAGTAGGATGGATACTATGGGAGAGAAGAGACAGTTCAATAAGGAAAGGAGAATACAGGCCATTGAAAGATCTCAATTAGTATTGTCCAACAGCCTGGCCACCAGCCACATATTGTGACAGAAGGGCGGGTGTGACCTCTCTAGATGAGGTGAGCTGTAAGTCCAGACTGGGAGTGGGGGTCATGTCGGGGAGGGGAAAGGCGGGCAACTGTGGGTTGAAAGTATTTTGTTTATGTCCAGTTATTATGAGAATTAATTTTTTAAGCTTTGAAAATATGACCACCACAGCAAGACTCATGAGTATATATATGGGGTCTGGGGGGGGGGGGAGGTAAAAACATGATTTTCTTAACTTAACTTCCCATCACATAAAATGGGTACAATAATGCCTGGCTTGTGAGAATGTTGTAAGAACTAACTGAATATATCTGACCGTGTCTCGAAACACTAAAAAGGGTGTGGAATGAGCCACTTGGGTGGTGACAGCAGAGGAAGTGTGGTCACAATGGTGTTAGTGGTGATGCTGACTCGGCAGCCAGGATATGTCCGTGGGAGTGGTGACAATGTTATTGGTGATGGCGTTGATGGTTCCGTGAGTGGTACTATTGATGGTAGTGAGAGGGTTGGTGGTGATATCGGTGGTAGCATTGGTGTATTGATGATGGGCTCTGGGCAGACGTGGGGGTGGTGTTTTGATAGTGAGTGTGGTCATTGTGATGGTGTTGATGGTGGTAGACAAGTCAGTGAAAATATTGTCGATGGTGGTTATAGTTGTGGAAGATACAGCAATAGAAGTGGTGGCTGAGGTCTCAGTGACTCAGACCCTTAGCACAAAGGGAGAAACAGAAACTATGAAGGCTTTCTAACAATCTGACATTTCAGGAAACCCTCACAGGGGCATCCCTAACAGTGGGCACAGCAGACAGACACCACCCACCATGATTTTAGAACTGGATTAGACTTGACCTTTATCCCCAACCCCATTGTTCCACAGAAAACTTTTCAAAAGCCCAAGTCACCATTTTTTCTTTGTATGTCCAGACCCCTCCCCCA